>NC_137063.1:42524845-42727345 GCF_032717465.1 Coenobita brevimanus
CAGCTTCACCGCCCGGTCGTATCGGGGCCACCACATGAAGGCGTCCCTCTCCGGGACAGTGAAGGAGTTGAACAAAAACGGTCCTTACCATCTCGCCACATAAAAAGGCACAAACAATACAAGAGAAACAATATCATTCCATGTCGCGCTGAGGTATAGGACAATTTCTACGCGGTACTGATATAAACGCTGCGTATAAGCGGCCTCAATCCGCAGTATCTAGAACACAGTCAGACACAGTTCGAATAAAAACAGGAAAACAGCAATAATCACCATAACAACAACAATAACGACTCAGTGAGACCACAGTTGCCGATGATAAGAGTTTATTTAGCGACAATTTCCTTTAGTGGTGTTTAGGTTTTAGCCATATTTTAACAATATTAGTGTAATTGGCAACGCTTTTTACTTATTTTTACTTCATATATTTATTTTTACTTTTTTGCTTTTGCTTGATATTTTTACATCTCGTGAGAGCAAATTTAGAGATGGCTGTAAATCTGGGTTGACAACGAAGTGGACTAACTCAGGTGTCAAAAATCGATATCTCGGGTGATTAGGCTGTTATCCGTTATAGTAAAGAAGCAATTTAACCCATTCACTAGTGAGAAAGACCTTGCTTTACCCCCAACAGATTAGTACTGTGGTGGTGGTAGCAGCTTGGTAAAAAGGTCACTGCAATGTTGCCACTGAAAAGGCTATAATCGAGAATGTTTCCAGTGGCTACCAAGCGGAAGGTGTCTCTTAAGTTGAAGAAAATCGTCTGGTGGTGTGAGGAATCCAATAAAAACGACGTCACCGCAGAAAATATTAAAAAGGCCTCCATACAAAGGGCCTAAACAGTCCCAAATTAGCCTCAACAGGTTCATTTTGTATTTAACTTCACTTCGTTTCTGATAAAACTCATGGTGTACCGGGGAACTCAGCAGATGAAATAACCAAGCTGTGACCAATTTAGCTTTTATTTAATTTAATGTACCGGAATCTGGTTGTCCGTTTGTCAGTTCTTGCAATTTTCCGGACTTTGATACGGCAAGTATTGACAGACAAGAGCTTTCTCTCTCTCTCTCTCTCTCTCTCTCTCCATCTATCTATCTAAGTTTCCGAGAGTCACTGTCAGTCTCGTAAAACACATCCATTTCTTAGTATTTCCCGACAGCCAGATACCAACGTACTCATCGCATCATTTCCAGGTGACCCACTTCCACGCACCTGTACATTCCATGGCGGTCAAAGGCTGAATATTGGAACTGACAGGTGGGTGTGCATGTAGCTGTGATGGACCTCTGATATTACCAAACTATACTCATTTCACTTTAACTTGGCCTAAAACTGCCATATTTCGATCGTGGATGCAGCAAATTTATTGGAACTGACGACTGGGTGTGCATGTAACTGTGACAAACCCCAGATACTTCTAAACTCTACTCCTTTCACTTTCACTTGGCCTAAAACTGCCATATTTCCGTCTTAGATGCTGAACTGTAACAAGAAATCAACACTTAAATATGGCGCTAGTCATAAAGAAGTGCTATGAAAAAGTTGTAAAGCCATAGTACTATTATGCCACTAAGCCACCGGTACAAGAAATTACAGTATATGTTGTAGGATAACTTTAAACAACTCAGAACCTACTATAAATTCACTGCAGAACAGGACTTCAAATCTCAGACTATGCTTTAAAAATCTACCCCCACCAAGCGAAATATATAATACCGTATATTTTTAGCCTGGTGAGGCAGATACTCAGTGTTCATATTTACATCAACCTTCACTCCCTCCTTCTGCTATCGCTCCCTCTAGCCTTCCCGTAGCCAGGATTAACCCTTTCAACAGAATGATACACTTTTTAGTTTATTCTTATACTGTATCCAGACTATATCATACAGCTCAGAAGACATAATGGGATTAAACCCATAACTTCAGTCCATCAATAGCCTTGCAATATTAAGCGCAGAATGTTCTAACCATCATCATCATCATCATCATGATCATATTATTATTGTTATTACTATTATTATTTTTGTTATTATTCTGACTCTATGTCCAACTAATACCAAAGTGCTGTCAATCTTTTTAAATCCTTACAATTCGCATTTTCTCCCTCCTTCCGTTTGCCACCTTACCCTTCAGTCTAACTCAGCCATTACAGCTGAGTAACAATTTTCTCATAAAATTCTCTTTATCTTTATGTATCTCGTGGGACTGGGGCTGAATTTACAAGTCTAATTCAGAGACACGTTCTACTTAGCTTCATCACCAACATCATCATCATCATCACCATTCTGACCCCATTTCCCACGAATACCAAGGGGCTTTAAAAAAATAAGAACAAAAATCCTCTCAGTTCATTTTTCCTCCCTACTACAGTGCCGTCTCTCTCTCTCTCTCTCTCTCTCTCTCTCTCTCTCTCTCTCTCTCTCTCTCACACACACACACACACACACACACACACACACAGTTCACTCAGAGAAGAAAAGTGAATTGGAGGCTTTCAACAGCCCTTCTGAAATCCTCTGGGTTCACTTTTCCTCCCTCCTGCACCTCTCTGCTTTCTTTCTCTCCAGCCTCCTCGTGGCAAGGATTAACTCTCAGTACGATTGCAATTTCTTTATGTTATTCTTGTTGCCTCCAGACGATGCTTTTCTGTTTGGGAAACTGTTCATGCTGAGACAGTTAAATTCAAGCCCAACTCATAAACATCCTTGCACTACTGCCTGAATTAAAACACCCTACCCAACTCATCCATCATCATCATCATCATCATCATCATCACCATCATCATCATCATAATACTATATTATAAAGTACTAGCAGATATGAGAGGTACTTGGATATTGTTTATAAAGCCTTTTCATCATCACAGCGATCATATTATAATTCATATTATAATTATCATAAAGCACTAGCAGATGCGATGGGTACTTGCATACTGTATATATATAAAGCATTTTCAACATCATCATCATCATAACCCACTACCCATGCACAGATATGGCAGATAAACATAAAAATCTCTTCATCATTATCATCATCTTAATTTATTATTCACTCACACACTAGGTGCGGAAATATATACTGGTACCTTTAACCATTTTATCATTATCATCACAATCCAGAACTCAGCAATACATACAGTGGAGAGATTTATAACCTTTTCACCACCACCACCACCACCACCACCACCACCACCATCATCATCATCATCATCATCATCGGCTCACGTTACTTCCCAGAAATAAAAACACAAACAACCTTCTTGAAAACTCTACCTTAAACAATGCTTCTCCCCCTCCAGCCCTCCCTGTCAGCCGTTTCCTCCTTTCTGCCTTAACCTGGCTAGGGTTAATTCTTTCAATACGACGCATTCTTAGTTTATTATTTTCTCTCTATCTCCAAATACCCTGTAACTCTCTCTCTCTCTCTCCTGGTAACTCCACTCAATAACCTTTTATCCGTCCCTGCAGTTCACAATTCTTTTCTCTCTAGCTCTCTGAAAGCTCTTTCTCCCTCCAGCTTCCCCGTAGCTCGGATTAACCTTAATGTCGCATAGCAACACATTTCTGTTTTAAACCTGATACGTCCAGACTACATTATTCAGCTTATGACAGACCTCTCATATTCGAGTGAAATTTGCAAGTTCAGTCCATCAATACCTTTGCAACAATCTAGACTGCCCAAACCAGCTTCGTAAAAAATCATCATAAGCATTATTAGCATCATCATCATCATCATCATCATCATTATTATTATTACTGACTATCGGATAGGTATAGATATGTGACGCTACAGTAAGTGGTGAAACCTTTTGGCCTAGCACATGGGAGCCAGGATTCCGTCGGCTTGAATGATGGGTGAGTGGAAGCGTGGCCCACTTTAGCTGTCTGGACGCTGCTACCTGGTACTCCTCACCCCGCCCTAGGGTGGGATAGAAGGTCCGGATGATGATGATGATGATGCAGCAATAGCAGCAGCAGCAGCATTCTGTTTCTCAGTAATAGTCTAAATAGCTTATCACCTTCTAGCGATCCCTAAAGCTCATATTTACTCCCAGCTCTCTCTTGGTCGGCTAACTTTCCCTCTAGCCCTTCAATCTTATTTTTCTATATTACTAACTCCAAATACCAAGTAACCTTTTTTGCAAATCCCCGGTTTATAACTTTTCCATTTTCCAGCTTTCTCTCCCTTCACCCCCCCTCCCCCTCCTCTCTCTCTCATTTATCCCTTCATCCTTCCCATCAATTATTTTTGCTTACTCTCGCTATCTCCATATATCCAGCAACCCCTTAACAGCTTACCAATCTCTCTCTCTCTCTCCTCCCCGTAGCCCGGATTAACAGGGGGATTGACATGAATGGGGCGAGGATTAACAAGGATTTTGCGGGTTAAAAGGATAGGGGATTTTTTTTTTTAATTATTATTCCTCTTCAATTTGCTGGGTGATTGGGTCGTGTGTGTGTGTGTGTGTGTGTGTGTGTGTGTGTGTGTGTGTGTGTGTGTGTGTGTGTGTGTGTGTGTGTGTGTGTGTGTGTGTGTGTGAGAGAGAGAGAGAGAGAGAGAGAGAGAGAGAGAGAGAATATGTTAATTATCCATATTACATCAACAAATTTCACAATACTGATCCTGCCAATCAAAACTGGCTGAAAGTTATAGCAAATTTTTTTTACATGACACACACACTAAATGAGATGCCGGTGTACAAAATTGCTGTACATGTTACTACTGATTTACATATTTACCTAGGTTTACATTCAGTATTAAACCTGCTTCATCAGTTTACCAAAAATTTCCTTTACCAATTACATACTGTGGATGGGAATATGAGGAAAAAAATTAACCCCATTATTCCGAGGATGTATTATTATTCTAAGTTCAAACGATATTATTCAGCTCTAGAGGGAACTTCTAGAGTATGGGTTAGACAGTCTACAGTACATTAACCTCTTCACACTCAAATCTCTCTCTCTCTAATTAGAATAACAGGTATAAATCAGTCACATAATTCCATTCAGTTGTCTCTCCCAATATAAATCCGTCACACGAGGCCTTTCACCTCCCATATGGACGAAACGAAGAGCTAAGAGGGAGAGCCAGCGTTAAGGGGCAGTTAAAGGGCTTCACACAAGGGCCTGACACGCTCACTAAATCACACACTCCAGACACAAGCACCTCTCCCTTACTTGGGGTCTCGGCTCTTTCTCTTTGCTCGTTTATTCCGTGTTAGTTTTTCACACTCGCAATACACAAGCACCTCTCTCTCCTGAGTTGGTCTGTGGCCTTTATCATCGTCCACTTTTTCCTCGTTCCCCTCCCCCCCTCTTTTTTTTATATTCAGTTCTGTACTGTACCTATGCTCTGCCATTTCCTGTCCTTATTTCTTTCCGTCACTTTCTCTCCCTTTTCTTATTCATCGTCCTTCCTTTCGTTAAATTCTCCTCTGTTCTTAATTCATCTTTCCCTCTTGCCTTCTTTACGTTTACACCATATTTTCACACTTCGATAACATCCTTTTTTTTCCCATTCAAGTCCTAAGCTGAGACTTGCATATAAAAATTCTTATTACACACCACCTATTTCTTTTCCCCAAAAGCTGATGGAAATTGCTGTGGTGTTAATACCTGATATCGGTGACTTTATGCTTCCAGCCTTAACCAAACCATAAACCGTAACATGATCAGCCTTAGTATGGGGTTCCTAAAGAGCAAAACCTGGCGTCATTATCATTAAGAAATAAATGATCCTAATTACTTCACGCCAATTACGTATTTTTCACTTTATTTTTTCCTACCGTACCATCAGACGATTATTTTGTATATCTTCATTTCCCTTGGTTTTACACACACACACACACAAAAAAAAAATGTCATTAACAGATGGTAAATCATCCTTGTTACAAGGTGTTACCTTCACCGCCAAAGACGATCAAGCGTAATGTCTCTCTGTCCTTGCCTACGGTCTGTCCACACAACTACAAGAAAATAATAGGCAGACACGATGATCGTCTATCGTGATATTCATAGTGATTCAAGGATGAGGTGATTAAACCATGGTGAAAGTATGTTCAAGGACAAGGGCACAGTGATACGTCTAACTAAACACTAGCGAAGACGGAAGAGGTGTCCACTCTATTGTTGTGTGTTCTTTTAGTTTGTCTGACCCCTTCAGCCGATGCCGTATTACGGAATGTATTTCATTCCTGCTGCTTCCAGACGAATTGTACCAGTAACTTCACTTAATTCAAGTATTCAAAGGGTTGAATAAGACTGTGGCATAACCCTTCAGTTCGAGAAATATCTCTTCAGCTGAATAAAATACTCTGATGGTAGCCTGAGTAAAATTTAATACGTCATCGTAGTGAAACTTCGCCGACACTTCTCTGCCCGCTATAGCATTGTACGGCGTTGCGAGAAGTATTGTTCTGCTATAGTATGTGAAGCATACAACGCAGAAGTATCAGAAGGAAGGATACTTTCTGTCGACTGGGGAGGAATGAGAAATGAGAATAGCAAGTCACAATGCTGGCAGATGGCTGTTCGATTATCTTATCTCACTGCTGAACATATCGTACTCCTGGCTTCGCATGCAGACGAACACTGAATAACTATCTTATGTCCACTGATTAGAGACGATCCGTTTACTATGTACTGTCTCGCACAAGACGAACACTGCATTTCACATCCTTACAATTAATAAAAAAGAAAAAACAAACAAACACTATTCAGACCTTACACCTAAACCTATAATCTCATAACGTTCAGCCTCCTCAACAATTACCAAATCTCTATAATGGAAGCAGTCACGTGATTGACCCCACATTTAATCTATATGCAAAGCAGCGTCATTCATTTTAAAGAAGAGCTTACTCAGTTCATTGGCACTTAGTAACCTCACATTCAGATGCAAATAAGCTCGGCAGTAAATATATTAATGTGTACCCCTCTCTTTGGTAACGTAGGGGGAGGCTTAACTGAGGGAATGATTATGCTAATATGGTAATACCAATAAAAATAGTAACGATGGAAATGAAAATTATGATGACAGTATAAACTCAGCTAGTTACACTGAAAAGACATACAGCAGTCATATTCTCATATCTGTGTGTGTGTGTGTGTGTGTGTGTGTGTGTGTGTGTGTGTGTGTGTGTGTGTGTCTTGCACACACCCCATCAGACTCTCACTTTCCTGAGCTACAAAGGGGAACAGCTATGACGTTCATTACTGTGAGATGCTTGGCAGGCAACGAAAGCCAAATGAATAGGGATAATGTACTATTTACTAATAGGTAATGAAATGGCCCACGTGTTAGTTAGATATATTGCTTCACAGAAATGAAAAAAAAAAAGATAAAAAACAACATTACATGATTTTGCCGCATATATTATAATGCACACACACACACACACACACACACACACACACACACACACACGTTCATCATACGCAATATTTACTCTGACTCCCTCCCCCCCATCTCGAATTTTCTCTACGTCAGCAACATCGTTATCTTAACAAAGGTTACACACACGCACACACACACACACACATACACACACACACACACAGCAATTACAAAGAAGTTCCTGTCGCTTCTTGTCACCACAATGGCAACAAGGCTCCAATTATCTCCCTGACGCAACCAGAGAGAGAGAGAGAGAGAGAGAGAGAGAGAGAGAGAGAATTTGTGTGTGTGTGTGTGTGTGTGTGTGTGTGTGTGTGTGTGTGTGTGTGTGTGTGTGTGTGTGTGTGTGTGTGTGTGTTTTATGGTGGAGAGATCACAGCAACCTTCCCAGCAACAGTAATACAAACCACCGTCACTATTCAACAACCCATAAACGTTTCCAAGTCAACCACGAACGTTACCTAACCAGCCACAAACGTTGCCCCACCCACTCTAGTTGCAATGGCTGACTAACCCCTTCACCCCAAGGACGTACGCGTTGGATTTTTTTTTTCTTCTTGCTACTGCCAAACGATTTTTTTTTTTTTTTAGAGTGTGGGGGAGATACCTGGCAGGGAAGGATTAAATGAGGGTACAATCAAATCCTTCCATGCAGCCTAGGTTACCTTCCTGCTACTCCCTGACGATCTGACTCACCTCTTGCTGCTTACAGACGATCTTTATTCCACCTGGGAAGACCTATAGGAGTGATGGGGTTAATTATGGCTATATCCAATCCCCCTCCACTTCGAAGATTCTCCTCAGCTCAATAAAGTCATATGGTGGTACCGTACCAAGAATGAAATAAAATAAAAGCAATCATCGTAGTGAACATAATAAAAAAAAATATACAGATACATTTCTGGTAGGTTGGGGTCTTACTGTGCTTTACTTTCCGATATGCTTTTCGTTTGTTTTCTCGATGTTCACTTCCCTAATGTCTCCTGTCTTCAATTTCGTTCTAATTTTCATTCATTTCTCCTTTTTCCTGTCCCTCCATGTTCTTTTCTGTCTCTCCCAATCCTTCCCCGTCCACCTATATTCTCTCCCGTCCCTGCCAGTCTTCCCGTCCTTCCCCTGCCACCTCCAGCGCCTCCCCTGCCAGTTGCCGTCATCTTTTTCGATCCCCTGCCATTCACCCGAGCGACACTCCAAGGCTTCGTTTCCCCGTTCCCGCCTCTCTCTTTGGAAAATTTAGGTCCAACTTTAGGTTTATATTTAAGAATTTTATGAATATTTTGTCATGTAGACAGACAGACAGATAGATGGATAGAGAGAGAGAGAGAGAGAGAGAGAGAGAGAGAGAGAGAGAGAGAGAATTATTCAGACTGACACGATATAACAAGTGTACTATTATTTACCATTACAAAGGTCTCTCTACGTATAATAAAACTGCCTGTCGTTAGCAGGAATCTATTCAACACATATACTTCATTGTGCTGGTAGGGTGGAGTTCTCTTCTCTGATCCAGTCTCTCGCTGTACAAAATTGAGGCTGTTTTTTTTTTTTTCCCTTTCTATCTTTTTCATTTACTCTGCTCCCATTTCAAGTGAGTCTGGTTCCTCTCACTTAAAAAAAAAAAAAAAAAAAAAAAAAAAAAAAAAAGGTCCCACTGAATGTTGTAGAAAAAGATACAAGTAATAAGGTAAAAAATACATTAAAAAAAAAAAATGATTATATGGCACACCAAGTTAACTCAAAACTACGTTTCGTAACCATGTAGCCTACGTCAAAGGTACAAATAAAAAAAAAAACGCACATCAGACAGACTTCTACGTTCATGCATACCAGTAACCTACGTTAAGTACCGGTATATATATACGGTATATATATATATATATATATATATATATATATATATATATATATATATATATATATATATATATATATATATATATATATAAAATCACGTAGACAAAAGATGTCAAGTTACATGGACATCAGGATATTTATCTAAACTATGAAGACAAAAATGCAAAATGGGACATATATTACAAGGTTATTACAAATCAGAATAGGTATAATCGATATTTAAATACACCACTTTTTCGTATATTTGATGAAATGTTGGTGAAGGGATTCTGATCACGCAGCAAGGGAAAAAATATCCGAACTGAACTAACAGCGGAAATGGCAGGGCATCGGGTTAGTGATCTGGTTGACCCGGGAAAGAAGCCATACTGGAGATGTGGGACGGTATTGGAATTGGATTTCCGGTACAGATAGCTACACGGATGCATACATTTCAATACAGACGCTAACACCATCGCAATATCCCTGAATAGGAGTTGGCGTAAACCGTAGGTGTTACACGTAAGATGGAAATAAAAGGGTGTGTGGGTGGAAAGGAGTGGGTAGGACGGCATGGGATGGTTGTGCTGGGTAGGACTGGTACATTCTGTGACGATGTGAGATGTTGGCTGGGTAATATAGGTAACAAGAAAGTAAGCACGCTCCACTCTCATAAACCTGTCGCTCTACAATAAAAAAAAGAAAAGAAAACAGTTTCCGAGTCAAAACCAACAGGTGACTTTAAAGCAGCGAAATGTAAACTCCGGACAAACCTCGCCATGGAGCTAGTTCTTGGGGGTGGAAAATCAGATTACGGGGAGGGAGGTTTGTGTGTGTGTGTGTGTGTGTGTGTGTGTGTGTGTGTGTGTGTGTGTGTGTGTGTGTGTGTGTGTGTGTGTGTGTGTGTGTGTGAGAGAGAGAGAGAGAGAGAGAGAGAGAGAGAGAAGGGGGAATATGGAAGCTAAAATGAAAGTTAAAAACGAAGAGGATTGAGGATATGAGAAAGACTACTATTCGAGAAAGGGAGGGATGAAGGAAGGGAGGATGGGAAGGTAGGTGGTGTGATATGTGAAAAGCTGGGTGTCCTTGTGCAGATTCTCTCTCTCTCTCTCTCTCTCTCACGTCCTTGTGCATCTCCCAAGCTTAACATGCAGTATCCTGTCTCTGTTCACTTAACCTGGACAAATGTTAACAATGAGGACCCGGTACATCAGCCCCCCCCCCTCTCTCTCTCACACACACACACACACACACACACACACACACACACACTCACACACAAACGCTCAAAAAGAAAGACTGGAGAAACTTGGCCCGAACGGAAGAAAAATGGAGAAGGAACTGGCAGATAAGGTGACACGAAGAAATAAGGAAAAAATGGGAAAAAGAGAGAACTGGAAGATAGGTAACAGAGGAACGAGGACGAAAACAGAAGAGGGAACTGGAAAGAACCGAAAAATAAGACGATAAAGGAATAAGAACGAAAACTTAAGGAACTCGAGAATCTGCTTAGCCTACGGTGGTTGAAAAACATGAAGAAAATTCGAAGAAAAGACCAAAGGCGAAAACTTGGCGATGAAGGACCTGGAGTAAAATAGATAACGCGTTTGGAAAAGACGTAAACATGAGGAATAAGGAACCGCCGAAAACTAAGAGGATAGAATATATATATATATATATATATATATATATATATATATATATATATATATATATATATATATATATATATATATATATATAAGTTAACGAAGAAGGGATTCGAGATACCGCACGCAGATGAAATAATGATAAAACTCAAGACTCACGAGAAGAAGGAACTGGAGTCGACTGGAAAATAATACTGAAACTCACAGCGCTAAAAGCAGAAAGAACTGGAGAAAAATAGAGATATGAAAAAAAGAAAACAGAACAAATGGATGAAAGAAGAGGAAAGAATTGAGACAGGATCGAGACGCGAATTGAGAATAAGAAAAGAACGTTTCTGAAGACTGAAATAGAAATGAAAAAGGAGCAGGATAAAACTAGAAGATAAGAACAGGGAAGAATCGAGAACTAAATTAAGAAAGCTAGAGAGAACACGGTGTGAAAAGAGAAACGAACGAGAAGTGCAAAAAAAAGGAGATAAGAAAACAAAACAGGAAGAGACGCGAACAAACAGGAAGATATCCTCAAGGGAGAAATGCTGGGATGAGATAGAATAACAAGGAACAAGAAAAGACAACCGAGTAAGGATGGAGAGAACACAGGACGATATGGAGAATGGAATGAAGGGAAGTAAAGAAAGAAGAGAGGCGGTATGACAAAAACGACGGCAAGGAAAAGAGAAAAAGTGGAGAAGTAGAGAAAGAAGAAATAGTCAGAGGAAGTACGAATTAGTTAAAATATGTGAGCTGGCGAGAGGTAGGAACGGAAGAGAGTGAGAGAGTTGGCAGGAAGGTAAGATGGAGGGAGGGAGGAAAGGCTGGAGAGAGGGCGAGATTTCTGGGAGGAAAGAAATGAGAGGCTGAGTGGAGCTACAGAGAGAAAGGGAGAAGGGAGGGAAGAGAGGAAAGGGAGGAAAGGAGGGGAAGAAGAGAAAAAAGATGGGCGTTGGGTTTGCGAGGATGGGAGGAGAAGAGACGGGGAGAACATGGGTTGGAAGAATAAGGTAAAGAGGGACTGGGAATTGGAAAAGAAATACGGGAGGAGGAAAGAGGGGAAGGTAAATGAGGGAGGAGAAAATGGGGGGGAAGGAGAGGAGAAGGAGGTAAGCAGGAGAGCGAGAAATGAAAGTTAAGTAAGAGAAAGGAGGAGCAGGAATAAATGAAGATTAAATGGGGGACGGGAGAGGGGAAGGGAAATACTGGAGGGTAGGAGGAGAGAGGAAAGGGAGGAGGGGGGAGAGTGGGAGGTATGGAGGAGGAGGAGAGACCGGATGGGAAAATGAGACAGAAGAAGGGAAGGAGAAGCAAGGGAAGGGGAAAGGAGAGACAACGTAGGGAGGGAAGGGAAATGGGAAGGGGGAGAGACAGAGGAGGGAAGGGGAAGAGATAGAGGAGGGAAGGCGAGAGGTGAGCATGGGGGAGGGAAGAAGTAAAGACAGGTAGGGAGAGATGAGTATGGACGCAGAGGTAAGTGAAGAAAGAGGGAGGAATATTATCCGGGATGGGGAGGGGGGGTCAGCAGGGAGAAACTTAAGAAAATGATACCTGGGGAGAGTGAGGGGAGGGGGAAGGGGGAGACAGAGAAGTAAGAGGTCATTTGGAAAATTTCTCTACTGGAGGGTCCAGGTTCGCAGAGCAAGGACGACCGAGGAGGAGGAGATAAAGGGAGGGGGAGGAAAGGAAAGGGGGAGGAGGAGAGGAAAGAGGGGAGAGGAGGAGAGGAAAAGGGGGACACGAGGAGGAGACGTAAAGTATGAGAGAGAGAGAGCGAGATGAAATGGGGGGAGGAAGGGGAAGAGGTTGTAAGCATGTACGAAGGAATGGTAAACAGGTATGAGATGTTGAGAGAGAGAGAGAGAGAGAGAGAGAGAGAGAGAGAGAGAGAGAGAGAGAGAGAGAGAGAGAGAAGAAAAGAGGAAGGAAGAAGATGACAGCACGGAAATGAGAAGGGAAAGGTATAAGAAAAAGAAGGATGCATACTGAAGGAGGGAGAAGGCAACAGGAATATGCATGAGGGACTGAGGGCAGGAATGTGAGAAAGGGAGAAGAGAGAATGGACAGGGGAGGGAGACGGGAGAAAGGGAGATACGTTAGTAAAATATGAGAGAGAGAGAGAGAGAGAATGGATAGGGGGAATAACAAAGAAGGGATGGGAGAAAGGAAGGAGGAAGAGAAATACGGAACAGAAATATATGAAAGAGAGGAGGAGAGAGCGGGAGATGGAGAAGAAAAAGAGGAAAAGAAGAACGCAGAAAGCGGAGGAGAGGAGGGAGGGAAGAGAAAAAGTTCGGGAAAAGGATATAAAAGGGATGTACAGAAGTCAGAAACGAAAGGAGAGAGGCAGTGAAAAGAATGACGAGGATATAAGGATGAGAAGAGGAGAAGGGAGATATGGATGAGAAGAGACGAGGGGGAAAGTAAGATGATAAGGTGAGGGGATGGAAAACAAGAAAGGTTGGTAGACGAACGAGAAAGGAGGGGGAGAGAGAGAGAGAGAGAGAGAGAGAGAGAGAGAGAGAGAGAGAGAGAGAGAGAGAGAGAGAGAGAGAGAGAGAGAGAGAAGAGGAGAAAGAGGTAGAGGAAAAATTGGTAAGGAAGGATAGGAAAGAGGAGGAGGAGCAGGGAGGGGAAAACTGGAAATGGAGGAGATCAAGAGAAAAGGGATGTAGCTAGGGAGGAAAAGAAAAAAGGGGCCAGATTAACAGAAGAAGAGTGGTGCAGGGAAAATGGAAAACAGAAGAGGGAGGCAGGAAGGAAGGGGGGGAGGACAGGAAATGCGAGAGGCAAGGACGGGGGAAAACAGGAGAAGAAGGTGGCATGGATGGGGAAAACAGGAGAGAAGAGAGGCAGGGAAGGAGGAAAACAGGAGGGAGATAGACTTGTGAGGTCATCCGTAAAACACAGCACTCAGCAAAGGTCCAAAGTTATGAGGCAAGTCACTCACATCCTGAACCACTTACTCGGAGTGCTCCCCCCCCCCCTCCCTCCCTCGTAAGGCTCCGTCCAGAATACCTGACATAAACTCCACACACACACACACACACACACACACACACACACACACACACACACACACACACACACACACACAGATGGTTCACTCAAGAATACTGGAGTGAATGACTGGACTGCTTCCCCCATTCGACCAGACTTGAATATCTGGGGTTCAAGCTGCTCTCAAGCGAATTTCCTTCTAGTAAGACACCCTGTTCACTTTAACTAGGTGTAAAATTTCCATCTCTCCATCTTAAATGTTTAGCAATAACAAGAGATCAAAAAGCACTTGTTTATGGTACTGGTTACGAAGGATGCTGAGTTGTAGTACTGTCTTATTTCACTATTATGCTACAGAAAATAAGCTGCAAAAGACGATTTCCGCCTAGCTAAATGAATGAACTAAATATGGGCAGCTCCTTATCAGCGATCATAAACAATACACGTTACTGGCGCCTGCCAAGTTTCCCTTCCACCACCGTTGTAGAACTGGGATAGGCGGATGTGAAAGGAGAGAGACCACGTGTTTCATTCCACTATGTATAAGTTTTCTTGGTGAACAAATACATTTCACTACTGGTCAAGTACATGAATGTAATAAGTAACGGTTGTTCAATGACATAAAACATTCCATACTGCCCACACTTCAACATGTGCCTTTCACAAGTGTTTACATACTGTTTCCGGGGATCATTGTATACCTACTTAAACTGAAAACTGCTAGATATAAATAATCATAAGAATATTACTGGCCATCTCTAGATCGTGTTTCTTAATAACCATGGCAGCAAAATTAGATCTAGTACCGGTAAGAGAAGCCAGTGTCTGATACTCAATCCGTTGAGCACGAAACGTCATTTTTTATTTGACACCCTATTTTCTGCTTAGGGGCATCTTTCATACTCAAGGGGCTTAGTTTATATGTGTAACAGGTGTTCTCAGACTCTGTACGAATATTAAGTGGGAAGAAAAACTGAGCAGCAAAATTCTAGAGTTTAGAGATCACGCAGGTAAGTTTCTTTAGCAACATCCTCTGTGTTTTCAAAAGCAAATAAAACTAAAGCATTATTCCCTTGCCCTGTGTGTGTGTGTGTGTGTGTGTGTGTGTGTGTGTGTGTGTGTGTGTGTGTGTGTGTGTGTGTGTGTGTGTGTGTGTGTGTGTGTGTGTGTGTGTGTGTGTGTGTGTGTGTGTGTGTGTGTGTTGCCTGCCCTTACTTGCTACCCGGATGGATATGCAGGAGGAGCCATGCATGCCAAACAGTGCCAAAAGGAGATGAAGGGTCGTGGCTCCCATACCACCTGGCTCTCACACTTAGATGAAGCCTAGTTTGGGTCAGGGGCACAACAAGCAGTCTGAGGATCGCGATGTCGTGGGTTTTGGTGGCTTTCTAATATCTCTTCCTTAGTGACCCATTTTGTACAGTTATAGGAAGTTAATTTTCTCTTCTATTGCTTTTCCGCATTTTAGTACGTAAGAATATCCGCGTGCCATAAAAATAAATGAAAATAAATATAAAAATAAACTGGTAAATAATAGGTGTTAGGGAGCATACAACAGGAAATACTAAAAAATACACCGAAGTACTATAAAGAAAAATAGACGAGAACTGTTCAATATTCCAAGAAAGCACACTTGAATCGCTAAATATTCTGCCTCCATAAACCCACTTTTACATACAAAGCACTAAGCCTACCTCAATGTACGGGGTAACAGATTAATCACTGAATTTCCATCTATTTGTTAACGAAATACCACAGACTATTACTGAAGATGTCCAATAATAGGGCTCAACTACATATAAGTGTAAAGTTGTACAAAAATGCAGCACATGCTAACAGACACCTATTGTTTGGCTGTGATACGAATATACCAAAGTTCATTATACAGTTCTAGGTAAAGACTTATTCACTACTCTGAGCAATAAAATGGATCTTACAATTTAACCAACATATTTAAAGCGGTCTGTAGCTACTAACATTATGGTAACTATCGATTATATTCAAAGTATTATTAAAAAAAAAAGAAAAAAAAAAAGAAAGGATAACCATCGCTAGCAATAAAATCAAATAACCCTTTACCTAACAGGGCAACATCCTTTTTCTGAGAACTTATTACATACTAGACCTTGATATTAACCTGCATGTTACTGTTTATACACCAGACCTTGATATTAACCTGCATGTTACTGTTTATACACCAGACCTTGATATTAACCTGCATGTTACTGTTTATACACCAGACCTTGATATTAACCTGCATGTTACTGTTTATACACCAGACCTTGATATTAACCTGCATGTTACTGTTTATACACCAGACCTTGATATTAACCTGCATGTTACTGTTTATACACCAGACCTTGATATTAACCTGCATGTTACTGTTTATACACCAGACCTTGATATTAACCTGCATGTTACTGTTTATACACCAGACCTTGATATTAACCTGCATGTTACTGTTTATACACCAGACCTTGATATTAACCTGCATGTTACTGTTTATACACTAGACCTTGATATTAACCTGCATGTTACTGTTTATACACCAGACCTTGATATTAACCTGCATGTTACTATTTATACACTAGACCTTGATATTAACCTGCATGTTACTATTTATACACTAGACCTTGATATTAACCTGCATGTTACTTTTATCAATCTAGTATCGACATACCGTAATTTACCACACATCAAGTACAAAAGATTGAAGATAGAATACCGGATGCAAACTAAATCACTGAGGAAGAGGTGCTGCGAGGCCTCCTACGTCACCTACAATACGTCAGAGATCAGGAAGTAGGTCGTCCACAGCGGGTCGTACCCTGAAAGGCGTAAACAGCCTTGGACGGTAGCCTAACTGTGACCCCATGCAGTTAATGTTCAATCGACCCCGTAATGGTGATTCTACCCACGCTACAATACGCAACCCTGCACACACACACACACACACACACACACACACACACACACACACACACACACACACACACACACACACGAGGAGGAGGAGGAGGAGGAGGTAAACGTGAGAACGAAGTGGAAAAGTGCGGGACCCCCTGGAAAAAGGACAAAAAGACAAAACAGAAAGGAAAAAGTAATACGAAAAAAACAAAAACAAAAAACACGGGACAAAAACGGCTAGGGAAAAATATACAAGCCGGAGGAAAAAGTGCCGTAAAAAAAAAAAGAAAAAAAAAAGAGAGAGAGAGAGAGAGAGAGAGAGAGAGAGAGAGAGGGAGAGAGAGGAGGTAACGGAAGAGGAAACGGTGCTATATTTCTCCTCCTGCTCCATCCTCATCGGCTTTTTTCAGCATATAAAGCCTCATTCCTTCCATTTTGATTATGCCTTATCTTCCGTTGCCTCTGCTAACTCCACAAGATTATACTCAACCTGCGAATGACCTACTATGCTGAAGATTTAATGAAGGTTTCCTCTTTATTCCTTGGGTTCAGAAAGTTGCTCCCAGGGTCAATTAAAATCCCAGACGATTTTCTTAAACTCAGGAGTGATCTGCATTGAAAGGGTTACTGAAGACAGACATTTAATTAACCACTTCAGGTCAAACATCCATTTCTAAGATGAAATAAATCGACTGGAGACTGCACGAATTAATCAAAGACGTCATCGTATTGAACGTCTTAATGCTCTCCTTTAAGTTAATTGTACAAACTGTGTCCCTCTCTAACAACCATAAATAACTGAAGCTACAATGACCTGGTGCGACGTGGAAAATAAAATCGCTTACGTGAGAGAGATACTGAGCTCAGGCGAATAAGGCTCAAGGTGAGGACAAGGACAAGGTAAAATGAAAATGTAAAGTGCTGAGAGAGATGAAACGGGATAAACTGAGTCGGACGATGAAAGGAAGGGGGGAGAGAGAGAGAGAGAGAGAGAGAGAGAGAGAGAGAGAGAGAATATTGTCAAGGATCTGTAGGAAAAAGGAGTAAAGGGGTAACTGAAGCAGAAACACGAAGATGAAAGAGCTGTGAAGGAAGGCAATGAAACAGAGTGAGGAGGCGAAGGGCATGCAGCAATTCGCAATAAAACGAGGGGTAAACAAGAAGGGAAATGCGAACGGGGAGATGAGGACGAAGATGGAAGGGCAGAGGTGGAAGTGACAGGGAATTGAAATTGTATCCATCTGAACTTGACTTTCTTTTTAACACTTTTCCTAACACCACCAGATGATTTTATTCAGGGTGGGGGAGATTTCATGGACTGGAGGGGTTCAGTAGTCTTCATTAACTCCTTTACTAGTAACAAGAGCTCCTCAGGCTGAATAAAACTGACTGCTTGTAGCCTGAATATTCGCTACTATGACGTCTTTCTTAAGGTAAATAAAATCATGTGGTGGCAGCAAGAATAAATTATAAGACATCAGTGTACTGGGGTTACGGGTGAATATCTTGAACCGATACACTATCATACCTAACATCTTAGCAGAATATACCGTAATCGTTCAGTGGTAATAAATAAATAAATAAGTCATCGTACTCAATGATACAATAACAAAGTAATCGTGGTGAAGAGGTTTGGGATGCAAGTACGGTTGTATACTAAAATGGAGAGGGAAAAAAGGAGAGGGGATACATGGGAGAGTCAAATGGATATGGAATGAAAGTCAGGAAGGAAAGAGTTAGGAAGGAGGGATGAAAGGACAGGTAAAAAACGGACGGGAGAGATAAGGGAGTGAAACGGAGGGGGAAGGAGATAAGAGGGAAAAATGGAATCATAGCAACGAGAAGCGTACTTGTAAAAGTCAGGAAGAGAACAGAAAATATTGGCTATGAAGGCGAAAAAGAACAGATAATGAAATAACGTAAGTATGAAAAAGAAAGGAAAAATGTGAAAGGGGAAAAAGGTGGAAAGGTTACGATGTGGAGAGGAAAAGAAAGAATACAGGCTAAGAAAGTGAAAAGAATGCTTGTAAAGTTAAGGGATAAAAAGATAAAGGCGGGAACACGCAGGACGAGTGAGGAAGAAATGAAAAGAGACAAGTAAAAAAGTGCTGAGATAATGATAAGGAAGCTGACAAAGAAAAGAGAGGGGGATATAAGAAGAAAAGTGAAAACAGATTTGCTGAGCTAATGGGATGTGAAGACTTGGAAATGGTGAAAGGGCGAAAGAAGGTGGACGTCTACTTACATGGGGCCACACTGAAAGAAAAGAGACCCATCCAAACTATAAGTGGTGTTTGCAGATTGACTGACAGACACAAATAGATAGATAGATAGATAGAGAGAGAGAGAGAGAGAAATGATGCCACGAAAGAGATGTTGGTAGGAGGCCAAGGGAAATACGTAAAAGCGAAAGTGGATCTAGGACGAGGAGAAATGATTTAAAAGTGACAGTGAATGGAATGGAAGGTAAACAGACTTGAAAAGGATGAGAGAGAGAGAGAGAGAGAGAGAGAGAGAGAGAGATGCAGCGTGGGTAACATAACGGCATCAACAAAAAATAAAACGGAATGTACCGGTAAAATACAAATAAATAAATAAATAAATAAATACACTAATGCACATGAAGGAGAAAGAACAGGAGAAGCTGAAGGACGAAACTAAGTGATGAGGAACTAAAAGCTGAGGAAAAGGAGAGATAAAAATGACGATACTCCTTGAAAAAATAAAAGAAAAATGGAAAGAATAGGTAAGAGGAAGGAAAAAGCGAAGATAAATGGTGCAGGGAGGAGGAAAGAGGGTGAGTAGGTGGAGAGAGAGAGAGAAAAAAAAAAAGGACGGAGAAGACGAAAAAGGTGGAGATGCCAGGTGAGGGAGATGGCTGGAGATGGTGAAGAAAAAATGGTGAGTGCAAGAATGGGAAGAGAGAAAAGGAGACGAAGCAGGTGGAGATCTAATGTGTGTGTGTGTGTGTGTGTGTGTGTGTGTGAGAGAGAGAGAGAGAGAGAGAGAGAGAGAGACGAAGAATGTGGAGATAAGATGTAGGAATGACGAAGACGGTGAAAAGACGCTAAAATGATGATGAGAGGGATGGGAAGAAGCGAAGATGAGAGGCCCCATGGAGGTCGAGAATGAACTGGAGTAGAAGGCAAAAAGTATATAAAATAAATGAGAAGGTAAGGGAAAATGGAGAAAAGATAGGCTGATCATAGGGAGACTAAAATGATGATGAAAGAAATGAAAGGAAGCGAAGGTGCAAGACTCATATATATAGAAAGAAATGGGGGAAGAGATAAAGAGGAAAAAGTAGGGAAACGAATGAATAGAAGAACGTGGAAGAGAGGAAAAAAGGAAGTGAAGGAGGGGAGGGATAATGGAGGAGAGATGGAGGAAAGAAAAGAGGAAAGGAGGGAAAAATGGAGGAAACGTTGGTTATATGCGATGAGGCACTCTTTGCCTCACCCCAGACGGCCTCTCCTCTCCTGGGTTATTTTTCCACTGGGACACACACACACACACACACACACACACACACACACATTCCCCCACAAACTCACTTTCTCCCCACACAGCCTGGTCGAAACTCAACCCCACCACACACGCTTTCCCTCCCCCCCACACGCACCCAACACACTCAACATGCACGCCACGACACACTACATTAAAATTCAACACGGGAGAAAAATGTGTGCAGAAGAAGCCACTGGAAAAAGCTACGAGAATAAAGAAATAAAAGTGCTGTGACGTCCGAGCTAGGGAAAAAAATGCCATAAAGAAAACAAGCTGAGTGTGTGTGTGTGTGTGTGTGTGTGTGTGTGTGTGTGTGTGTGTGTGTGTGTGTGTGTGTGTGTGTGTGTGTGTGTGTGTGTGTGTGTGTGACGTTTAAGCTAATAACGTGAAAAATAATGCCACAGTACGAGAGAGAGAGAGAGAGAGAGAGAGAGAGAGCGGAGTGGGTGTGGCCAGAAAGAGGAGAGGTGGGGAAAGGTAGCTTAAGGGAAGAAAGACTGATGACACAAAAACTGGAGCACGGGAGAAGGATGGTGAAGAGTGGACGAGAAGGAAGGAAGGAAAACGCAAGGAATGACGAAGGAAGCCAAAAAGCAAGGAAATGAGGGAATGACTAAGGAAGAAAAAGGCTAGGAAAAAAAATCGGAAAGGCTCTCATGACAGAACGCAAGGATGAGAGAAGGAAGGCAAAAGGAAGACAAAAAAAATCAACAGGTAAGAGAGGGAAGGAAGGAGGAGGAAGATGCAGAAGAGGGGATCAGGCACAGGATGGAAGAAAGAAGGTAAAGGAAAGAAGGAAGAGTGGGGAAACAAGGAGGAAAGGGGAAAGCAACGGAAGGTAATATGGAGGAAATGAAGGAGGATCGTAAAGGAAGGAGTGGGACAGAGAAGGAAGAAGGTACAGGAAGTGGGAAGGAGGATGGACGCACCTGACGGACGGACGGAAGAAATACAGGAAGGAAAGAAAGGAAGGACCGAAGGAAGGAAGGAAGGCAAGAAAGTAGCAGGTAAGAGGAGTATGACTAGAGGAGGTAAGGGTAGGAAAAATTTTTAAAGGTACAAAAAAGGATAAAGGCAGGAAAACAAGAGAGAAAAGCAAAAAGGAAGAGTAAAAGGAAAAGAAAAGGCAAGGATTGAAAAAAGATGGAGAGAAAGCAAGATGGAACACTGATCGATGCGGAGGGAAGGAGGTGAGTTAGCAATATTGATATGAAAAGAAAATGAGAGAGAGAGAGAGAGAGTGTGTGTGTGTGTGTGTGTGTGTGTGTGTGTGTGTGTGTGTGTGTGTGTGTGTGTGTGTGTGTGTGTGTGTGTGTGTAAGCTAACGAGTCAAACCAGATTCCAATATTCCTGTTTGATCTCTCTACCTGGTAATCAAAACAAAACAATCATTGAGAAATAAAAAACCGGGAGGCCTATCTCTAGGCAAGGACGGGATATTTACCAAGATCATTATTCAGCAGTAAGAATTTCAAAAAAGACAGTAAGAATATTAAGAAAAATATACTGACAAATAAATACGGGAAATAATATACAGTAAAGGCAAGACCATGGATCTTCCACAGAGAACACAATACCCATCATACATAATACATGGAATCAATAAAGAAAAAAATATCAGCAGAAATATAAACTTCAATCACAGTTTCAGCAAAAGTAAAATGAAACTAGGACTCTGTAACTGTCCTGTGGACAGTCACTAGTCTGCACATACTGTTCCTTACAATGACCCTGACCCAGTTTGGGAGATTTGGAATTTTTAAAAATAAAACGAAATAAATTCTTTGGAATCGGTCCTCCAAGTTTCATTTTCAGATTACTTGTTCAGGTCCCGTTGAAATCTCCAATAGACACAACCAACTTATCTCGTTCACTCATAATACTGATACGACTTTCTGCCACTGCAAGTAAAGGATCTGATTTTTTTTTTTTCTTCTATCAGCAACGGTCCACGCCAGGACACACAACCTGGGTCCTTCAGATTCCTTTCACAGCCTCCAGTTCTGGAATCGTCGCGAGACTCTGAGGCTAGAATAATAATAATACCAGCAAAAACAATAGTCTCCACCTATGTAACAGGTGGAAAAAAGAAAAGAAAAAAAGAATAGGTTACCGTCCTGATATCTCAATCCAGATCAGACAAGATATAATCTGTCCCATTACATGTTTGTATTCTTTTATACGAGAGAGAGAGAGAGAGAGAGAGAGAGAGAGAGAGAGAGAGAGAGTGAGTACAGAAACAAGTCAACAAAAAACAAGAAAAATCCCCAAGGTTCCCCGTTCCTGCATAAAATCGTCAATGCAAATCAGACAGGAAGATGGAATACGGATGGGGGCTGGCGCGTAGGAATTCTGACAGAGAGCGATCGACCAAGACGGTGAGTAATGCAAGCACCAGGCAGGAACACGGCTTACAGGTACGCAAATTGTTGACAGGTAATAAGATAGAAAGGTGCAAAAATATCAAAAACAGGCTACAATTTTTTGAACGAAGTTCTTTATCTTGAAAAGGAGCAAAAGAGGGAAACCGCAATTTATTCTGACAGGTAATAAGAGAAAGGTGTAAAAATATTAAATACAGGCTACTCCTTTTCGACCGATGAAGTCTATATCTTCGAAGTGTGCAAGAGAGGGAAGCCTTCCTGTGGTGGCATCGATATGGCTGGGTGGCTCGACTGCCTGGATATATAAACGTTCCTCATCTACTTCCCAATCCCCTACGAGGATGGAGAAGGACTGCAGAGGGGCTTTTTTTTTTTTTTTTTTTTTTTTTTTCCCGACTCTGGGCAAAAGCTTCAGAGCCTACCCCCAAGGCCCAGCAGTCCTCCTACATCTCCACATGTCACCATTTCGGCACTAACATCCACCGTCAATACTGAATACATGCTAGGGCTGTCTCATACAGGACTGGTGTATTGGTACCGTATTAGTGGAAATGTTTTTACCTGTAGTCGGGTCTTCTGGTAGATCAGTAAAGCCTGCTTTTTATTAAAGAAAAATCCATAAACTGTTCCCTGCCCCAGCGGGGATTTCAACCTGGGTCCGTTAGGACTGCAGGCCACCTCTCCACCGTTTAAGCCACCGCCTCCCCCTTAGGTCTGCAGTCCACTGGATTCACATTTCAAACCTTGGACCACAAAAACAAGTAAGGTGCATTAATATATTCCAGGTACAGGTTAATCCCCATTCCGACCGATGGTGTCTTTGTTTTCATACTTATTTCAGCTAACGTGTGTATGTACAAGGTTACGGCAAGGCACACAGAGGACAGAAAAATATGCATGACGGGTAATTCAGATTTTTTTTTCTTTTTTTGGTTGGGAGGGTACAAACAGGTAGGCCAACTTAATGATGACTTACTCTTACACCAGCTGTACGATTTCACTCAACTTATACAACTCGAGGACGTCTTACTGATTCTGTTCATCGTGGATATTTTAGGAACATGTAACAATGGCGGACAAATAAAAATGAAGGGTAAATCAGACACAAGGGTGCAAGAAAATAAATACTGCTTAACTCTCTCCAGGTAAGGTAACTCTAGATGCCTACTTTTAATACTACAAAAGCCAGACGGTTTTATATTTAGCAGGTGAGACGTATGAGACTAAGTTTTAATGGTCACCAAAAACCCTCTTATGACCGGGACAACTCTTGTATGTAATTCCAGATAATGCCAGGCTGAGAATCATATGGCCTGAGTGTTAACAGAGACGGGGAAATTAGATATCCTTTCAATGTCCGACTGAAGGCAACAACATACACAGTTTACCCCTCCAAACATACTGGAAAAAAAAAAAAAAAAAAAGCTTAACCCCTTCAGTGCAACGACGTTATTATCACTCTTGCTACCTCTGTACGAGTTTATTTTAGCACAGGTTAACACTCTCAGGTTCCTCTACTCCTACTCACACTCAGCTGAAATAAACTGTCTGCCATTAGCTGGAATAAAATACTGTACACCATAATAGGATTAATGGTACGAGGATGAACACGCACAGCCTCAGAGCAAAAAGATACTTATTCCCGTTAAAAAAAAGTAGGAAAATGACCGTCGAACAAAATGGGTTATTCCCGGAACCTTCAGACTCTCCTTATACTGTAAATGTGGTACAAGATTAAATAAATATCTTGCAATGTTGAAAAGCCTGAAGGAAATTTCACAGGGGCGGGAAAAATTACAACGAGAATGAAAATCTGTGCGGTGAAATCTTGATAAAATATACCTGAAATTACAGTACATTAGGCATGTCATCTCAATTATCTACATCCACTGCAGTTCCGAGGGTTTCTCCTTAACTGAATAAAAGCATAACTAAAAAGGACGTAGGGTATTCAAGAGGCTATGAAGGCTGCTTCCCCCCCCCCCCCAGTCCTATCCCTGGGAGGTGTGTATGAGTTGAACAGAAGCGTCTGGTGGTAACAGCAATAAAATCACAATGATTTCATAGACCTGAAGGAGATCATGATGTGTGCTGAATTCAAGGACAGCACCAAAAATTTCACGCATTAATATAAGATGGTCAATGCCATTCCCATGATTATTTTCTATCATTTTCATGCTGAATAAGCTAAGTAGTCTACTTTATATATATATATATATATATATATATATATATATATATATATATATATATATATATATATATATATATATATATTTACAGACAGATACTGATAAATAAACAGGTAGATATACAGATAAGAGAAAAAAGAAATCTGACGACAGAGCGAGCTACATCGCAACCTTGCCTTTGACCTCTCCCTTGTCTCCCCTCCCCCTAGCCACTCTCACCCGCACACTTGTTGCGAAAGGGAAGGGGGAAGGGAGGGGGGAGTAAGTGGTGGTGATGGTGGGAAAGGTAGAAGACTGAAAGAAGGGTAGAAGGAGAGGAAGGGGAGAGGTAGATTTAGAAAGGGAGAGGGGAAAAGAGGAGAAAACAGAATAGGGAAACAGAGATAACTTTAAGAGGAGGCGAAAATAAAAATTACCAAACAGCAGAAGGGGACAGTAAATGAGAATGACAATGAAATGGGGGGAATGAATACAAAAAGGAAAAGAAGAAAATACTCGAAAGAGAGAGAGAGAGAGAGAGAGAGAGAGAGAGAGAGAGAGTGTCCACTAGCCAGCCCAACAACCCACAACCCTCATGGTCAAGTCTGGCCCACAATTACGAGGTGGGGTGGGAGTGGTTACAAAAAAACATCCACCAGTTACAAAATAATCCCCAGGTAGACTCAACATTCAAAGTTACAATATATTTGCCAGTTTCAGGATATTACAGACAATACTCAAAAATTACAGTATATTAACCAGCTAGAGAGTATTAGCCACAGTAGTTACAATATACCCGCCACTCAGAGAATATTATACACAATACTCAAACAATAACAACATAATATTCACCCTTTTGATATACCGAATGAATTATAACATAGGCCTAGGTTAATGGTTCACGTTACCAATTAACCACCACAGACACACCTGGCCTATTCGAACAGTTACTAAATATTTGTTAGAAGTTGATGATAATAAATCAGTTACAACACATTCCTAGCTATAGTTATTTTACTGTAGCTACAAATTCAGCAGGTATATAATAAGTATGTTAACTGAAGACTGTACGGATAGCTACCGGTATAAATAACCGCTACTTACAAAACATTACTTACAGGATAGTTTGCTAGTGTACAAACTCTTCACTAGTAATAAGTGGTTACTATACTACGGTACCGGTACGTAATAATTTTCCATGAAAGATGGAAGAAATGCAAGCTATTGCAGACCGTGAAAACCTTAGTCTATTGTACGGTATATTTCAACTTTATTATATGATCCTGTACAGTAAATGAAAGCATATAATACTGACTAGATTTAGCCCAAGTTAATAACGCCTTAAATATAGGTGAATAACATATTCCGGTATACAATTATGCAAGTAATTACGGTACCAGTCACAAATACCTTCCAAGCAATTATCTCTCACATGTGATGCAAGGTTCCTCATTTCCTAACTCAGTATTTCGCAAACCGCGTTCCAATTACTGTATTCCCGTTCACAAAGAAATTTCGTTCACTGTCTGCAACACTCGCAGCATTGCAAAATCCAAGGCCACTATATCATGCAACTTGCTCTCAATAATCGCTGAAGGGAAATACATAGCTTGGAAATACTAATATTCCAAAGATGCCTCTCCAAGATGATGATAATCTTATGTACCTAAACGTGAACAACTGACGCTAAACCAAACTGATATTGCCTAGATCTAGCAGAAAGAACGGTAAACTGGAACATGTTTCTTTACTCCTGAGAAAGAGTGTGCTCATGACTGAAACTGACACAGTTCTATCACACACACACACACACACACACACACACACACACACACACACACACACACAAATCGATCTAACTACATAAACAGCATGAAGGTGGGCTCCAGTAATGATGATGTTAAAGACTACTGATCACGCGATTCGCCAAAGACGTGACTAGCCGATGTTCTCTCAACTTTACAGAAAAAAATAAAAAATAAAAATGTGGCAAAAGAGCATAGTGATATCAGTAGTTTAACCCAGGGTCGACTCCACATACACGCTGGCAGTGAACAGTTCGGCTTTACAAACTTATGATCAATTCAAACTGGCCACTCACATTTTCCTTTGCTGAAAAAACAAGAAACAAGGGAACTTCGAGCAATTTCCTTTTCTTGCCCTTCCAATATATCTATCTCTCTCTCTCTCTCTACCTGTAACAAAAACAAAGTATACCGTAACTAATATTTTTCTCCGGTAACTAGGAGTCGTTTTTGCAGGGAAAGCATGAGACACAGGCAGGGCCTACGCTCTCCTTGACCTTTCGGCAAAAACAAATGTAGCATACAGATGATGAATTTGTTTGTGAATCTCAGCCCAGCACCACATCACGCCAGTCTAAATAATCCTGAGCTTACTTAAGATACCGCATGTCAGTTTCGTTGCCTAATGCTTCTCTGACTATGCCCAACGACAAGTTTGCAAAATACTCACATTAACACTGCTACTGTACAACAGACTCGATCTAGCCGCATAAGAAACATCCTTTCCTTTCTCATTTTAGACTGTAGGCGCTGATGAGTAATATGTGACAAGTGTGCTTGTGATATTCCTTATAAATAAACAGGCACACAGAGTTCTGTCTGTAAGCCTCTGCGTGACAGCATGCTCCCTAAGCCTAAAGCTGGACTAAAAACTACCTCGATTAACCAGCTTACGTACCAAGACGACACCTGATCCTATCCCAAAGCAGACGACTGGGCTATATATAGTCAAGGCTAACGCTTAATGAAGTGAATTCTGGAGGGCAACATTAAAAAAAAAAAAAAAAAAAAAACTGAATACCCTAATACTCAAACACCTAAATATATGTACCGGTACTAGTTAACATGCAGAACACGTTGCTGTATCAGGCCAATCAGTTTTATCACAGCCTACAATTTGCATATCGAGTTCAAATCTCTAATCACAAACTGAGAGGCGAGATTAACGACATAGGCCGATCATCTCGCGCCATTTAAAGCAAAAAATAAAGTCTGGACAACCATTTCCTCATCATCCCACCAAGAGCTTCAATAAACCGGCTTCGCATTTATTTGACGCCAGCAAAAGAAACAGGTTCCTGTACAATCACCAAAGGCTGACTCAGGTCATCTAGATCGCACACACATGTCAAGGGCACAGGTGTGAAAAGTTAAGCAGGTGTAGGCAACTAAATCATCAACTAGTTTTTATTGTTCTAGTCCTTATCTAAATAAACACTGCGAACCATACGATAATCCAACCTAATCTAACCTAGTTAAGGAAAATATAAAATACTGAAACCAACGTAAATCAAACCAATAAATACTAACCTATGCTTATCGGCTAAACCTAAACCTAGGTAAACCTACCGTAGTCAACATTTAAACCGAAGCCTAACCTAACTACTATCCCCCTAACACATCCCACATAACCAAGGTTCATTCGTTATAACTAGTTGGATATCTGCGTCTTTTTTACAGCCTATTTTTTGTAGCTCGGTGGAAGAAGACAATGCTAAGACTAAACATCTTTAACATAGTACTTCTGATATAGCGCTAAGACTATACATCTTTAACACAGCACTTCTAATATAGCGCTATGTTTTCGTGTTAATCCCTTGCTATAGCTCAGCATGAAAAACGGAAAGGTGTCAACTGAAGGCAAAGTCAACGTGAAAGAATAGACTACCATCCCCCCAAAGTAACATTTCTCACATACCCTAACGACCATTTCCCCCCTAACCCAACTCAAATCCTCCCCTCCCCCCCATAACCAAAGAAATTCCTCCCATACTCCTCACCTACCACCGATTCTGATGACTCGACCCCAGCTGAAGTGTGTTTGTGAAGCAAGTCTGGTGGTGGTGGTGGCAAAGGCTGTTGCAACTCCCCTGGGGCCGTGGCTGTCACTGCTAAGGCACCCATGTTAGTAACCTGGATCACACACACACACACACACACACACACACACACACACACACACACACACACACACGATCTGTCTGTTGTGTCTCCAATCCTCCCTTGATTCCAACAACCTTTCGACGCCCTGCGTAGATTTCAATCTCAATTCTTCCCTTATTGACAGGCTACTGGAACCATCAACAGTACGTTAACCTTCAAAATCAAGTAAACACACGGAGGGCAACTTGGTGTGACGATGTGTCGTTAGAGAAAAACTTGGGATTAGCAGTGTGTGTGTGTGTGTGTGTGTGTGTGTGTGTGTGTGTGTGTGTGTGTGTGTGTGTGTGTGTGTGTGTGTGTGTGAATCCAGGTCCATACCTCTTAGTACGTCGGAATTCCTTCTATGTAAATAAAATGACGACATCCCCGCATCTTGAACATAATACTGATAACCTAACTCTATCTGTAACACCATATCTTATCTTCCGAAACTTCACATTATCACGTAAAAATACTGCATAACTCTTGCTTTGCCTTGAACTCTAAACAATAATTTCAGGGACAATCTAAAATCAAATGGGCAACCTGAGATCCCAACAGTGATGAAGCTACCGTACTTTGTGGGGCAAGGGCCTCTTAGGAGATGTACAGTTAAATTATTTACCTATCGTACTCAACTATGGTACCGGTAATTAACTACCGGTACTTAAGCCGATCAAGAAGAGTACATAGTTTTATTTAGGTACTACTTAACTACTTATTTGGATGACTTAAAGTATATTCTGCTTTTTACCGGCTCGTATTTACCTACTCCGATGACGTAGAGTACCAGGTATACTCGTATTCTATTCTTTCTACAACCAAACGATTTAGTTCAGATCTGGGGACTTCAAACTAGACAAGGTAGAGAGGTCTATCAACACAGCCATCATTAACTCATTCACTACTAGCGGTATAAGTTGTTAAAATCGACCTGTTAGCAGTATTAACTGAAATATTTAAAACATGTTACTAGACTAACAAATTTAACTCCATCAGACAATGTACGTACAATGGTATAAAATAAATAAATAGCAGCTACATTGCGCTTTACGGCATACGGTAGTCAACAACCTACATTTGCTATATACCCTTACAAGAATACCGTACTCATATATTACAAAACTTTACTGCCGGTACCATCAAACGATTTTTTTTTTTTCAATCTATTTCGTAGTGAAAGGGTGAAAGTATCAGCTGAAACTTTCGCAGTATATATGTATGTACCGTGTGGATTGTACTGGCCGGTTTGGAGACGCCTGAGATGGAAGGAAAGCCCTACCGGTACTCTAAACGTTCATGTCATGTTTTACGAGTCCTGAAAGGCAACTGTATCGCAGGCCTGAGAAACACCACCATGTGACCGGGCAAGATACGGTACGCTACCTGCCTCTGGTACACGACTTCTTATCTATCTATCTGTATCCACATACCATAATCCCGCATGGGGCGGCCACAAGCTACTCATCTCCATTTTACCCTGTCCTTCGCCACCAGACTGTTCTCTCTCCAACTCATATTCCCCTCAATCATACCTCACCACACCATCCCTCTCATCCTTGGTCTCACCCTTCCCTTCCTCATCCTCCTCACTCACATACGATACCTTACACTCCCCTTGTCAGTTCTTTTCCCCTATACAGTTCCATGATTTCTATGATAGCAGGCATGTATGTGCGGTTCCGCTTATCTTTCAAAAGCAACTGAAAACAGGTTCATATGATAACGTTAGAATACAGCTCGCCTATGGTTTAGTGTAGACTAGAACTGATTATGGTAGTTTGTTTTATTATTACTATACCGGTATTATTATTTCTTGAACGTTGTCCATATCATAATGGTATCTAATACAGTCAGCTTTCCCGGTGCTGTGCTCCCTAAATGAAGCCATAAATCAACCAAACTTTCTTTAAAACGTTGCCAACAGAAACGGGGTTCTAAAATCGGCGAAAGTCATCTACCGTCCTACACCGGTACGGTACTTTTCTCAACTCAGCTATCTTTCGACTGCCTTACGCCGCATCCAACAAAAAAGTGGTACCTCAAGGTAGCCTACCTCGAGGCGTTTCCTCCCCTTCTCTATAAAGATCCCTCTTCAAAGGACATCCCTTCTCCCTCCACCTGCTACGTCCTCCAGCAACTTGCCTGTCCATCCCGTTCTCGGAGTCCATTTACACTTCCCAATCATCTTACTCTCATGACGGCAATCTCCTATTCAGTCTCTCAAATTAGTTAAAAATCAGTAACTAAATTCGCACTGCACCTGCAGCGGGAAACAAGGCCATCTGATAGTGCAATTCTTTTTATCAACATACACCGACAAAGTAGAGAAATATTTGTGAAAATATTAATTCCCATCAATGTTTCTCTCTCTCGTTTTATCAGACATCTAAAATAAATATTCGTCGTCTTAGTTTTATCTGATATGCAATAATAATAATAATAATAATAAAATTAATAATAATAACATGACAAAATAGGCTACTGGGCAACATACATTCTATAATTCAACAAATATTCACACACACACACACACACACACACACACACACACACGCCCGCACGCACGCACGCGCGCGCGCGAGTCTTTCAACTTCCCGGTAATGCTATCCCCAGATCAAGAAAGATACAAACATGACATTCGTCATCCCTGACCAAGGCCATCCAGAGATTTAGTTACCGTACTTATCAGGGGCCACCTGATAAAGGCCAATTGCTGATAACCCAATTACCGTTCTCGTTACCCTGGCTATGTGGCAGCTCTTAACCCTTTCAGCCCGAGGACGCCATTTGTACTATATTTCTGTTGATACCTGACGATATCAAACATAAGGATATACAGTTGGTAGGGAAGGAGTTTAGGGACGTCGTCTGTATTACTCAGCTACTGTTACCGGACGAATCTACAGTAACTTAATACGGATCTGAAGACGTGAAGGGGTTAAAACCCCGCACACTTTGCTTCGTCTAACATCGCACGATTTTATTTAGTTCGGGGAAATCCAATGCTGTAAAAATTTAAAACCATTACCTCTGTTACTCCTCTAACCCAAGAGCAACGTCCGACGATTCCCTTTAGCTCACATAAGCCCATCGCTGACAGCATTTACCATTTCATTCCAAAGACGTCCCCTTCTTTAATGCTATCCGTGCTACCTCCTGGCGACATTACTTCGAGAAGGATTAAACTAGAGAAGTACGGGATTTGATATAGCCTCCATTAACTCCCTTGCTACTTGAATAAAATTGTCTGGCGAGAGCAGAATACGCAAATAAATTACGGTACGTCACCAGACTGAAGGAGTAACGATGCTCTCCAGTGAATTCTGTCACCGCCAATCTAGCCTACCCCTATAGGCCTAGTCTGAATCCAGTGATCTTTGTGTTCTTGTTTATTGTGTTCTTGTTTATTCTTACTACTTGAAGACGATTTTAGGGTATTCATCTCTGAGAAACCTGCTGAGTGCGCAGGTGTGAGAAACTTTGTCTTTTAGACCGTCCCCCTCAACCCTACTTCAAATCGTTTCTCAAGAACTAAATAAAATCATCTGGAAGTAGCCAGAATGAAATAGAATAAGTAATCGGACTGAAGAGAAAGCATACCTCTTGGCGATGAGGCTAGAAAGTCTGCATTAACCTTTGAAGTGCCATTTTATTTTTTTTCTAAACTACGATTTTCTTAAGCTTAGGAGCGATTCCTCGTAGTGAAGGGATAAAAACAGTTTTTCCATCTAGCAAAACAGTAGCATCAGAGATATTTCAGAGAAAATTTACAACGATCTACCATAATTTGGTAGTTATGAATATGGTGCCATCTCAATAATGCTCGGATATATAATGTAAGGAGCGATCCTTACGGTCTTCCCGATCATGAACTCTAAATAACCATTGCCATTTTCTTTTAAGGTTAAATCTTGAGATTGTGACTTCAAAGTGTCGACTATCATCTTAACCTTTACTCATATCTTACATTTGTTCTATTTACGAAACTGGTAAATAAGGCCTTGCAAAATCTAGTCAAACCACCTTGGTACCGTACTATTAAAAAGATTAATTAAAATTTGTATCAGTTCACAACACATATCGTATGAAATTGTCACTTCGACAGTAAGGTGTTTGAATAACTGATTTACTGCGTAAATATGCCTGTATCCAAAAACATTGCTGTACATAATTAATACTGTAACAAAACTGACACCGTAATAATAATAATAATAATAATAATAATAATAATAACGAAATGTCAATAATAATCTAATCCAAATCTACAGATTAAGAAACCTTTAAACTTGCACAGGATACACATAATATCAATACACTACATGGTGCGAGAATAAATTGCCACATAGCTACACAGTACTTTAATCGGCCTCAAAACATTCATACATGACACACCTTGGCATCATCCCAGAACAACTCGAAAAAGAGTAAACAATGCCATCTCAAAAAGGCGAGAGAAGAAATGATGAAAGGGTATAGTTAATTCATTTAGACCTGGCGGATATCTTCGGTCTTTTGCTGCTCATTTCCCGGGGTAGAATATGACAATTCTACGGTTCTACACTTTCCATAATACTTTTTTCCCCCCATGACCAATATCATCAAGCTTTAATATATTGTTACAGCTTAGAGTTCAAGAGTGAAAGAGTGCAGGTTTATGTCCAGGTGAAGTGAACAGAGTAAAGGTATGCAGAATCATGGATAAAAATGTTATCTCCCAACACTAACTCCGACTGACAAATTACGAACCAGAAGCCAGTTCCAGGGGGGCATTCTTTGCTTACCCAGTACTAAACATTTATCGGAGAAACACAATCCATTTTTACTATATTACGCCTAACGTCAATTAATTTTATCCATTCTGGCGGTTCCCTCCATAGCCGAATGGTTAAAAATTTACCTCTTCAAGTTTTGACTAATAATGAAACTGGCATTTGAATCCGGCTAGCAGACGATTTTATTCAGCAAAGAATCCTGAATGCGGCCAATGAACTAAGTTAAGCCCACCAACTTGGCTACACGTCACTACGGCATTCACAAGCATACAAAATATTACACTGTATCCACTGGTATGCACAGCAACTGGAATCCGACAAACACTGCATGCTGATACTCTCCATCCCAAGAAAAAATTACGCCTACTCTAAGTTAAAATCCCGACAGCAGCATAAAATCTTCGTTTCTTCAGCACAAACTATCCGACTATGCATAGTAAAACGAAGACATCAGACATGGGACACGCAGTCCATGAGTTAAAATCTGCAAAACTAGTTCCTGTGTGAGGTCTATGTGTCGGCTACAAGAAACAGATCAGTTAGATGTGTCTGCTAAAACATCTCTTCCCCAATTCATTACGTTGGCAGCGAGCCACCTGTACTCTGTGCATAAGGGCCTCACGTTGTCACAACCACCTGTCAACGTACAGGCTGGGAATAACTAACAAAAATACAGGAATAAATCACAGTACGATGAATGGAACATTTATACAACTACGGTGAGGGTGAGATATAAGTGGTGTGTCCTGGATGGTGAGTGTCCGTGTTGGGTTGCTCACTCCTGTCTGAAAACTTGAAAAACTGACGCGTTCAACTTTACCCGCTCAAATCGGCGTCTGGCTGGGGGGGTGAAGCTCCAACTGCCGTGAGGCATTGTATACAATCCTTATGAGTATCCAGGTCTAGGTGCAAGTTCCATCACTGTTTGGTATCGCAAGTAACTCAGAGGAAACACGAGCGCGCACAACAAGCCCTCATCACCACGAAGTGCTGTCACCACTGTGGCTGAAGTCCCGTCACCCGCGCCATCTATGGAGACTCGCAGCTACCACATGCACGCAGACGAATTATTCTCACCGGCAATTTGCTCTCACCTCCTGATTGATTCTTCGAAATAAACCCTCCACGCTTTTTATATAATGGTATATGTAACATTCACTCAATACATACTCAAAATCAATGCCTAATAATCGTCAAAACATGTTTGTTTACCTTTCATCATGAATGAAGTACGGAATCATAGAAAACAAGAAGGCGCTAAGAGAAAACGTAACTACTAAGAGGGTAACTCGTACATTCTTTGAAAACATAAGTTTATGTCACGTTCATAAATGACATTCAATATTTATTAGCACTCATTCCCGTATTATAAAAAGTTATAAGCAAAAAAAACTGCTAATTCTTAACTGGCTTATACTAGCTCTATTTTCCTCACTATTGGTGGCTGCAGTGGATGACGTCAGAGTATGCTAGCGGGTGGGTCTTATGTCGTCCTGTCGTGCCGGGTTATGTTTTTTCTTTTAGCTTCGCCTTCTCTGTACCGCGATCACGTCAGGCACCGCACAATGAACGTTACGGAAGATTCCGGAGGTTTTTGGTGTTACAGCGTAGGACTCATGGTAATTTCGTAACCTACTTTCCATCCTTTCTCTGAATTATAATGACATTTTGGATATAACGGCACTGTAAAATATAACGAACACAGGAGAATTTTTACACTTGCCAGTAGTTTTCCTCATCGATGTGCGTGACGCCAGACATCAACTTCCGGAATCAGGTGGAATCTTTTCTAGCTTATTCTTGCTATCTCCAGACGATTTTATTCAGCTTATGGGGCGGGCTTCCACTAATCCATTCAAAACAAGAAGCCGTTCCTTAGTTGAATAAAATCGTCTGCAAGTAGTAACAATATGTTTAAAAAAAAAAATAGTAAAATATGAACATTGTTACTTGTATGATGGATTACGTTTGTATTAAAGTGACATAAAACAGGACTGAGATATAGTGGGATATTAACAGGAAAGGTGAACTGATGTGCTACATATCTTAACATCTGCAACCCTCTCATGGTCGCCACAACTCTGCTATTCATTTCTGCTGACGTCTGATGATTTTATTCAGGTGAGAGTGAGTTGCAGGAACATCACAATTGACTTTCGTGATTGTGGTAATTCTACCTTCCTTTCCTTGGGGGAAGCAGCCTAGGTATATAGATTGATAGGTAATTCTTGTATTCTGTTCCAGCTAACCTCAAGCGAAAGTGAGTCAGAGCCTGAGATTGATACTAGGAAGGGTACACACACACACACGCACACACACACAATACACAGGTGATGGACAGTCACGCCTACGCTTCAGTAACTTCTTCCTCTATACTTACTCTATGCCTTCCTCCAACCATTCATTCATTCGATTTATTTTTCCAAGTATCATTTTTCTCTCTTCTTTTTCCCCATCCACCGTTGTACCTTCCTTTCCTCCCCTGTATTACACTAATCTCTCCCGTATCTTTTTTTCTTTTCCTTCTCCTTTTTAGGTAAAATACAGGTAAGTGAACATCATTAGAAGGTGAACTCTCTCTCTCTCTCTCTCTCTCAGTATATGCAGTGAATATTAAATCCATATAACATCTCACCTGTATGTTTTCCTGCTCAACCACTATTTGATTGCACATCAAGATCCACTTCATGAATTTATTATTTTGCTCTCTCTCTCTCTCTCTCATGAACCGAAAGAGCATTTGCATCAGGCTCATCCAAATCCCCTCTCCACCAAGCTCTCGACTGCAAATTCCACTAGTTGCGTGACGTCTGTACTGGGGAGGAGCTCTGGATCAGCTTGTCAGACAGGTAACTCGTGTATAACTCTGTGATGTAAAATATCCCATAGTGCTTCTACTCTAACCTGGCACAGATTATCGTCTTTTTGCAGCTTATTTCATGTAGCTTTGTGGCAATGTTACAGCGCTACGTACTTTCTACAGCACCTCTTTGTGGATAGCATTATAATCTAGTGTCACTCTATCTTACAACTCAGCTTTCAATATGGAGAAAGGAATTTTAGGACATATTGGAATAGAGAAGAGTGCAATGATCTGTGGAACTATATCGATCATGTGCACCTAACCATCTGAGGAAAGTTCACTGTTTTAGGTAAGCAGTGTTTCCTTTAGCAAAAACTGCCCAGCCAGAGGTGCGAGGTGTGTGCAACTGGCTGTCACTAACGGCAGGCGATTCGATTTAGCAGGGGATGTCATACGTGGCCACAGGGTCAGAACAGTCTCTATAACCTTTTCAAAGATTTGGCGGAACACTGGCATTCTACTCAACACCTGATCATCTTATTCAGAACAAAGAAACCCTTCGCAGTCTTTCTTCTGTCTGTCCTGTTTTTTTTTGTTTTTTTTTTTCCAGTGTTCATTCTTAATATGCTACTTAACATTAATGCCTTTCTTTTTTTTTTTTTCTCATTATCTTTGTCACTTCTTACATCGATATTATTAGACGTCCACACTTGAACGCGTGGAACGTGTTAGAGCGAGCAAGCTTGCTTATGTTGTTTTTGCCAAAGTGTACCATCTTACATGCCTGATAATAATGCACATTTTAAAATGATTCATCTGATTTCAGAATTTGGAACCTGTCAGTTTACGTGCTCTAGACTATCACATCAAAACGTGGTGGGTTACACGACGTAATTCTTGTGTTCAGTTAGAACTTTTGGGTTCTTTTCAACACTGTGCTGGCGAATTTTGAGAACAGCCACATTAAGTAACAGCTATCAGCTCTCCATGAGCTTCCAGTGGTGTGAATAGGTTTTCTGTCGCTTTACTAATTTCCGAGAAAACCCAGTTTGAGTGCTCAGTTTGGCGCTTTTTGGCTTTCTCTTGCAATATGGAGGCGAATTTGAGAAAAGTCAATTACGTAACACTCATTACTTATACAAAAGTTTTCAAACTGTGTGCTTAGATCCACTGTAATTTAAAGTCCCCGAAATAACAGTTTTGGTGGTCAGTTTGGCGCTATTTGGCTAATCCCAGTCACATGATGTGCGAGTTTTGCGAAGTCTTTTTCGTACTGCCCGTTACTTTTTCATGAACATTCTAACGATGTGCGAAGATGCACTGAAGCTTTAGTAGTTTCTGAAATTACACTGTTCTGGTCCTGCGCTTTATCAACCTCATCCACGTGACAAAAATATACCGTATGTCTTTTAATATGACCTCTAAAAATGAACTCTGGGAACACGCGGCAAAAGTGGCCCGATAGCTACAATCCGCCGGGTACACATTACATCAGCGACGGACCGTAATAAAAAAAACTTTCACGTCATCATTATTATCGTTGTTCTCCATATCATTTTCTCTATCATCACTGTTGCCGTTATCGTCTCAAATCATCATAATCATCAACACTGATGTCATCATCATAAGCATCATCACCATCATTCTTCATTTCTTCCTTCTCCTCCTCCTCCTCCTCCTTATCATCATCATCATGATCATATCTTCATCAGCATCAACGTCGTCATGATTATCATTATCACCATCATTATCATCAGAACTACTATCAACATTAACATTGCCATAATTCTCCTCCTCCTCATCATCATCATCAAATCCTAATTAACTCACACCAGGAATGAAACTGTCATTCCCACAAAACCCTTTTGATCTGGTCATGCATCAGTCTGTCAGTCTCTTGACTGACCGCCTAATAATAGGCAGTTAATCATACAGTATATTTGATCTTTTTCTCTTCGTATATTTTATTAGATTATCGTTTCACCTTTGTTATTCACCTGCATCTTAGTTCCCCTTACCTTTCATGAATTTTATAGCCTTATTTCATACTTCTCCTCTCCTCTCCCCTCTCTCTCTCTCTCTCTCTCTCTCTCGCTCTCTCATTAATTCTGCAGCACAGGTGTATCAGGCAAAACTCATACTGGAGTTAAGCCATTAGCCTCAGCGATTCTTATAATGAGGGGTGAATGGGCGGCACGAGGTAAGAGGAAGAGAGAGGGGGAAGGAGGAGAGGGAAAGAAGGATGGAAGGAGGGTAAGAAAAGAGGAAGATGAATCATGGAGAGAGGGCGGGAAGGAAGGGAAGGACGGAGAAAGATGGACAAGGAAGGAGCAGTAAAGGAAGAGAAAGATGGAGGGAGGGAGGGAAAAGTAAGGGAAGAGAAAGATTCAGGAAGGAAGGGAGAGAAAGGGAGGGTGGGAGAGGAGGAAGGAGGGAGAGAAAGCAAGGGATGAGAAAGGTGGAAAAGTAAGGGAGGGAGGGAAAGGTAAGTGAAAATGGAAAAAGGAGAGGGGGAGGAAAGGAAGGGGGAGGCAAAATGGAAAAAGGAAGGAAGGTAAGGGAAGAAGACCAAAAAGAAGAAGTAACCATAAGAAAACAAGGACGCAAAAACGAGTGTATGTGACAAACAATAGGGAGAAAGGGAGGAGAAAACCAGAAAGGCAAGACGGAAAGAATGAAAAAAACAAGAAAATAAAGAAAAGCAGAAAACACGGATAAAATAGACTAAGAAAACAAGGAAGACAGGCTGATGAAGCAATAACAAGGAAGAGGGAAGAAATGGCGAAGCGAAAGAACCAACATGACGATATTATTCAGTCGTTCAGTTGAAAGTAGTCGTGAATTAATGGCGTACAGACGGGGATGTTTGGGAATTGGTACCTTATTCTCTCACTCTTGTGTGTGTGTGTGTGTGTGTGTGTGTGTATGAGAGAGAGAGAGAGAGAGAGAGAGAGAGAGAGAGAGAGAGAGAGAGAGAGAGATTAATGAAACGTTCTGGATAAAATGTGAAAAAAAGAGAGCAGAAGTCGCATTCCCGGAAGCTCTTATCTCAGCGTATAAATAATCCAATTCTCTTTATATCTTGCCAAATTAAACGTAAAGACGAAGGACAACGGAATAAAAATGATGGTGACTTCTCAAGTAAAAATGAGGAGTGCAGTCCAAAGGACATTGTATTTTCAAGTGAAGACTGTCTTAATAAAATATAGCGTACACACACACACACACACACACACACATTATACTTTCAAGTGAAGACTGCCTTAATAAAATATAGCGTACACACACACACACACAAACATTATACTTTTATGTGAAGACTGTCTTAATAAAATAAAGCTTACATACACACACACACGACTGTCTTAAAATCAAGCTTACACACACACACACACACACACACACACACACACACACACACACACACACACACACACGACTGTCTTAATAAAATAAAGCTTACACACACACACACACACAAACATTATACTTTCACGTGAAGACTGTCTTAATAAAATAAAGCTTACATACACACACACACGAGTCTTAAAATCAAGCTTACACACACACACACACACGACTGTCTTAATAAAATAAAGCTTACACACACACACACACACACACACACACAAAGACTGTCTTAATAAAATAAAGCTTACACACACACACGACTGTCTTGATAAAATAAAGCTTACACACACACACACACACACATTATAATTTCAAATGAAGACTGTCTTAATTAAAGTTTTCACACACACACACACACACACTAGAACAAAGGTTGTCGCTTAAGTTAAGCATAACTAAGTCTTTCAACGCACCTTACTGGCTTTCTCTTTAAAAATGTATTTTTGTCAATCAGCTGTGCGTGGCTTGCTTTAAAATCCATTTCTCTCAAAGCTGCTACGCAGCCAGGAAAGAAACTTAAGCTAAATCAATAAACTGGATATTACGCAGTCAGTGTTCGAGTAGTATATGCGTAATGGATCAATACACCTGACAGGTGGCCACCTAGCGCCATGCTGGTGGGAAAGAAGCATTTCATTTGCGGGATAAATCTCTTTTGCTCCAAATGTTGGGGAGTTACTCAAATGCAGCATAGACTCACACGGACTGAAGTTGTAACTGCGGAGTTTCATTTCAATCCCTTCATTAACAATGAATATATTGGTGTTCTGGGAAGTCACAGTAATGAATCCTCCTGTACTTGATAGTGTGTTTATGCTACAGTATGTACAGGCAGGTGATAACATGGTGTACCGTGCAATTAACAAGTGTACTGTGAAAGGAAGTGCAGGACTGCGATCACTGACGTGAGAGCAATGCATAGTGATGATAGTAAGGAAGTGATGTTAGGGTGTATATTCTACAGTGTGCTGCACAAGGGTGCCTTTCCGCGGTGACACTGAAACAGTGATTTGTGAGGGAGTGTTCCTGTGTATCTCTCTCCCCCCTCCCCCCGGGAAATACGCTACTGTGCTCAAGCAAAGCCTTACCTCAAAATAAAGACCTCTGTTACTTTCGTTCTTAATTTATCCTTTAGTTATACTGCCATCGATTCCGCAGAAGGAAACTGCGAAAATGGAGACGATCATAGAAAACCAAAGGTATTGTAGGGCACACTCTGGTACGTTGTTCTCCAACTATAAATGGCAGTTTACTTAGTGTCCAGTACGCCTTTCCAGAATTTAACTTTTACCAATGACCCTCTGACTGCTGGGCTTATAGCTGAACAAAATCCCCTGACGGTAATGTATATAAGGGCGACTTCATGGATTACAGGGTTAACGCATTTTTTACTGTTATTGCGTACTTGATGAGAAGGGGAAGGGGGATCGAAGCTGAACTGCAGAGATGTATACTCGTACGAGTAAACGTGGGAGAGGGGGACTGGAGGAAGTGCAGCCTGATGCCGTAGGTCAGAACGACATGGAGGTGATTAATCGTGGTCACCCTCTCTAAATACAGCGTTGTGGCTGTAAAAGTTGGATAAATAAAATCCTTAAATTCTTACTACCTTCAAGTCCGGCGATAATGGGGGACTTGTTAAGCTGCCTACCGCTAGAGGCCACCGTTGTTAACAGCTTGTCGTCCACGAATACGTGTTAAATTACCATGATTTTTCTCTGTTGATGTGAGAACCTGTGTGGCAAAATACCATCATACACTACCGAAGTACTGAAAGAGCTTCGTAAAAATATATAGCAGAGGAGAATACATTGTTCTCGTTGTTTTATTTCCTCGAAAACCAAGCTCGAATTTTGAAAAACGGGCACATATATTCTTGTCGTCGTTTTTATTGAAGCTGCTACAAAGCTGAGTTAATTCTTGCCTCCTGAAATGTTCGATTTTGTGTGTGTGTGTGTGTGTGTGTGTGTGTGTGTGTGTGTGTGTGTGTGTCAACAGTCACTTATGTCATGTGATAATGATGTGTTACATGATTCTACACCAGCCATCCGAGCTCACAGTTCCCGTTCCAAGATTTGATATGACTTATTTGAAAGTAGTAGTAGTGACTGACACAAACAAAACAAGTGCTTGGCTTTAAATACAGCATAAATCGAACAAACAGGAGGCAAGAATTAACTCAGCTTTGTAGCAACTGCATTGAAAACGACGAAAAAAAATATATAAGCGTCAGGTTTTCAAAATTCGGACTTCGTTTTCGGGGAAATAAAATGAGAGCAATGTATTCTCCTCTTATATTTTTGTTACGAAGCCTTTTCAAACTTTAGTAGTGTATGACGGTATTCTGCCACGCCGGTTCTCACCTCAACAGAGAAAAATCACGGTAACTGAACACGTGCTCGGGACAAAGAAGCTGTTGATAGTGAGAAAAATCTGGTGGCAGACGATTTAGAAGTCCCCCACTGACGGATGAAAAATGTGAGGAGGTATATCACTGAATTTTTTTGAAAAAGAGCTTGCACATAGTATTCGAAAATTTTCATTAAGTTTCATGACACTTTTGAAAACTAAAGAGTAATATCTCTATCGGAGCTAAACTCTACCACTACCAGTATATTAATCATAAACGGTAAACCAACATATAAAAAAAATTATATACTGCCAATAAAACAAAAGAATGCTAAACAAAAAGGCACCAGTTCACATTTCAGGCTGCAACAGAATAGTAAATGGTGATCCCGAGCTGCCTTTGTTGGTGGTGCACAGCGTCCACCATAACAAAGCCACACTGTAATTTACACCCAGTGAGCCAACAAGGATAATCCAGGGCAAAATGGTGGCCAATACCCGTACTGAACAGGTGGGGCTCATGAGATTACACGAACACTGGTTTTGTGTGTGTGTGTGTGTGTAGGATGATTTTGTTTGTATCTTTACTACCACCAGGCTTTATAATATATGCTTTCTCCTGGCAGATGAAATGAGGAGAGAACACCGAACAAACCAGCACAAAATCGTCGACAAGATCCACAGGGAACAGGAGCTGGACGATTTTTTTCTTCTATATTTGCTGCTACCAGATTAATATACAGTTTCTTCTGGCAAATGAAATTAGGAGTGAACACCGACCCAACCAACACAAGATGATGGCGGGTCGGATGTCGTTTGATTGGCTGTATGCTGGGGTGTGTGCACAGTGAGTTATCTTCAGTGTTCTTGCTACCACTGTGTTAATATAGCCTTCCCACTGGCAGATGAACTGATGGATGTACACCGATAAACCAAACTGTATATATGTTAACGGCAGACTGAATAACACCCTACCGTGGGTTCGTGCCCCACGCAGATGAGGGTGCTTTATGGTACGATGCTATTCAACATGTTTATATACTGTATATATACATTTTGTCAACCACCGGGACCAGAAGAGCTTACATTAACCACCAAGTACAATACAATAGGTCGGGGTGTGTGGATGTGATAAGAAAAACGTCATAATTAAGTGTCGGACATACTCTTCTACACAAAGAATTAAAGCCGAAACCTGTTGGATGTGGACCCAGATTATGAGATGCGCGTTATCAGTGATACAACCTCGAGTCAGTCGAGTGACTGCAAGCAAACAGTGCTATCCATCCACTTGATGTGTAACAAAATTTGCATCTGATTGATAGCTGTAAACATTAAAATAAACTGAGAGCACCAATTTTTTTTTTTCTATCATTATTGGTGAGCAGCTTGAGATAAAACTGAAGGGGGGCCGCAAGGATGTTAAGCTCCCCACAAGTGGGGACGGAAGTGGAAAAGTTTGAGAAACACTGAGCTAGGCAAAGTTCAAACCATATAAAGATCAGGGACGAATTACCAGATGACGCAAAATCGATTAACAACAGCAGTGTTTAATTATTTTGCCCACGGTTTTTGAGTTTGATGGAGATTTGGCTGAACTTAAAGACTGCTGGTCTTCTTGATATCCATAACTGTGGTAAAGTAGTTTCCATTTACCTCCCTATGTGGATGTGGACCAAATACATGTAAAATAAATAAAAATTACCTAGCAAAGCCGACGACACTCACTCGCAGACCAGCTTGCTCTCTTCACCTTAATATCCCACAATTTCCTTCTTGGTGGATCACAAGAGGGTCGGAAAAGCCGCCCAGAAGGTCCATGAGTGTTATTGCACCGAAACGCAGCACAATCAAACCATTAATATGGAAAAAAAAAAATAACAAGTAAAAGAACACCCACCCCTCTCAAATTTGCGGCTACCAACAGTTTAGTTTGTCACCATTATAATTCGGCGATTATCATGGTGTTTACGTGTGCGTTGAGGTAAAATCCGTATGCAGAGATGAAGATTACAACAAAAATCTTCAGTAGCTCAGATTAACAAAATATACTGCGATTAATGCGACATTTTATTCATCAACCAGTCATGTATCACAGCAGGTAACGAGATGTATTTTTAGACGAATCTGTAGTCAGGCAGTAACCGGACTGTAGCCTGTGAGGACTTTGCACAAAAATGGCGCCACGGTGACTGACCAATTAGCGAGCCACTGAAAATATTGGCTATCCAGTCTCTTTCTATAGGGTCTCTAGCCTGACCCATAACCGTTTGTTTCAAATAAGATGAAAACTGTTTGATTAACCTTGCATTGTAACCTTGGCTTTTGACCTTTCCCCGTGACTTTTGCCTCTGACTGTGGTCAAAACTTCATCCTATTATTCTGGCCATAACCTTAGCCGTTTCACAAAGTTCGGCCTAAATTGGATAAAAATTGTTACCGTGCCATGTGACCTTGACCTTTGATCTATTAAAAAAGGCTTACTCCTTTGATGATCCTCAATAAAAAAGCGTGTTATTTTGTTAAAACACACACCCACACCCACACCCACACCCACATACTACTCAAAACACAATTCCCTCTCTCGCCTCGCGGGTTTAATGAGCCACCAATTTCAAGGGGTTAAGGATCTTGTGCAGTCCAAAGGCATAAACCTGGCTCTTCATCACCTGCCAAAGGTTGTTTTGCCACTGGGGAAGTTTCGCAATGTCTCTCTCTCTCTCTCTCTCTCTCTCTCTCTCTCAAAAGGACCTGTCTGACTTTCTACCTCTTGCTCACAGATTCTCTCTCACCAACCGCTGTTTATCTGCTTTTGAATTCTCTCTCAATATCTCTCAAGAGTGATTAACTATCCCCCCCCTACTCTCTCCCTCTCTTTCTCTCTCTCTCTCTCATACTGAACCGGTGAACGGGATAGGTTAATTAAATTCTGAGTACGTAAGTTTTAAAGCAAATCGTTTTACTTAATTAACCTGCGTTGCGTTTGTAATTTTTCTCCGTGCTTTTTCATCCTCATCCGAAGTACTTAATTTATCTGTATCTGACGTTTGCTATTTTTTACCGTATTTTTTATTTATTTCTTTTTCGTCGGCATCTAACATTAATTTCCCTTCGTAATAGTTTTCCGTTCGCAGCCTGAAATTCATAAACTTTTTTTTTCTTTACCTAATTAATGTTCTTTCTGTAATCGACGTTATTTTTACACCTGGATCATTGAAGTTATCCGTCTCTACCTAAAGCTCTTTTCCGTCCGCATCTGGAGTTCTTTTTCATTCTCCGTTTCAAAGCAGTTTTATGTTTGTACACCCTATCAAAAATTTTTCGGCACCCCTTGCTCCGATACCGTGCGCGACGATCACTGTTACAGACGGTGTGAATACGTGGTGTGGTTGGTACCCCTGTACCTCTCTCCCTCTCCCGCCTGATTTCACCATTAGCAGACGAGTTAACACACACCAGCAACACAGGGCCAGGGATACCAACCACATACCGTAATTCAGGAGTTGATTCAGAATGCCTCGTGTGTTGTGGCATAATGTATCGTGCCGTAAGGGTGCCGAAAATTTTTTTATAGTCTGTACCTGAAGTCCTTTTCCGTCTGCATTTTCCTCCCTTCCGAATCAAATCAGTTTTCTCTCTGTACCTGATATTTAATTCCGTCTGCATCTTATTTTTTTTTTCCTCTTCTATATCCAAGTAGTGTTTCCGTTCACTTCCGAGGTTCTGATTCTCTCCCTCGTCTGACTGATGCTCTGACTCCACCTTAAGTTCTTTTGCGTCCTTAATAGAGTACTTTTGCGTCCGTAGCAGCGTACTTTCGTGGCCTTATCAGAGTAGTTTTGTGTCGTTATCAGGGTACTTTTGTGTCTTTTTCAGCGTCCTTTTCAGTGTTTAGCAGAGTACTTTCGGGTTTTTATCAGAGTACTTTTGCGTCTGTATCCGAAGGTCTTTTCCATCCGCATCCGAAGTTCTTATTATCAATATGAAACGGCCTTCATTACATTGTTCCTTACTTACGGTATAATAATAATAATAAACGACATCGGAGCAGTACGAAAAAATGATGCAGGTAAAAATGCGATGGTTAGGGTGTCGCGGCGGGCACGGGTCCGCTTTTTGTTAATTAAGCATTTTATTACCTGGAAGTGTATTACATACTGTTTATATTACCGCCAGATGATTTCATGTAGTTTAGGAGAGACTTCTGGCGGTGACGAGATTAGAAAGCAACCTCATTAACACCAAAATATTGTCCACGTGTAATTATCGCTACCTGCAGACGATTTACGTCAGTTTAGGAGAGAGATAAACACATAGATAGCTTGATATAGGGATATATATATATATATATATATATATATATATATATATATATATATATATACTGTATATATATATATATATATATATATATATATATATATATATATATATATACTGTATATACATATATCTATCTATCTATCTATATATGTATATATACTGTATATACATATATCTATCTATCTATCTATCTATATATATGTATGTAAGTATGTATGGAGAGAGAGAGAGAGAGAGAGAGAGAGAGAGAGAGAGAGAGAGAGAGAGAGAGAGAGAGAGAGAGAGAGAGAGAGAGAGATCTATTAGTCTCTTTTCACACGCCCAGTCCCAGACTTCATCCTGGATGTCTGTCACATAAAGTCAGTGGTAATACAGTAATCTAAACACTACAGGAGACCTAGTAGGACCACTCTCATGGCGATTTATTTTTCATTTTAAACCTTAACGTTCTCCTCTAGGCCAATTATGCTGGTTTAACACCGACACAGATAACATAATTTACAAAGAAGGGGATTTTGAAGCGAAATCGCTACGGAAAAGGTGCTAAGAAAACCCCGAAGCCACTTAGGATAAATCCCTAAGTATCTTTTTCACAACCCATATCAGGTACAGTAAATTCAAACTCTCTCCCCAGAATCACAATACGTCTGTCCTTTGTTCATTCTCTCCAATATTATTCACATCTTTCTTGGTCTTCCTACATTCCTTCTCCCATAAGTGTTGTTTCTTTTACAGTCCTTCCATACTGCAATTTAAAACAAGGAAATCATGCTCTTTATACATTCTCTTGTTCACATATCATGGCATAACAAACACACGTACGCACGAAGTTATACATGCATTAATTTCCTTGGTTTCGTCCACAAACGATAAAAAATGTATAAATGATGTTGCAGGTTTTGCTTGAGGGGACACACACACACACACACACACACACAATTTTTTTTACCTCGTATGCATACAAGGAAAAGGCTTCAATGTATCATCACACTGTCAGATTCTGAGTACGGCCATATTCACACAGAAAAATATCTATGCCGTTGCAGATTTCTTCTCTGGAAGCGCACACATTCCTTCCAACCCCCACCCTCCCACACACGTCCATACTTTCTTATTCCCTCACAGCACGTATGTACACACACAAAGAGAACTTTCCCAGATTCTCTCTCCCTCTCTCTCTCTCTCACACACACCCGTCCATGCTTTCCTACACCCGTACAACCTGCATGTACGCATCCAAACGGACAAATAAAACTCAAACTCTCTCCTCTTTTCATCCATACGTCCTCTCACTCACAACACGTAGTTATTCACATACCTTAAACTTGCACACACACACACACACACATTCATTCTCTCTCTCTCTCTCTCTCTCTCCTATTCAGTTTCACCATCACAGCTTTAAAACTCTGTACAGCAAATGGCCGCATGACTTCACTCTCCCTTAATACCTTTCCCAGTCAACTCCAGGCACACTGACAACTCCCGCTAATTAGAGGTAGACAAGGTGATAAAAATGACCAGATATATATATATATATATATATATATATATATATATATATATATATATATATATTTACGATGTAGATTTATTTTCACCTATTCTTGCTAAATCCACTCCTTTTTTTTTTTTTTTTTTTTAAACATCTGGGGAACCTTTTTGGCAACTACCGCTTATTACAGGCACGCCAGGTAAGAAAATAAGGCTTTCAATGCGATGTTGACTTATTTCGGTCCATCGTAGCTACCTCCAGACGATTTTTTTCATACTAGGGGAACCTCATTCATTGAAGGAGTTGATGATCGTTATGACAAATCCGTCCTGTTCGAAAAGTCTCTCTTGAGCTCAATAAAATCGGCGAGTGGTAACTAAAATATAAAAATAAACTTGTTTTTATAATGAAAATGAATTATTCGTTGCCATGGCGCGGGACTAAAACCCACTGACATCAACACAGTCATCAAAGTTATTGGAACATTCGCTTTTTCTTTCTTATCCCCGAAAATGTCCTATAAATAATTCTTATTTTTGAAGGCCTTGCATATTGTCCAGAGTAAACTGAATTATTCTGGAAACCTCCGGCAACTTGCAAGCAAAAGCGAGAAGTTGCTGGTGAGATCCATTATTTTTTATTAACTTTAACAGACGGCACAAATCTGTCTATCTACCTGTCTGTCTGTCTGTCTATCTACCTGCCTACCTACCTATCTACGTGTATCAATCTATGGCCACACGCCGTAATCCCGGAGGGGGTGGTCACAAACAAATTGCTTCCATGTCATCCGATGTGTGCATTTCCACCATCAGGCTACCCTCCTTCCAACTTTCATCACCCTTAGTCATACTGGGCTAAATCACACAGAACAGCATAGTCTTCAGCAATTCAATCTTCCTTGCTTTAGGCTGATATGTGGGCAAAATAAAGGATTTCTTGAAGGGAGTAACCAAAACCTTAGGGAATAACTATGGGCACGAACTATCTCCTTTATATCCCTTACATCCATATACCTTTCCACCCCGTCCCTCGTCCTCAAATAACAAGTGTAAATAATAAGAAAGTACTTCCCTCTTTTCTCACATGTACCCATTAACGAATTTATGTTTTTCTTGCTGTCTTCTAACAATTTTTTTCCAGTTTACGGGACGCTCCACTAAAACGGATTTCTAACCTTAACTACTATCAGCTCAGTTGATGGCCAAGTGCAGCGCGACTGGAGAATCGATTTGACTAGTAACCAAGGAGATTCATTCCTAACTCACAGCTGAGGCTCATCGAATTTCACGCATCTGTTAAAATATTCATGATGTGAGTGGCCCAGTTTCGTCAGGTGATAACAGACAGACTGTCAGTGCTCTGCTAGGATGAATAAATATGTCTGGTCGTTGAATGATAACAAAAAGCTCCGTGTAAAGAGGTTATTAGTGTGTGTGTGTGTGTGTGTGTGTGTGTGTGTTTGTGTCATACTGACAAGGACGACAACAGTAAAATATAACATAGCATTCAAGTGAATATTGTGTGTGTGTGTGTGTGTGTGTGTGTGTGTGTGTGTGTGTGTGTGTGTGTATGTGTGTTAGTGACAAGCACGATAACAATGTAATATAACATGGCTTTCAAACGTATATTGTAAATAGTGAATTAATCAAGGGATGAACAACAAGAATCTACACATTTTGTCACACACACACACACACACACACACACACACACACACACACACTGCATTTCCATAAAAGGCCTTCATTCAACACATCCCTTTCAGCAATCATTCGGGTGAAATATTTTCCGATGAAGTGACAGTCGAACGAACCTGACTGACTGAAAGCAGCAAGTGAGATTAACTGCTTCGTTCTTACCACCACCAGACGATTTTATGTAACTTAGGATCTCGAGGAGTAAAGGGGTTAATGAAGACTATATAGGGTGTCCCGGGAGATATGGACATAAATTTGGGAAGCGATAGATGAGGGAAAAGTAAGCAACAGATGCAATATCAACTTGTGTCTAAACTTGAATCGTTATGAGGATACAATTACTGATGCCCTTATAGACAAAAATTGTTTCACTCATAATTCACCCATTAAATTATCAATAATTGTACCTCCGTAACAGTTAAGGTTTCAAGACATGTTCATATAGCATTTTTTACCTGTAATTCACCCATGAATAATTACCCAGAGTTATGCCCTTTCCTCCTAGGACACTCTGTATGTAACCCCTCTGTTCGATAAGTGGCACTATACTTTTGTGGCTGAAACGATAAGATGTTAAGCTACTTTATTTTGCTAGCAGGGCCACGTATTACACATAAAAACACCAGGGAAATAATATGACTGGTAAACGGTGTGGAAACTCTGGCATCAGCACCGAGATGTTGACGTTATAAGCCGGGGAATATGCTGATGAGCTGGATCGTCGTGTTGAATTTAAAACTTGCCTGTGTCTCTTTCCGATACTTGTTATACTACTGTGTTTCATATGCTACATGTTACACTCACAGATTGGGTCATCATTTGCGATACAAACTCACCTATTAATATCACGTACAGCTACAGCAAATAAAGATGGAAATAGAAACACGACAAGATTTCTACTATCCGAGTTCTCTTCATTATGGCATCCAGGCACCAGCGAGGATGGAAACTCAGGTAGACTTCAACTACAAGGTTCAGGTAAATTCACTACATCTCTTTCAGGCTACTATGACTACTCTCTCCGGAATAAAAACGTCAGAAGTTAATTGGGACAGCATACTAATGTTGTCTCGATCATGAGACGGTTAACCACTTCATTCCGACCATCTTTTACTTTCGATTCTTGCTACGCTCAGACGATTCATTCAGAGTTAAGGGAATTTCCTGTGGCGAAGAGATTAATCGAGACTATAATTATACAATCCCTCCAAACTGCAAAGTCTCCCTTAAGATGAAAAAAAAAAAAATAAGTGTCTGGAAATCACAAGAAGAGACTAGAAATCACGCCTTCGTTGTGAAAGGGTTGTTTCTGATAGCTTAAGGCCAAAAATATAAACGAGAGAAAGGGAGAGAGAGAGAGAGAGAGTTAAACAAACTCTGATTTCATCAGATCCAACTTTCGGCCAAAATCAAAGTTCATTTACCTCCTTCTGCTTCTCCCTCCCTCCCATCCTCTCTCTCTCTCTCTCTCTCTCTCTCTCTCCAGTTCACCTGACACTACCAATACTGTGTCCGACTTGTTCTAGATACTGATAAACACACACACACACACGAATTTATCGACTAGCAACTACGATTTATACGTAGAGAGAGAGAGAGAGAGAGAGAGAGAGAGAGAGAGAGAGAGAGAGAGTGGTGTAAGCTAACCGGATGAGACCCAAAGTTAGGAGAATGAAATATGGAGGAAGACAGGTTGGGGTGAAGGGACAAGGAGGGATATTGGGTAGGGAGAGAGAGAGAGAGAGAGAGAGAGAGAGAGAGAGAGAATGATGATGATGGTGATGGTGATGAAGTAATACAGGTAGTCTACTCACAGATTTTCGGAAACCAGCTGGAAGTGACCGTCTTACCTGTAAAGAAATAAGAATGTTTGAGTAAGCTGAATTATACATGACTTAACATAGGTAAATATAAAGGAGATGATAGACAGACTGACAGGTGGACCAGTCTATCTACCTATATCTAGAGAGGGAGGGAGAGAGAGAGAGAAGAAAAAGTTAGCGAAAAAGTTAAATAGAAAATGAAGAGACAGTACCAGGAGGAAAAAAAAGGGTGTGGTGAATACAATGGCCAGCACTGTGGAAGACTGACCTAGATTTTTGTGTGTGAATGGGACAAGAGAGGAAAAAGAAAATGGGGTACATGATTTTGGAGGATGCAGAGATAATGGAGGGAGGGAGGGAGGAGAGAGGCTGGAAGAGAGGAATGGAGAGAGGAGAGAGACTACATGGAAGGAAGGGTTGGAGGGAGGAAGAGAGGAAAGAGGCTGGAAGAGAGGATTAGATAAGGAAGGAAGGAAGAAAAAAAGGAAGGAAGGAAGTTATGGAGGAAGGGATGAAGTGTGTTGAGAAAAAGGAGGGAGAGAGAAAGAGGAATGGAGAGTGCAGAAGGGAGGGAAGATGGGAGGGAGGGAGAGGGGAAGGAGAGTAAAGAGAAACGAGAGAGAGAGAGAGAGAGAGAGAGAGAGAGAGAGAGAGCATTGGTTCTGAGAAAAGGCAAGGAGAGTGGAAGGTATATAGAGAAGAAAAGAAAATACAGGAAGAGTGTGAGGTAGGGGTAGGGGATGGTGAGTGCACAGAAAAAGAGTAAAGGAAGGGAGAGAGGGAGAGATGGAGAAAGGGTGCAGAGAAAAGGAACGGGAGGTGGGAGGTATGAAGAGAGGGATGGAGGGAAGTGGGAGAGAGGGAAGGAGAGGGGGATGAAGGGAACAGAGTAGAATGAGGGGGGAAGGGATAGGAGAGAGAGAGAGGATGAAGAGAAAAGGGAGGGAGGGAGAGGGAGATGGAGAATGCAGAGAAAAGGGAGAAAGAGAGGGAGGAAATGGTTGAAAGAGAGGGCAGGAATGGTGTAGGCGGGCCAAGAATACGTGGGCAACATGGAGGGGTGACAATGAGGGAGAGGGAAGTGGGTGGTAGTGACGAGAGAGAGAGAGAGAGAGGGGGGGGGTGGAGGAGGAGGGCAGGAAGAAAGAGGTTAGAGTGTGAGGGGGAGGGGTTTGGGGCAAGAGGAAAAGGTGACTGACCCTTTGACTACTAAGAATCTCTCGTCTGAACAAAATCGTCCGGTATCAGCCTAAATATTATTCCTAAATATTATTCCTAGGCGTGTCGGGATTAAGGCGTCTGGCAATAGACAGACAGATAGATAGATAGTGTGTCTGATCCATTGTGATAAACAGATAAGGTGGGTGAGAGGGGGACACAGAAAAGAGCTTGAATTCTTTACTTTTTCTCACGCTTCAGGCTACACAGAATAGCTTCTATAAAGATGGGTTTCTTTGTACCCCGAAACGTTTGAGAGATTAAAACATTCAAACGCTATTTTATGTACCCTTCGGCACCCAGTTTATTTTTAAATGTACAAGTAGCAGATAAAAGGTTCCTCGATATATTTTTCCGCCAGGCATGCTCTCAGCTGAACGAAATCCTCCCAAGCGCAGTGATAGCGTTAAAGAGGATGGGTAGAGTGTGTTAGGCGCTGGAGTGCGACGCCTTCATGTGGTGGTGGCACTGATATAAGTGGGTGGCTCAATGTTATTCAAACGTCCCTCAACTCTCTCCCTGTCCACCGAAAGGAGAATGGGGGACAGCAGGAAATGGGCAACTTCAGCCTGTACTTCACCGGGTTCTTTTCCAGATGAGACTGGGGTTACAACAATAGAGAGGGCTAAAAAGATAGAGGAGGCTAGACAAATTGGGTCGGAGAAAAAAGGGGAGGGAGTCCAAAGAGTGGATGGAGAAGGGGATATTAAAGGGGATGGGTTAAGGCGAGGGAATTGAAAAACAGGGCTTGAGATAAGGGAGGGGTCAGATATAAAGGACACCAGAAATAGACAGGACAGACAGAAAAACAACTATATAAGACACATGCCAGATACATAAGAAAAGACTAAACATAAGCCAACTTTGAAATGTGGGATGGGTAAAAAGTTAGCCAGGTCGGTTCCAGCCGTAACTTAGTTTGCTTGTGACATAACTAGATCTCACCCCCACCCCCTTCCACCCTGCCCACCACTCACATGCCCTCACTTAACCACACTCACACCCAACTTTCCCTTACCTACCATCCCCTAAGCCACGACCCATCACCCCAATCCACGCAACTCACACACACCCACTCCTACCCCACGAACCCCCACCTCCATCCACCCACCCCACAAACCTTCAGTACAAAACCACAACCCCCATACTCTGTCACCCACCCACTCCATACCCACCCTCCTCTATCTCCATCGAACTATACCCTAAAACCTCCAACCCTCATCCACCCACCCCACAATCACCCTACCCGATCCCCACCCACCCCACGACCTCCTTATCCTACTCTCCTGCCCTTCACAGACCCATTCCAAAATCCACAATCTCGCAAGGTACCGCTGGATTACATTATTTAACTCCTTCACCATCATGAAGTATTATTTGTTTTCCTGTTGCTACGCCCACAGGTTTATTCAGCTTGAGGACGACTTTTGGAAACGAATAACCAATTACACTCCTAAGGGGCTGTACTCCTAAGCTGAATAAAAACTGTATTGTAGTAGTAAGAAGAGAAGCATTACATCAAACTGAAAATGTCAAATCCTTTAATACGAATACGTCTTGCTTTACTGCTAATTTTCACTTCCCTGAGGCAACTGCAAATCCATTATATTCAAGTCAGGAAGGATATCTATTAGTGCAAGGATTGATGAAGGCTGTATCTACTATCTCCAGCTCGAAACGTCTCTCCCATATAACAGTCACTACGGACATAGAGACATCCTGCAAAATGTGAAATGAAAAAGGGAAAAGAGAGAGAAAACAGTTATAATCACTACTGGCTTAAGAGACATCCTGCAAAAAATAAGGATAAAGAGTAGTTACAATGAAGTTCTGATGGGATAATCACGAGATTATTTAATGAGGGTCCGGTATTTAGGACAGAAAAACAACTGCAGTGAAGCGGAAGTCGTTATGTCCTAATTTACGAGATCTGTTCCCTAATAAACCTCCAGATATATACTGTACATGCTTGATAACTGTGGCTTGAATAGCAAAGGACTAATGGCTTGGAGGAGAAAAATTAGGGGAGTACTCTGAATTATTACCGTCACTATTGTTATTGTTGTTATTTATTATTACCATTACTTTTACTACTATGGTTGTGATGATGATGACGATTTTCATCATCATTATTATTATTATTATCATTATTATTATACCCGTGCTCGCGGAGCGAGAGAAGGTATGCTTTAGAGGTGTGTGTGTGTGTGTGTAAATCACCGGGTCGGTCAGGATCACTTGATGGTCGTGATCGTCAGCTTTGCACCCTCCCGGAAGGGAGCTGAGAGCTCATATAGTCCGATCTAAGGGCAAGGCTGTGACCTTCACACTCGCACACACCCGTCCCCTTGCTCAAGGGGGACAGTAACCACCCACTTCGTCAGTGAAACATTTCGTAACCTGAGCGAGGCGCGAACTCCCGTCCACCAGTTGGTAAGCGGGAACGTTACCACTGCACTAGCGAGCGGTGTGTGTGTGTGTGTGTGTGTGTGTGTGTGTGTGTGTGTGACCCATCAGCCAAAAGTCAGGGTCAGACGGAAACATCAGAGGCCAAGGTCAGAGGGTAAGGTCGACTCAAACAGGTCTGATATACTTTGAACCGAACCCGTGAAAGTGTTGAGGGTCAGGCAAGAACGAAGAGATTCAATTAAAGGAACAATCAGTCAAACGTCAAGGCCAAAGTTTAACTCCTCCACCAAGTCTGGTTAAAATCTGACAAAAACTGCTTGATTTATGATCGGAACTATTCTCACGGAAGGAACGCCGGTGGGAACAGTTCCATGCTTGACTCACGGCTTTCATACGATTATAACCAACAGGCGCCTCTTGGTTATATGGTTACCACTCAACACAGTAAATGGCTACTTGGTTTATAGCAAAACCAGTTGACGTGCACGTGCCATTCAATGTAGTTACGCGAATGTAGCGTTACATCGAGTGGGTGGATGGTGAGCGCCCCCACCACTACCAACAACAAAATCGATATATGAAACCTAATATAAACAGCAACAGCTCATAGACAGTATGTCTAAATTCAACAACAACAACAACAACAACCGCCACAGTAGCAGTGGTGATGGTGGTGGATGCGTCTCGGTTATGTTTACTGTGGTCACCATGGCAACCCGTCATCGGCTGGAACAAGCAGGCCTCACTCTACTTTCCTTCCACCAACATCAATTTACATGAACCTTTTTCCTTCGTTTCGATGTCAATAATTTTCCACAGTGATTACCTGGTAGTTTCCTCACCCGAAGCATATTCATAGTGCATAAATAAACAAATAAATTACATCACCATCATCATCAACAGTCTGTCAGTTGAATGAGCAGAAGAGAATAAGTGAAATAAGCAGAAAATAAATTAATGAGTATAAATAAAGCGATACGTACTCAGTTAAGACCTCAACCTTTCAGTACAATGACGTCCATTTTTTTTTATGTATTTGTTGCCTCCAGACGATTTTGTTCAGCTCTGGGGAGATCTCTTGTGGTGAGGAGGTCTGAACAAAAAAGTCTGTAATTACGCTTTCAGTACCATGTGATGAAGACAGATAGCTGGCTAACCAAACAATATTATATAAGGGGCAATAGAAAGAGAGACAGCCGGCCATACATTATAGATTCACATATAATTATCCCGCCAAACAGACAGACAACCAGGCAGAAAGACAAGTGTGAGAAATAGAGTAGACAGCCAGCCATTCGTTAAAGATTTACACATTAGACAGACAAAATGACAGACAAAACGACGGACAAGCAGACAGCCAGACGGACAGACAGACAAGTGTTAGAAAGAGGGTCATACGTCCAGACAGTTAGACATGACACAGCTGCCTCATCTAACAGCTTTGATACTCAGCTAAGAATACACACGGGTGAGATACATTTCCAGGAAGGCAAGAATTAGCTGGGAATAAGCTTGACAATGAGAGAGAGAGAGAGAGAGAGAGAGAGAGAGAGAGAGAGAGAGAGAGAGAGAGAGAGAGAGAGACAGACAGACAGACAGACAGACAAAACAAAGGTCATGGTAGGGAAGAGATAAAGTTCTGATAGTTTAACAAGTGTTAGTGAATCACTTACATACAAAAATAAATCTCTGTTCTTATACATTCCAAGCCATTTCATTATTCCTAATTAGTTAGTAAAATAGAATGAGCTTTATAATAGAGTTCAGAGTCGGTGAAAAGGGATTATTACTCCCGCCAAGGATGTTATGTTTTACCCTGCGTTGGTTTGTTTATTTGTCTGTTAGCAGGATTACTCAAAAAGTTATGAATGAATTTTGATGAAATTGTGTGGAAGGGTGGGCCATGGGCCAAGGAAGAAATGATTAAATTTTGGGGCGGAGTATCCCGCATAATATCTCCAATGAATTTGCATGAAATTTTGTGGAAAGGTGGGCTATGGAACAATAAGGAATTGATTAAACTTTGGGGTGGATCCGGATTCTATATCTACGGATCCGGACCCGGATCGTTTTTAATGGCAATGGCACTGGCGGAGGTATGCGCTAGTGCTTCTAGTTAACATATGAAATTCCTCTAAACATCTAGGATTCCACACTGATAACCAAGATAATAACTTAGGAAGATGCAATTAGTGTTTGACAGAACGTCGAGACAGTATAAGGGAACTACTGAGTCTGACTGTACACCTCTAGGAATTAATTAGGGTGAAAGCAGGGCAGGTTTAGAGGAGCTGAACGTACCTGACATGTCGTTAATTAAAGGCAGCGAGACACACACGCACACAGACCCATACACGTGCACTACAATCATCACCATCATCATCATCATCATAATCATCATTACACTCCAAACATTAACATTCTCCAAACGTTAAAAACAATAGAGAAATGAAGAACTACATTTTTTCTTTATTTCTCTAGCGTTTAAGACTCTGAAGATGGGATATGTAGTCCTGATAGTAAGAGAAAGAGAGAAAACTTGAGCTACTTCTTGTGTGCCATCACGTGAAGGCGTCCCTCTACAGCACCAAAAATACACTTACAGCGCAGGTACACAAGATCAGCACTCGAACCCTCTTATTGATCACTTCACCCCGAGTAAGTCTTTCCTATGGCATTTTTGCTGTCTCCGGACGATTGTGTTCAGCTCAGGTTAGACTTTTTGGACTGGAGTGGTTAGACAGCCTTCATTCACCAATTTCATTACAAGAGGAGATAGCAAGAATATAACAAAAAGACGTCACTGTGCCGAGGGGGGTGGGGGAACATACAGTGCATATTCCGGTATATCCCAGAGAGAAGGCTGGCCACAAGGCACGAGAGAAGCTTGGAAACAGTGGTGAGGTAAACACAGCTAGACAGACGTACAGACATGGAGTACACACAGCTTCCCTGGAGTCTAAAGGCTCTGACAACTCAGCCATGACACCACAATCTCAATTTTCCTGTAACGCAGTGTGGTCCAAACTACGGTACATGTACTTCGCAAAGTTGATGGGTACGCGAGATGATTAAATTTTCTAAAATTAAGTTAAATTACATCACAGATTTAATATATTTATCTTACTTTCGCTGAATGACGACAGAAGAGGAAAGGTAAGGATGATGGTGGGGGTGAGAGGGAAGGAGGATGAGGAAGGGGATGGAGAGGGAAGGAGGATGAGGAAGGGGATGGAGAGGGAAGGAGGATGAGGAAGGGGATGGAGAGGGAAGGAGGATGAGGAAGGGGATGGGGAGGAAAGGAGGATGAGGAAGGGGATGGGGAGGAAAGGAGGATGAGGAAGGGGATGGAGAGGGAAGGAGGATGAGGAAGGGGATGGGGAGGAAAGGAGGATGATGAAGGGGATGGGGAGGAAAGGAGGATGAGGAAGGGGATAGGGAGGAAAGGAGGATGAGGAAGGGGATGGAGGAGGAAGAAGGTTGAGGAAGGGGATGGGGAGGAATGGAAGATGAGGAAGGGGATGGGGAGGGAAGGAGGATGAGGAAGGGGATGGAGGAGGATGAGGAAGGGGATGGGGAGGAATGGAAGATGAGGAAGGGGATGGGGAGGGAAGGAGGATGAGGAAGGGGATGGGGAGGGAAGGAGGATGAGGAAGGGGATGGGGAGGAATGGAAGATGAGGAAGGGGATGGGGAGGAAAGGAGGATGAGGAAGGGGATGGGGAGGAAAGGAGGATGAGGAAGGGGATGGGGAGGGAAGGAGGATGAGGATGGGGATAGCCAGGGAAGAAGGAAGAGGGGAGGGCCAGTGTTTACAGTAGGCCCACGCTGAGTAGTCACTGATGATCTGAAGGAAAATATATCCAATTCACGATTTTTCAGTATTTCATAACAGGGAACGGATTTTGTTCGTTATGTGAACTGTAATGCCACACGGTTTGATATGTTACTGTTTTATTAGGTTTAACATTGATTTCCACCGGTCACTTGATCAGATATACAAGCAAAAATGAGCTGAGTCGGCCATGAGGGTATTTTTATGACAATTTTCTCGATACATACATACCTATCTACCTACCTACCTTCTTCCTCACATTAAAAAAACTAAATAAATAAATATCTATCTATCTATCTATATAGGTGTCTCAAGCTGTTAATTATAACGACCACAAGCATATACTTTCTCTCTCTCTCTTACACAGCCCTCCCCGTCCCCCCACGCCACACACACACAAATGAGCACAGACTTGTCTTTTTTGTCAAAGTTATATAAGCATGCACACTCAATTTGTCATCCGCACAGGATCTCTCTCTCTCTCTCTCTCTGCTAGATACTCGTAAAAAGAGGATAAGAGGCCTCAACGACATGGGCCACCCAGCTTTAAGTGTAAGTAGGTCAGTTGATTACGCTGCCATTATAGCACGTCTCTCTCTCTCTCTTAAACAAATACTTACAATAAACTAGAACAAAGTGACCTGAGGTCACAACACCCAGCCCAAGTCCCAAATTTGGGACCCTCAACTCCCACCCTTGCCCCAGGTGGATTTTTACTAAAATCGAACCACTTCCTCAGTTCCACATACTCAGAACCTGTGCGAAGTTTGAAGATGATCCGTTCATTGGTTCAAGAGTTAACCGACGTACAGACTTACAAATAAATACATGCCGACGATCACATACACCCCTTCGGTAATGAAATGGGGATGGGGTGAAGAACAACAAGCCAGCCACTGTCCTTCTAACCACTTGACAAATATCACTTATAGGAATATGAAAAAAAAAAAAAGGCTCTGGATGAATAAAGAAATATGAAGAGACTGATAATGATTGAGATAAAAGCCAATAAAGGATAAAAAGGTGAACATGTAAGAAGGCAATAGAGGAAGGGGAAAAAAAGGAGGTGCGATGAAAATGACTCAGCGGAGATATTGATCAAAGGTAAATACGACAAAGGTAACAAAGACAAGTAAGAGAATTAAGCCGATAAAGGCAAAATAAATGTAGATTCTACTATGAATCAGAAAAGTAACATAATAAGACAACCACTAAGAAAGGAAAACAAAATGAAACTGGGAAATGAAGACAAAAATAAGAGAGAAATCGATGGATAAAAATATGAGGACTACAAAGATCCCGTGAAAATTAGGGAGAGGCTTTGAAATAAAGGAGTGTAAGAGAGAAGCTGCCGAAGAAAATAAGAAAAAAGCTGCTAAAATGAAGATAAGAGAGAGGACAAAGGAGATAAAAAGAGTAGGTGAAAGAGTGCCATATAAATAATAATAATAATAATAATAATAATAATAACGCGGGAACAACTTCTATAAATAAATATTAAAAGAATACTAAATACTAATACTAACAAATTAAAGAAATTCTGCGTTAAAAGACGATAACTAAAAGACTCATATGAAAAAAGAGGGTAGGATATTACATGGAGAAAAATATATATGAATAAAAAAGAGACCGACAACCCAAAGAAAAGTATACATACAGGTAAGAATCTGATTACGCAGGTAGAAGGCTTCGGTGGGGGGCAGGGAGGGTGGATATGAGAGAGAGAGAGAGAGCAGAAAACTCAACCGCCTTCCCAGTGTGGTCTATTGAGATGATTAGACGCCCTTATGCTAGAGGTAAATATTGCGGTTAATGAGGAGTTAATGAGGATAATAGCCAGTATCAGATAATTAACAGCGAGGAGATCTGAGACGGGGAGGGGGACGGGTGGGTAATTTTAGGCCTCATTATGCTTAGGGAAAATTACTTCATATGAGGTTTTAGAATGAGTAGAGAGACAGATAGATAGATAGATAGATAGATAACGAAACAGAGACGGATAGATAGATAGATAACGAAACAGAGACGGATAGATAGATAGATAACGAAACAGAGACGGATAGAAAGATGGATCGATGGACATACAGACAGACAGAAAGTTGGATAAATGGATAGACAGACAGATAGAACGATGCATAGACAGATAGAAAGATGGATAGACAGATAGATAGATAGAAAGGCATAGACATATAGATGGATAGAATGATAGATAGACAAATGGTAGACAGAATATTTAAGTAACGTGACCATTATGACTCTACAGAAGGCTAACAAGAGCAATTTGAGATTGCAAACCTCCGCCACGGCGGAGTGTGTGGTAGATCTTATGGAGTTCTTATCTTGTCATTTTTGTGCAAGCACTGTAGGCATTATTTATCGGGTTAGAAGCAAAACTGTTGAAATTGTCACTATCTTGCAATGGTAATGAATCCTGGATCCGGATGATGATCCGGATCACCACCACAATCTAATGGATTGTTGATTGGGCCATACCCCACCCCTCCAAAAAATTACTGCAAAAATTAACATCAGGTTTCTTTTTCTTTTAATACTTACTGGATGCAAGTGATATTAGGATTAGAAACAAAGAACAAGAGCTCAATATAGAAAGCGAAATCTCGGACAGACAGATAGACAGAGAGACCGACCGACCGACACACACACGCGCAAACACACACACACACACACAGAAAATGACTCGAGTAGGGAAGTGACACCGAAACTAACATAAACAGCTTCACAAATAACAAGGGCACCGAAAAATAGCAACGAAAACAAGCACATTATGTGACACAAAATGCAGCAGAGAAAAGGTTTAATAAATAGTGAAATGTTAGCTGACATCAAAAGTAAATACGACTCTGATAAACTTGCCCACAGAAACATCTCTGGGAGTGAAAAAGACTTAAAGAGGGAAACATGAAAAACAGAAAATAAAAAGATAACTGGATGGCCACAACGATCAGCACAGTGAAAGAAACAACAAAAATAATGCCAAAACTGTGAATAAAGTGAATAAATTATGGGAAACGAAATAATAAGGAAGCTAATGGGCTCACCACGTACTGACCTGGGGTAGAGAGAGCGTGGAGAACGACTTGGGCTGGTACGGTAGGGTCTTCTGGGTCTTGCTGGTGGGCTGGTTGGGCTGTGGGGTCTGCTGCTCCTCGATATCTTCCACCGAGACGATCCTCACCGTCAGCGTACATCCCCTGCGACGGACGATAACCGGAATGGACTCCTCGTACGTGACGCTCTCCTGCCGCCGAGTCCTTGGGTAGCCCGGCACATCACCCTCGCTACTCCCCTCACTCCCCTCGCTACTCCTGTGTTCTAGGGGGGAACTGTGGTCTGGAATATCCCCCACCCTCCCGCCTCTCATACTTCTGTGTTCTAGGGGGGAACTGTGGTCTAGAAAGTCCCCCATTCCTCGGCCACCTCGCAGTAACTCCCCTACTTCCAGCGACCTTGCGCGGCTCGTATCCGGTTCCAGGGTCGGGCCGGATACGGATACGGATCTCACTCGTCGGCATGGTTGGATCCTATACGGTTTCTGCCAGGAGCATCGGCGAGGGGAACGGAGCGGGGTAGAAGGAGTTGGTCTAAAAGTCTCCTCTCCAGCGAGCAAATGTAGGTCGTTGAAGCCTGAGAACCTGTGCAGCGGGTGCCTCCTGAGCAGCGGTCGGTGGCATTCAATCGGGGAAGTGCTCAGGCTCAGTCGGTGTTCGCTCAGGCCTAATCTGGTTTCATTCGAGGGTGAGCTGCTCACGTTCAGGCTTAATCTACTCTCACTCAGCTTCAATTTTTCAACCGGGCTTAATTTTGTTTCGTTCAGTGGCAGACTATGCACGTTCAGACTTAGCTTGCTTGGACTCAGCCTTAATCTGTTTTCACCCAAGTCTAATTTTGTTCTACCCGAGGGCGAAGTATTTCCATTCACGGTGGATTTTGCATGATTCAGGGATATTTTGGTTTCGTTCGAGCTTACTTTGGTTTCGCCAGAAGGTCCAAAATTTCCTTTTAGAGTTGGTTTCTTTTCATTTGTCTTTAATCTGGTTAAGTCCAATCTGGTTTCGTTCGCACAGACTTCAATTTCATTCCCACCTACTTTGGTTTCGTTCGCACCTACTTTGGTTTCGTTCGCACCTACTTTGGTTTCGTTCGCACCTACTTTAGTTTCGTTCGCACCTACTTTGGTTTCGCTCGCACCTACTTTGGTTTCGTTCGCACCTACTTTGGTTTCGTTCGCACCTACTTTGGTTTCGTTCGCACCTACTTTGGTTTCGTTCGCACCTACTTTGGTTTCGTTCGCACCTACTTTGGTTTCGTTCGCACCTACTTTGGTTTCAGTCGACGGTACACTCTTTACATTCCGAATGGATCTGTTTTCACTCAGACATGATTTGCTTTCATCCATCTTCAGTTTGGTTTCACTACTTAGATTTAATTCATTTTCACGCGTCTTTACTTTGGTTTCACTTGGACCTACTTTAGTGTCACTACTTAATTTGGTTTCACTCAAGCTTGCTTTGGAATCACTCAAGACTATTTTGGACTCACTCAAGCCTATTTTGGATTCACTCGAGACTATTTTGGATTCACTAAGGCCTGGTTTCGTTTTACTAGGACCTGTTTTAGTATCATTACTTTTCCTTACTTTTGTTTCATTCAGACCTACAATGGTTTCACTCAAGCCTACACTGGTTTCACTCAAGTTTAATCTGTTGTCACTACTTCGACTCAACTTGTCTTCATTCAGCTTTAATCTGGTTTCACTTTGCCCTGATTTGGTGTCGCTGCTTAATTTGTTTTCACTCTGGCCTAATTTGGTTTCACTCGATTTGGTCTCACGCGATGGTGCACTGTTCTTGGATAATTTCTTTTCACTCGGCGGCGTACTTTTCACGCCTAATTTTGCTTTATTGGAGGACGGTACACTCTTCTGACTCGACATGGTTTCACTCGTGTTTAATTTGGTTTCATTTAGGCCCAGTTTGGTTTCGCGTTGGTCTAATTTTGCTTCAGGTAACGGTCAACTGCTTGTGATTTATTTGGTTTCACGAGGTGGTGTACATTGGTTTGACTTGATTTGGTTTCACTCAAGCCATATCTGGTTTCACTCACGTCCGATTTGGTCTCAGCTGACGGTACACTTGTCATGTTTGGCTCACTGTTCTGGTATTATTTGGTTTCACACAGAGGCATTTCCAAGACCTGGTTGGTTTCACTCAAGCCTGATTTGGTTTCACAGGACAGTACATTGCTCCTAATTGGCTTCATCAGGTGGTAAACAGCGTAGACTTAAACTGGTTTCCCACTGAGCCATAATTACCGTCAATAATTGGCTTCACCGTATGAGACAATGCTGAGGCTTATATTTACCCACTAGAATGCTTGTATAACTTCGTAACATCTATGGGTACAGCACTCTGGCCGAAATTGGTTTTTGTGATTAAATTTGGCTTACTCAGAAGAATGTTGCTCGTGCATATACTGCTGTTTTCACTCAGCTTCAACATTCACTTACCAAAATGACACTGAGTGGGTACGATTATAGTAGGTAAAATACACTAAGTAATTTTTCACGTGTACATATAAAATGGTACTTTATGAAACTGACACACAACACACTGAAACACTATCATGAAAAGGCTTCAGAAAATGCAAGCTGAGCCTTTAAAAACGTTGCACAAGATACGTAGAAACTTCATTGTAGATTTAAAGGCAGCCAAGGAGCTTAAAAATGTCCAGTCCTCACACGACACCAAAGCAGTTCACTAATGGTAGGAAATCTTTCTAGGGTATGTATAAAAGAGATCACTTAGTCGAAGATTTATAAAAAGTTCAAAAATGGTCATCTATGGCACCAAAGTATATACAAAATTTTCACCGGAGATCAAAAGGCAGTGAGATTGCTTGAGAGTATAGCATCTTGAAGGGCAACATTATGCAACACTATATCTAGACTATGTTGCAACGGGTTCACTTTTCAATACACCTGCATGTCTCGCAAGTATGCAGTTAATACCATTTGTAAGATGATGCTGTAAGATACAAAAATATGTTTCATCTGAATCACCTGGAAGAAAAAAAAATACTTAGAGATTTTGAACTTATCCAAATTACACGTCTAAAAACATGTGATCGCTTTCTGAAACATTACAAATTAAAAGCAGATCTGTCTCATAACTGTGATTATGATCTACGGGAAGGACAGGAGATATGCGACTTCTCTATCTACCGATCTATATCTATCTATCTGTCTGTCTATCTATCTAGCTATCTATCTATTTTCCCACACCTTGTCTTTCCCGCACAAGCGAAAAATGACACGATACTCTCTTCTCATGAATGATTTTTTTGTTCTTTTTTAATGCCGAAGGAGCAAAAGAGATACGGAAAGATTTCGAAATCTTCTTACTCTCCCTGTAAAAAAAAAAAAAAAAAAAAAAATCTTAGTTACGAGACGGAGTGAATCATGAGTCTCCTCGTGAATCTCGCTCCAATTCCATTACACCAATTTAGTCCCGCCAGAAATAAATATCAGGCACGAAAATTTGAGGGTATGGGTAGGCAAGAGTATGATGGTGTTTGAAAGAGGTGCGGTGACATTCTGTGGTATGAAAATAACTGTACAACAATAGAGAGTAAGAAGATAGTTAATACTTTAGGCAGTGCTGTGAAAAAAGACTGTGGTATGGGGAATGAAGGGAATCTGGGGATGCAGCATGGGAGTGGCAGGGACAGTAATAGGAATAACCGATCCTGCCTACATCGTCACCATCATCATCATCACCACACTTCACTCCGTATCATCATCATCATTATCCTACCTACATCATCATTCAGTGGACATCATTTTCATCATACATACTACAATCTTCCTATCTCCATCACCAAAAACTTCCTGTCTACATCATCGTCATCATCCTGCTATCTACCATCATCATCGCCTATTTCTCCATTTGAACTGAAACGGAGGAGAAAGCAAAAGAGATGGTGAAAGATCCTTGAGTAAAGCTGGTCTGAGGAAGAGAGATGTCTCAATCCACTTTAATGCTGAGAGGCGGGGTTGCTGGGGACGTGTGTGTGATAGATAAATAGACAGATAGATAGATGGATGGAGAAGAGAGAGAGAGAGAGAGAGAGAGAGAGAGCAATCCCTTCCCATCTGAGCCATTAAACAAGCTTCATGAATAATTCATTTAATACATATTCGGCAGCGCCATTTCGCCTCCCCTTTGACACTTCCGTCTTCGTGGAGTTATAACAGACGCTGCAGTTTATTATTATTATTAATATTATTATTATTATTAGTAGTAGTAGTAGTAGTAGTAGTAATAGTATTTTCTGCGCTCGGTGTCGCTATTATTATTATTATTATTACTATTATTAGTTTTATCATTAATGGTACCGTTATGATTACGCCTATTTTTTCTACAACAATAATCAGTTTCCGTGCAGTCCCTGATCGTTCTAATTTTTTCCATATATAGATTTGACAAAACTACAGACACAGACGAAAGTTAAAACAAGGGAAACAATGAGGTATCAACAAGCCAATAAACAGAATATATATATACATATATATATATATATATATATATATATATATATATATATATATATATATATATATAAATGAAGCAATGAAATCTGTTGAGTGGAAAAAGGAAAAACGAACGAAATTTATAAATGGAAAAATAATAACACTGAGACAAAATACGAGAAAATAAAAGTGGTTAAAGAATGACAAAATTAGAGTAACAAAAAAGATGAGGATAAAACGTTGCTTTCAAAAATTATAAAAATAATGAAAACAAATAATTAAAGACACAGTACAGATAACTATTAGAAAGTGCACACACACACACACACACACACACACACACACACACACACACACACACACACACACAATTATAAATAACATAGCTTATTCTGGCTAACGACACGCGAAGTTTTTCAGATTAATTTATTTCTGTACCTGTTTCGTTAGGATAATTTTGCTTATTATTTGTGCAGCCTAAGTCAGTACACAAAATCATATATAACACACACGAGAATAATAATGTGCCATGTTCTGAAGCAAACTTTTTTATTTATACGAGGAAGAAAGAGCCAAAGCCCAGGAGCCCGCAAAATTGTCCCTTCCATGAAAAAACAAAAAACAATATAACAGGGAGCAGAATTCAAGATCCATTCATTTCGAGATGCCTGGACACCCTGCGTTTGAAAGACTAGAGATCAAAGGCAGTAGGAAATACAGACAGAGGGAGACAGTTCCAGAGCTGACCTGTTGCGTACATGAAGGACTGGGACTAACGGTTAACTCTGGCATTTGAGAGCTGGACAGAAAAGGGATGTGAGTTTGTTGCTAGACGGCTGCAGCGCGTGTTGGAGAGCCTCAAGAGCTGATGAGAATACGTTCCTGAATCACCAAAACCTGGACAAATATCGCTCAGGTTTCACTCTTTTGTATGATGACGCATTTTTCATTATATTCCTGGCAACCTCCAGATCATTCCATACAGCCTGGGATTGAGTTTTCGAAGAGGAAGAGTTAGATACATCCTAAATAAATCTCTTCATGACGAGATATCTGTACTGAAGGCGAATCAAACTGTGGGATATCAAGAGCAATAAACTAAAAACGACATCGCTTGGATCCAAGAGCTCAAAATCCATCTAACCTACACGTGGAAGGATTACTTACTTAGGTGAATGTCCCACGCACCAGCCAAACCCTCAGTGCATTCATCACTCTCTGACCCTTTAATATATCCGATTTCTCTCCCTTTATGTCTGGCTATCTATCTATCTATCTATCAATCTATCGCTTTCAGTGCATCCTTCAGTGGTTCCATCAAAGCTCCTTTACACCGATATAAAATGAACATATATACTGTATTATATACCACCATCAGCCGACACGATATGTTCAAACGTTAAGCTCTTTCGTTCATTTGGTGTGTGTGTGTGTGTGTGTGTGTGTGTGTGTGTGTGTGTGTGTGTGTGTGTGTGTGTGTGTGTGTGTGTGTGTGTGTGTGTGTGTGTTCGCGCGCGCGCAAAATCCAAGAGCGGATGTGTGCAGATATACAGATTCAGATATAGATAACCGAGAGATACAGGTACAGTAAATACGGTACGTACACAGGTAAGTGATGTGAATATCTATCTAGCTCTATAGTGTGTGTGTGTGTGTGTGTGTTTGTGTGTGCATACATATATATATATATATATATATATATATATATATATATATATATATATATATATATATATGAGAGAGAAAGAGTGTTACCAACTGGGGTATATAAAAATAAAATGCGCAGAATATTTTGCCTTGCGTAAAGAATAATAAAAACGGTTGTATTACTTCTTCTTTTTAGGAATGGAAATTAGTCTCATCTATGTTCTCTTAATGCTATATTAATCCCTTAACTACGATGGCGTTATTTTGATTTTAATCAGGATACCACAGGAGATTTTGCTCAGTTTGGAGAGAGAGAGAGAGAGAGAGAGAGAGAGAGAGAGAGAGTTGTAATCTGGTAACGAATAATAAGCAACCATCATCCCCTAACCAAACCCTTCATCCCTCGTTACTTCAGTTTTCTGGGAATATTTCGTTTCAACTTTCAGCTTCTGTACCCACGTCTTCTCTTACACACACACACACACACACACACACACACACACACACACACACACACACACACACACACACAGTCTCTCTCTCTCTCTCTCTCTCTCTCTCTCTCTCTCTCTCTCTCATTGGTTGACGTTTTTGTGACCTGCTTTAGTTCAGTTTATGTCGTCATTTAGTCAGGCCGAGGGAAACGAAGTGGTGGCTGGCTAAAGGGACTACTACTACTACTACTACTACTACTATTATTATTATTATTATTATCATTACTGTATTATTATTATTATTATGATTATTAATATTTATTTATTTATTTATTTTTAGTATGTGTCCAGCTCTGGTTCTAAAGATGACGGTCCTTCCTCTGAGGCTCGATAGTCCTTTTAAGTGCCACACACATGTCACCATTTCGACGCTACTGCCCACTGTTCATACTGAGCTTACGTTGAGAAATGTCATGTATATGCTTGACAATGCTGCCTCTTTAGTTACTCAGTGCCATTCCCATTACTCTGGAAAAGGATGTCTCTGTAGACCATTGATGGACAGGAACAAAATAATAGTTATATGTATACATCCTAAGGTACAGAAGGGATCGACGCTCCCTCTCCAGCCAATTCTCATTTTCTGCCACTCAAGGGGAAAATGACACACGGCATGCGAGAGGCGGGAACTGTTCGCCTCACTGGAGATATCAATTAGGCAGACGGGTGGAGGTGAGTAGCTGAGGGTCTCGAGGAGCAGGGGGTGAGGGAGGAGGTGAAATTGTTGGAGTGGGGAATAGGGGTAGAGGTGGGGTTGGGGGAGTGAAAGGGATGGAGGTGGGAAGTAATGGGATGTGACGGGGTGGTGTGGGGGATAGGGTGAGGGATTAAATGGGTGAGCATGAAAAGCGGATGGGATTGGCTGGGAGTGGGGATGTGTGTGGAGAACGAAAAGGGGTTTGGGGCAGGAGTAGGAGGGGTTTGGGAGTGGGAATGAGAGGGTGATGGATGGGTGTCTGATTAAAGTGGTTTAGGGTGGATGGAGGGGTAGCTGGTGGGGATTAGAGGCTATCAGTGTGTCTAATTAAACAAGCCTCTCCACACCTGAGGGAAGCGGAGCCGTGATTGGTGTCAGGTATGAAGGTGAGATGAGAGGCATTGAGTCAGGTTGGTGGATGTATGGGAAGACGTAAAGGAATATTGGTAGATGCAGGTCACTGGAAGAGGGACTGCGGTAGGCTGATGGATGGGTAGACAGAAAGGCAGGTTTATAGGTGCAGGTGGTGTGGGAATAAGGCTGAAGTAGGTAGACAGATGGGCAGAGAAAGTTTTATAAATGCAGATAGTAGCGAAGAGGGGGTTGACGGATAGACAGATATTTAAACGGACGAAAAGGTTCATTCATGAATGAAGGTGAGTGGAAAGAGGGACTTAGAGCTAGTGGACTAATTAGAATGTTAAAAATGAAGATGAGGCGCTGTAGAGGATCCATCGAGGTAGGTTGCTGGATGATGTATAGTCAGGGAGGGAGGTTTATCTAGTGAACGCAGATTAATCCCAATAGTAAGGTGACTTTTTAATTTTTTTTGAGGGGGTTACCATTCGAGGATTTTACTCCACTTAGAACGTACCTTTAGAGGTGAAGAGGTTAATGACAGTTTAAAAATTCTCCTATACTGAATAAAATAATCCGAAGACAGCATAAACAAATAAATAATTAAATAAATAAATAAATAAATAAATATATATATATATAGATAGATAGATAGATAGATAGATAGATAGATAGATAGATAGATACAGACTGATTAGTAGACATGAAAAGACAAGACCGTCACACAGGCAGACTGACCTATATATATAGATGATTACGCACGCACGCACTCCCCCACCCTTCCCCCTTAAACACACACACACACACACACACACACACACACACACACGCGCACACACACACACGCGCACACACACACACACACACACACGCGCACACACACACACAGCAATCCCCACCACACTCACACACACAGCAACCCCCACCACACACACACACACACACACACAGCAACCCCCACCACACACACACACACATACTCAACTCCCCCCCACACACATACATAACCCACCACCACACACACACACACACAACCCACCACAACACACACACACACAACCCACCACAACACACACACACAACCCACCACCACACACACAACAACCCGACCCCCACACACACAATAACCACACCCCCATACACACACAACAACCCCACTACTACGCACACACAACAACCCTCCCACCACCACACAGGGCTGCGTAAAAAGAATTTAGTGTTCAAAATAAAAGCACTGAGGATTTCCGAGATCATAACAAACAGCTGTGCCTGACATAATCTCGTAATACCACTTTGAGAGAAAACAATCGCCTCTGAGCGTGTGCTGAGTTCATTTTGTTGTGTTGATGGGTTTCGCATTTTGGCAGAAGTTTGTGTTTTCGTTGTCATTTAATGGGGATGGGGATTTTCAAAGAACTTACAGTATATAATATCTATGCGGTGTGTGTGTGTGTGTGTGTGTGTGTGTGTGTGTGTGTGTGTGTGTGTGTGTGTAATTTGCCCACCAAGTTGCTCAATCGTACTGCCTTATCAAGTGTATACATGTGAGGCTGTTCTATCATACAACGGGCGAAACAGTATACAAATCCAATATATTTCAGTCTTACTAGGCGGTTTGCTCCATTCCCTATCAGCTCACCCCCAAAAATTCATAAACAATTTAATCTTGCTATCGCCAGACGACTCATTTCAGCTTCCTGAGACACGTTTAGAAGTGGAAGGGTCGGACATTGCCTTTTTCACCCTCTTCTGTACTATGGGTGCTCTGATAAATCTTAAAAATAGTATGAGGCAGGAAGAATAATATAATAAAGCCAGCTGAATTTTCTGAATAAACGGCAAAAGAAGTTATGATTACGACGATGATGATGATAATGATTCACTGGGTATTCACCGGCACATAAACAAATACATTCATACATACGAGTACACCTATCCATGCGCTGCACATATACATTCATACATACGATTACACCTATCCCTGCGCTGGTTCATACACGCAGCAAGTGCCACACATGCAGTATCATACATAACTCCAGATGGTCATACATATATCAACATACATATGACCAATATATACGTCCAGACACGACAGACATAGAATCCAATATTATATCCACCACAAGCTCTGCACCAAGGACACACACACACACACACACAGACACAGACACACACAGACACAGACACAGACACAGACACACACACACACACACACACACACACACACACACACACACACACACACACACACACACACACACACTGTCGACAAAAGCTCACTGGATCCAGCAATAAAAGTACAGTAAATTACAAATACTATCAACTTTCAGTAACAATAATAATATATTATAATTTCCAGTCATTTAATACAGCACTAAACTGTATGTTAAAACTAGATATAACTGCACTGCGCCATTTCCTGAGAGAGAGAGAGAGAGAGAGAGAGAGAGAGAGAGAGAGACTGTAATACTAATCAACCCCTTCCCTCCGATGGTGTCTCTCAAATTCTACTCTGTATCAACAGTAAAGCGTATCAGTTCAAGGTGAAACAAGGCAAGCGTTTAGCCCCTTAGTAGGAGGCGGTATTTTTTCATTCAACCCCTGCTATCTCCAAACGATTTTCCTTGGCTTAGGAGAGACTCTTGGAACTGGAGGGGTTAGGCACAGTCCTCATAAACCCCTACAATATAAGGTCTCTTTCGTATGCTGAGTGAAATCGTCTGGAGGTAGCAAAGAAAATAAATAAATAAATAGATTAAAAAAAAAAAGTCGTAGCGCTTGTGGGATTAATGACTGTAGAAAACCAACGTTCGTCTCTATAAATACATTTTGTAAAGCATTCCACGTTGCACTTTAAGTATGACCCGTCTTCATGGTCCAGTAGAGAGTCACTTGTCTACTCATGCCACTACATGGGTACTAACACTCATCGTCGGTACTATGATACTAAATAGATTTGGTTTTCAGGACTAATGTAACTATTTTTTTCAATGCAAGAAAGAAGGAACCAAAGGCCAGCAGCACTTGGGTTGGAACATGCGGCCTTAGAGTTCAAGGATTAGGAGGCTCCCTACCACCTTTTCCTTAGCGATTTATCTTTGGTTGTTGCTGTTTAATATCCTTTTGTACGTTATTTATGCAGGGTATGACGATGTTGGAAAGATTTATGTAACACAGAAAAGGAAACTAAGATGCGATAAGCATAATAAATCGCGTAGGAAAAGGTGTTAAGGAGCTTTCTTAACCGACGAGAATAAATGGCCCAAGAGTCTGTTTCTTTAATCGTGTCACTGCATTCTTGCTTCCGTCAGACGATTATATTCATGTTAGTGAGAAGTCTGGAAGTAAAGGGAGGGTTAAGTTCTCTAAACCCGAGAGAGAGAGAGAGAGAGAGAGAGAGAGAGAGAGAGAGAGAGAAGGTAAAGCAGAGCAGCAATATTGTAAGAGACACCTGCACGTTACGCTGATATAGGAAAGGCTTACACAGCACAGTGGATGCCATTAAGTAAATTGTGAGTCTGTGTGTGTGTTTGTGTGTGTGACAGAGAGAGAGAGAGAGAGAGAGAGAATAAACAACGAAAGTGCCTGCCATATCAATAAGTTGTGAGCGAGGCCGGAGGAGAGGAGGAGAAGGGGGAATATAGAAGGGAGGGAGGAGGAATATGAAGGGTGAGAGAAGAATAGGGGGTAGGAAGGGTGGGAAATATGGGGGTAGGGAGGGGGAGGAATATGGGGGCAGCGAGCGGGAGGAATATGGGAGCAGGGAGGGGGAGGAATATGGGAGCAGGGAGGGGGAGGAATGTGGAGATAGGGAAGGGGAAGAATATAGAGATAGAGAGGGGGAGGAATATGGAGGAAGGGAGCTTCAGAGGTAAGGTAGTTCAATTTCCCTAAGTGAATGGAAGCGAGGATCTCCTACTATCAAAATATCCTGAAGAGAGGAGGAGGAGGAGGAGGAGGAGGAGGAGAGAAGTGGGCGCAAGAGAGAGTAAAGGAGGAAGTGGACTGACTTTAAATATAGAGGCATTTTGTACCTTGTTTATATGCATGTGACAACGGATGCTTATGAATGTCTGAAAGTGATCGAAAGGTGCTTCCCCCCAAACTTCCACTGTTACCTTTCGGAAACCACCATCTCTCGCTTCTTAAATGAATCTTGTTACGTCCGTCTACACCACTCCGACTCGACCGTATTCCTTTACTCCGCCACAGTTCGTACAAGCATCAAGTTCTGCAGAATGGAACTCCAGCTATGCAACAGTAATTGATTCAAGTACCAAATAAGCAAGGTTCCTAAGTGCTGGGCGGTGACTCATGTGGACAACAAACAAGAACAACAACAACAACAACAACAGAAGCACAAACACACATTTTCTCATATATACACTCAGATCTCTCTCTCTCTCTCTCTCTCTCTAATACACAAAGCCTCTCATAACCCGTGGTATTTCATCCTCCCACTGTGTCGAAGAAGCATTGTACACCCAGTGAATAAGGAGGGAGCGGGGATTGTGTGTGTGTGTGTGTGTGTGTGTGTGTGTGTGTGTGTGTGTGTGTGTGTGTGTGTGTGTGTGTGTGTGTGTGTGTGTGGACAAATACAAAAGACCCCCATTACGTTTATTGAGGGAGGGAATTACAGGTGGAAGAGGGTGAGAAGGTGAGGGGCAGGTGAGAGAATGAGAAAGGTAAGGATGTGGATGATGGGTCTGAAAAGTGTGTGTGTGTGTGTGTGTGTGTGTGTGTGTGTGTGTGTGTGTGTGTGTGTGTGTGTGTGTGTGTGTGTGTGTAAGGAAGGGACAGAGGTGTGTAATGTGTGTGCGTAGGGGGGGTAGGGAGCAGACACACACACACAAAGGAGTCCCATTAGTTTCATTGCGGGAGAGGTGTGCAGGGCAGCAAGGTGAGAGGGAGTGGCTAGACTGATGAAGGTGTGTGTGTGTATGTGTGTGCGTGTGCGTGTGTGTGTGTGTGGACAAAGGACCCCATTACCACCATTGCACCTGGCCTCATTAACGACTGCCATTGGTGAGCCAGGAAATGAACTGCAAACCCTGAGAAGAAAAGAATCGAAAGAGCGAAGAAATAATAATAAAAAAAAAACACACAAACCGAATAAATTACGTATTCTTAGGTCTTCTTTTCTTTCTTTTTTACCTGAGCATAAATGTCAGCAATATAACAACATTCAGATGGCATATGAAGAGAAAAAAAAATACACACACTCACACACAATTACGTTTCTCGTGTTTACCGCACGTATCCAAGCCAGACGTCACCTTAAACTAGCCCCCCCAACACACACACACACGCACACACACGAAAGGTATAGATAGACAGACACTGAAAGACAGATACAGATAGACAGATAGATAGATAGATAGATAGACAGCTTAATTGACAGGTGCATAAACAGACCGGTAAATAGATAAATAGACAGATGACAGAAAGGTAGATAAACGGACTGGTGGATAGATAGACAGATAGACTGGCAGGTAGATAAACAGACTGGTGGATAGATAGAAAGATAGATTGGCAGGTAGATAAACAGACTGGTAGACAGGTCGCAAAACAGATATTGAGAAATAGATAGACAGGCAGAGAGAGAGAGAGAGAGAGAGAGAGAGAGAGAGAGAGAGCCATATCAGCAAGTCTGAGTTGGCTTTCAGGTCAGGCAGGTTCTGGTGGACAAGCTATGCAATTTATTACCTGTCATGGAAGGGAGGGAGGATAAGTCTTTTACTGTGAATGGCTTTTCTTTAATTAAATAGTCGGGACAGTGAATGGGGATGAAAAGTGAGAGAGAGAGAGAGAGAGAGAGAGAGAGAGAGAGAGAGTGGTAGTTAACTCTTATGTTGTGTGAGTCCTTTCTTTAATAACATTGTCAGGACCGTAAAGAGTGTAAATAGCCTACAGGGATACATTAACGTGTGTGTGTGTGTGTGTGTGTGTGTGTGTGTGTGTGTGTGTGTGTGTGTGTGTGTGTGTGTGTGTGTGTGTGTGTGTGAGGGGGGGTGGGGACCTGCTGGGAGCTAAAGTACAAGGACTTAGAAGGAATATGCCACTTGGAAAATTAGGGAAAGAGGCTTAAGAGGATGTACAAATAGGGAACTCCTCGGTTAAGTAAAGAGGCCTGAAGGGATGGGTAAATAGGGCCATAGGGGGTATTTAAGAGGGATACGTAAGTTGGGATCCATTGAGCTTACACAACGGGAGTCTAGAGGGGGTGGTAAACAGGGATCTTAGAGTGAGCTGGATGGGCTTAGAAGAAGGGTATCGGTATTCCATGGTCCGTACTCTCGTCGGTCAAGGAAGCTCCCTAACACTTTCTCCTAAGCGATTCATTCTGTTTATTGCATCTTACTGTCCTCTTCTGTTACAAAACTCCTTCAAACATGGTCGTACTCTGCATAAATAGCGTACAAAAGGATATTAACTACGTGGAAAAATAATTCGCTAAGGATGAGGTGTTCGGGAGCCTCCTTACTAAAACAGAATACGGGCCAACGGGTAACAGGTGGTTCGTAAACAGAGCTCCACTAGAAACTCATCTGTTGGTACCGTATGTGTCGCGTGAACGGCTGAGTATGCTGGTGTGCGCGTGAGAGTGGCAGTGGGAGTAGGAAATGAACAGACGAACTGATACTGGCAACGCCGAGAGCCGTCCCCGCAACGCACGAGAAGTCACCTGGCATAAAGGAAGATGGGCGTTATACATGGGCCACCCTGTCCAGACACACGACTTATGCAGGAAGGACCCACGGGAGATTAGATCATGGAAGATTTTGGAGGGATATGTACACCGTAGAGGTTCATAAAAGGGGACTTAAAGAGACGGACACACGGATGGAAGAGGATTCAGAAGCTTCTTGAGATCAGATAGGAAGATTACATAACGGAGTGGGTATACACGAAGGGAGATTCTGGAGCAGAGAGTACATACATGTGGGAGATAATAGAAAGGAGGTTCTGGAGAGGAAGGTCTTCACGCAGTGGCATAGAAATAGCCGGACTACTGCGCTGCCCAGTTACACAAACAAGGCCTCAACTTCGTCCCTGTCCTCCAAAAGAAGGGTGGTGGACTGCAGGAGAATGGCTTAAGTCTAAATGAACCTGGCCAGCAGCAACAACAGCAACAACAACAGGGAGAAGGAGAAAATGGGGACCAAAAGAGAAAGGTAAGGGACAAAGGGACCTGGTTTCTTCAGTTCTATGACGTCTTTTTCCGTTTCATTCTTGCTGCCTCCAGACGATTTCATTCAGCTTAAGAGGGACTTCTCGAACTGGAGGGATTAGATAGGCTTCATTAAACGATTTACTACCGGAAAGATCTCCATAATGAAATAAAGTTATCTGGTAGCAGCAAGAAATAGAAAAAATCAGTAGCAGCAAGAAATAGAAAAAATCAGTAGCAGCAAGAAATAGAAAAAATCAGTAGCAGCAAGAAATAGAAAAAATCGTCATTAGGCTGAAGGGGTGAGGGTAACTTTTTTTTTTTTTTTTCTATATATGCAGTGTTTCCGCTAGAAGAATTTATCCATCTTAGGCGTGGCTTCTCGTTCTCTAAGGATCGAGGCGAACATGAAGAGGCGGTGAATAATTAAATGGATTCTCGAGGAAGAGGGAACTCGACGAGGACTTAAAGCAGAACCTAAGGAAGGACTGACAAGCAATGAACGTAATAACCGACAGAGAAGGTAAATAACGGGGATGATGGGTACCCTACTTCACAGGCGACTGAGGTGATGGGAGAAATTAAGAAGGGGACTGCTACTGGGTAACAAATAATTAAGAGATAGAAAGTAACAAGACAATGGACATCTATGATATCCGCACCTTTCCCAACCGTATCCACAAGCCAACGCATCCCAAAGGGTGTAATTTGTTTATGGACAAAATCCAGATGAACACCAGACGTACCTTAGGCACACCCCTTTAGGTGCAACAGAAATCGATAAAAGTAAGTGTGACGCTCATAAAACTCTACGGCTACAACTTGATAGATTTCATCCTTCAATTATATACAGTTACTCAGTCAAGAGATCGACACAGTGAGATACATACTGGATTTGGCCGACCCTGTTGGTATGGTAAAAAGACGAAAGGGAAAACCTGGAGATAAGTGACTCATGAAAAGGAAACTGAGAATGGGGACTTTACTCACTAAGCACTACCATTACCACGTTACTGATTTTAATCTTGTTCCAACCAGAATATTTTATTTGCAACAGGAAAGCCCCTACACTGCAATAGCCTACATAGGTTAATGAAGGTTATACCTAAACCCAAGAGTTCGAAAAATCTCTCCCCAGTTGAACCTAATTGTTTCTCTGTACAGTATTCGGAGTGAGAAAAAGTAACACTTTGAAACCGAGAAGATGGACGGTAATAATTAAAGGAACACGGCACTTAAAAGCAATTAAGGAAAAAGGTAACATAAGGAGATGGGTCGTTAAGGACACACCTGCAGGGGGCTGATCCAGGGTGATGATAAAAAATGTAACAACTAGAAACAGAAATGACAAAGGGAAAAATTTAGTTGTGCTGGGTACTAAAGGAACTGAGAAGGGGACTCACACAGGATTTGAAATAAAGGGTAAAAAGAGATGGCGGGACGTAGGTAAGAAATAATAAGCACTTAGAAAATAAAAAGACGAAAGAGGGATAAAAAGGATGCTATGTAATCAAATGGGGATGAAAAGCAAAAGATAAAGTGATAAATAGGAGACAAATGGGGGAACTTTAGGGGGACAAAATAAATGGGTAAATAGATATGGGGGAGTTGTAGAGGAAGGACCTAAGGGGAACTAAGGAAAACGGTAAACTGATAAGGGGAGCCTAAGGAAAATGATAAGCTGATTCGGGGAGCCTAAGGAAAAGGGTTAATTGACAAGGAGGGACAGGAATGGGGGAGCCTAAGGGTGACTAAGAAAAAGGGTAGAATGATAAGGGGAGACCTAAGAGGGACTAACCAAAAGGGTAAATTGACAAGGAGGGGCTGCAATGGGAAGGCCTAAGGGTGACTAAAGAAAAGGGTAGATTGATATGGGGATGCTAAGCGAGACTAAGGAAAAAGGGTAAACTGATAAAGGGGTGCTAAGGGGGACTAGGGAAAAGGGTAAACTGATAAAGGGGTGCTAAGGGGGACTAGGGAAAAGGGTAAACTGATAAAGGGGTGCTAAGGGGGACTAGGGAAAAGGGTAAACTGATAAAGGAGTGCTAAGGGGGACTAGGGAAAAGGGTAAACTGATAAAGGGGTGCTAAGGGGGACTAGGGAAAAGGGTAAACTGATAAAGGGGTGCTAAGGGGGACTAGGGAAAAGGGTAAGCTGGGAAGGGTGCCGTAGAGGGGTGACTTTAAATGGGACTGATCCTGAGTGAGGGGCCCAGGGGCATGTGATTACGGCCAATGATCCACTTGCCGGGCCCGCCTTCCTGAATAATTGATGGCAGGGTGGAGGAGGAAGGGAGAGATGGACGGGAGAAACAGGAGGAGAGGGAGGAGGAAGGGAGGATGAACAGGAGAAACAGGAGAGAGAGATGGAAGAGGAGAAGAACGAGAAACAGGAATGGTGCAGGATAATGATGATGATAAGATTGACAGACAAACAGGTAGAGAGAGAGAGAGAGAGAGAGAAAGAGAGAGGGGGGGGGCACTTTAAAAGCCAACTCAAGCCTCAGTGAACAGAGAAAGAAGCCGAGATAAGCTGGATGGAGGCAGATACAGCCGGAGAGAAGGGGGGAGGGATGGAGGGAGGAAAGGAAGAGAGAGGGAAGGAGGGAGAGAAGGAACCTGGGGAGAGAGACAGCTTGGAGAGAAAGGAAGAAAGAATATGAGTGTGGAGAGAAGGAGAAGCCTTGAAAGGAGTCTGGAGATAAAAAGCTTGGAAGAGGAGGAGTCAGGAGGGAGATAAGGAAGTCAGTAGAGAGGAGATAGGAAAGATGGATGGAGAGTGGAGGGACAGAGGGAGACGGCTGGAAGAAGAGAAGGGAGAAGCTGGAGGGAGAGAAGGATGAGACTCGAGGGAGAGAAGAAGAAGGCTGGAGGGAGAGAAGGAGGAGGCTCGAGGGAGAGAAGGAGATGGGTGGAGGGAAAGGAGGCCGGAGGGAGAGAAGAAGGAGATTGGAGGGAGAGAGGGAGGAGATTGGAGGGAGAGGAGGAGACTGGAGGGGGAGAAAGAGGAGATTGGAGGGAGAGAGGGAGGCGATTGGAGGGAGAGAAGGAGGCTGGAGGGAGAGAAGGGGGAGGCTGGAGGGATAGAAGGAGAAGACTGGAGGGAGAGAAGGGGAAGACTGGAAGCAGAGAAGGAGGAGGCTGGAGGGAGAGGAGGAGGCTGGAGGGGAAGGAGGCCGCTGGAGGCAATGGAGGAGAGAGTTGGAGGGAATGAAAGGAGAGAGGAAGCCTGGATGAAGAGAGAGGAAAAAAAAAGCTGTAAAGGCTGAAGGAAATGTCTTTATTCTTGCTGCTGCCAGTCGATTGTATTTAGTTCAGGGGAGCGACCTAGAAGAGAAGAGGTTAATACAGGTTAGTATAGTACCTCCTTCCTCTTCGAAATCTCTGTTAAGGTGAATGAAATAATTTGTCTATAACTATAATAAATAAACAAATAATAAATAAAATCGTCTGGAGGTCACATGAATAAACTAGAAAACACATAACTGGATTCCAGTCGCTCCGTTCTTTAGCTCTCCACTAGCCTAAATTAAATATCCTGATGGTGGCAACAATAATGTGAAAAATGGTGTCATTATTCCGTAGAGTTTAAGGGTCTAAAAGTTATTGAAGCTGCCAATTAGTGTGGAATGGTGGTAGGTTCCTCTGGCAAAATTAGAAGTAAATTGAGAGAGAGAGAGAGAGAGAGAGAGAGAGAGAGAGAGAGAGAGATCAAAGCCTCCACTCTCCACCCACTTCACCTTCCTTTTAATATTAACACCTGGGACACCTTGCCTGATGGATTTTCTACCGCTTTCCCTACAATAAGAGCCTTTTCTATACTCTTTCTACTTTAACTTGGCCTAAAATTGCAGTCCCACCACCTCCAATACAGAATTTTACACAACAGATTAACACCAGAATATGATGTAAGTCAAGAAGAAGTGCGATTAAAAGAATGTAGGATCGTAATTTTAACATCAGATTAACACTAGACTATGATGCTAGTCACGGAGAAGTGCTATGAAAAGTATGTAGGAGGCCCGAAGCATTGTCTTGTTTTCTGGCACTGATCTACGTGAACTAAGCGACAAAAGGACGAATATCTAGGCCAAGTATAGATTATAAAAAGACCAAAGTTTGTTAGTGTTGCTACCAGAGAATATATATTTTTTTAGTCTTTACACCTTAATGTACTCCATTATATTAGTACTGAAAATGATGCCAATGTTGATCACGTGAAAATAAACTATCTATCTATCTATAGCCAGACGCCTTAATCTCGTAAAGGGGTGGTCACAAAAGCGCCTCCATGTCGTCTTATCCTCTACCATTTCGCTGCCCTCCCCCCAACTTACACTCCCATCTCTCATACACCTCTCTGCTCCCTCCCTCCAACGCACATTCTAAATAACACGCGAGGAAATGTCAAGGTGAAGTCTGCACAATAAATAGCTAAGGAAGAATATTAATGCCGTAAAATCCACTATAGGAAGAAGGTGAACGTTCTCTCAGTCATCTCTCTCTTACCCTTCATTTCCGCGCTACTTTCTGCCCATACATTATACTCCATTAATTGCTCACCTTCTGACGAGGTTTTTAAAGGCCGGTTCATTGATTTACTCTACTAACATCTCTCTCTCTCTCTCCCTCTCTCTCTCTCTTTCTCGGTTCGTACTTCCAAGACCGTAATCTTCAAGACATTTGTCTTACACTAATTCAAATTATCGTCTCAGAAGGCATCAACCTCCACTTCATATTTGTCTCCTTTCTTCTCCCTGAATGCAATGAAGAATTTAGATATCTAGTTTTCATCATATATTCTTCCGTTCATCTTTTCTATTTTTTTTTTTTTCAGTTTTCACATCTACACGTCGTTTCTTTCATTCTTTGTCTCCTTTTTTCACACCTCTTATTTTTGCCCATCCCTTTTCTTCCATATCATCTTTCTTCCCAGTGTTTGCATACCTCATTATTATGGTTATTCCCTCTAGTTCCGTTTCTCTCTCTCTCTCTCTCTCTCTCTCTCTCTCTCTCTCTCTCATCCGTAAACACAATTTACACTTAATTCTGCATCCTTAACCATTTCACTTTGATAACACTTCTTTATTATTTTTATTTTATTCTTGCCACCGATAGCCAATGTAATCCAACATAAAGGAGATCTGAATGGCCTAAACCCCTTCAGTCCCATAACGTATTCTTAACTATAGCCTTTGTAACCCTCAGACGATTTCATTCAGCTTAGGAGAGGCTTTCTGAAGTGGTCTGGACAAGTGCATTCTATTTCATCTAACCCCAGACGGTTTTATTCAGCTGAGAGTGAGTCTGAAATTTAGTACTTTCTGTATGTAGTGTAGCCTATACACTGTATATATACTGTATATGGCTAGTGAGGGAGTGATCGCCCTCTACCTACACAGATCAAAAGCCCTCGGGAGCAGGGGGGTGGTTGCTTTCTCAGGCAGAGGAACTCCTTGAGAGTGAAATGGCTGGGAAGCATGCCGGCACGTGACTGGCTACAGCATAGCTGGGTCTTTCGGGTGTGGGGAATCAGGCAAGTTAGCTGCCTACTGCGACTGCAACACAATGGCGAGGTGTTCAGGAAGTTAGCCAAAGAAACCTTGATGGACTCGGAAAGAATAATAATGGCCCCCAGTCCCGTGCAGCCCTTAAATGGGCAGGGGGTGCTAAGAATCTCACGGTTGCCTCAATTACAATCTAATTCCTTTGTGAATGCAAAAAATACAATTAAAATTGGTAACTGGAATGTGAGAACGCTAAATCATGACGGTAAAATCGATGAGTTAGTGAAGGTTTTTCAAAATTACGGACTTGATATTTGTGCTCTGACAGAAACTAGATTAACTGGAGTCGATAAGTTGGATTTGGAGGATGGTATACGTTTATTGATATCTGGCCGACAGGACGGAATGCATTATCAGGGAGTAGGATTGTTGCTGGGTTGTAAGGCAAATAAGGCTTTATGTGAGTGGGATCCTATAGATGAGCGATTGTTATACGCACGGTTTAAATCAAATCATGGCAACATCAGTCTGTTTGTGTGTTATGCACCTACTAATGATGCACTCGATGAAAGGAAAGACACATTTTATGAAAAGTTGCAAGAAGGAGTAGGAAGGGTACCTAGACATGATGTTTTGATCTGCGTTGGAGACTTTAATGCAGTAATGGGCTGTTCAAATGAGGGATTTGAGGCATGTATGGGTAAGATGGGAGTTGGTAGTAGGATGAGTGAAAACGGAGTGAGGTTTGGAAGCTTCTGTCTAGCAAATGACTTAGTCATCGGGGGCACACTCTTTCAGCATTGCAATATACACAAGACAACTTGGGTGTCGCCGTGTGGAAAATATAAAAATCAGATTGATCACATCGCTATCAGTAGGAGGCATAGAAGTTCTCTGCTAGATGTTCATGTTAAACGGGGAGCGGATATTGGTAGTGACCATCAACTCAGCATTGCAAAAATAAGGTTTAAACTTAAAAATCAGAAGAAGGAAAAATCTGGTGTTGGTAGATACGATATTGTTAAGCTTGGAAGGGAAGGAGAAGAAAAGGAGGAATTCAGATTAGAATGCAGAAATAGGTTTTTGGTGTTGGAAGAGGGGGAGAGAAGTGTAGATGAGATGTGGGAGGATGTGAACAAAGTTTTGCATGAGACTGCTGAATGTACGATTGGAAGGAGACATAGCTTCAGGAGAAAGAAATGGATATCAGAGGAAACGTGGGATATGATAAAAAAGAGAGGTGAGGCTAAACTGAGGAGTGAGATGCAATGCGTTGATGAACAAGAGATTGAATTAGCAAGAGCTGCGTACTGGAGTTTAAATTCTGAAGTATGAAGGTTAGCTAGGAGAGATAAAAGAAGATGTGTGGATGGAAAGGTTGCAGAGACTGAAATCTTAATAAACAAAAATGATGGACAGAGTCAAAGACTAGCATATGAATCGATTAGAGAACTGAGTGGTAATGCAGGTAAACGCAAGGAAATACCAGTTAGAGACAGGGAAGGAAATTTATTGACCAAAGATGGAGATATTAAAAATAGATGGAAAGAGCATTTTGAGACAGTTCTTAATAGACCAATACCACCAGAAGAGGATATACCGTCTGCTCAGGAAGATTTAAATATAGAAACAGGAGAGTTGAGGCTTGCAGAAGTGGAGAAAGCAGTAAAACAGTTAAAGAATAATAAGGCACCAGGGGAGGATGGTTTATTTCCGGAAATGTTTAAAGTGGAGGGGGATAGATTAATAATGATCTTGACCAAGCTATTCAGTAAGATATGGGTGACGGTGTTACTACCATCAGTTTGGAAGAATGGTGTAATTGTTAAAGTTCCGAAGAAGGGAGACCTGAGTGAATGTGGTAATTGGAGGGGAATCTCTTTGTCACCAATAGCTTTGAAAGTTTTCAGTAGAGTGTTGTTAAATAGGTTGGAGCCGGTGGTTGAGGGTATTCTGAGGGATGAACAGGCTGGGTTTAGAAAGGGACGTGGTTGCAATGATCAGATCTTTATAGTTAGGCATTTGATGCAGCAAGTTAATGAAATGAGAGTACCGTTAAGTCTTTGTTTTGTTGATTTTGAAAAGGCTTTTGATAGTGTTTCGAGAGAGACTATGGGGAAGATCATGAGACATTACGGAATACCAGAGGAGTTTGTGAGGGTCATTATGAACATGCATGAGGACACATTTTGTAAAGTGATGGTTGATGGTTGTCTGAGTGATTCGTTTGAAGTCAAGTCCGGAGTAATTCAAGGTGGTGTTCTATCGCCTTTACTATTTATATTGGTCATTGATTACATTATGAAACGCGTTGGAACAGAAACCGGTGCAGGTATACTTTGGGAGAGAACAGGAAACTTTTGGATTTAGATTATGCAGATGATATAGTTTTGATTTGTGATGGTCCAGAAGAGATGCAGAGAGTGTTGGACTATTTGGTGAGTGAAGGTCGCAAGGTGGGTTTGGTTATTAATTGTGGAAAAACTGAAATAATCAATATGAATATGGAAAATGCGCAGGAATGTGTAATTGGAGGTATGGTTGTAAAGCAAGTTGATAGGTTTAAATATTTAGGTACTTATTTAGCCAAGGATGGTTCTTTGAACTTTGAATTCGAGGAAAGGTTAAAGAAGGCTAATCAGGCAATGGGAATGCTTAAAAATATTTGGAATAATAACAATTTCTCTGTGCATACAAAAATCAAACTTTATAAGGTAATGGTTAGGAGTATCTTAATTTATGGACACAAGTCTTGGTACAGCACAGTGACTATGGAAAATAAATTCTTGGTGTTTGAAAATAAAGCACTTAGAAGAATATTAGGAGTTAAGTGGTGGGAAAGGATACCAAATAGTAGAATTAGAGAAATAACGGGAGTGCAGCCGGTCGATGAATATGTTAGATTCTCACGATGGAAATGGCTGGGACATGTGTATAGGAGACAGGGAATAGTACGAGGTACACCAGGGTGGGTGGCACTTGGTAGGAGAGGTAGAGGAAGGCCAAAAGAGACGTGGGTGAGGACAATGAGACGGGAAGCTGGAGATGAGTGTTGGGGAGATCTTGAGGAGTTAGCACAAGATAGGATGTGGTGGTGTGAGTTCATCGAGGCCCTATGCATCCCCGAGGGTGCCACAGGAAATGATTGATTGATTGACTGTATGTACATATTTTTCTCTCCATTCTCTTCTGATTCCTTTCTTTCTCCCTTCTGCCATCCCTTCTGGTCTGCTTTAATTCGGACTGTCATTCAATGCTCTCTCTCTCTCAAGTTTTAACCCAAGTGTATGCCCTCTTCGGTTTTGCCAGGTTCGGGGACAAGAGTTACAACTTCCATAAAAATCTGACCAGTCTTGGGAGGAAAGAAGTGTTTTGTTGGTGGGAACTCCTGGACGCAAAACTAATAATAATAATAATAATAATAACGATAATAATAATAATAATAATAATAATAATAATAAATAACGCGACATACACCGAAAACTTCTAATGGATCGGATCTAGAAAAATAATGACTGGAAAAATAAAACAAGGATAAAATTTTGCTCTAACTCTACAGTCATATTACTAAAAGCCACTAAAGGCGACTGCATGAAACAGTGATAAGAGGATAATGTGAGAGAAGGGGAAGAGGATTAGGCGAAGAAAGCAGAGAGGGAATACTAAGGGAAGTGGAGGAAGAAGTAAGGAATGTAGACGCGAAGACTGAGACATGGGGGATGAATTGAGAAGGGATTGTAGTCTATGTTCTAAAAAAAAAAAAATAAAGTTCAAATAACGAAACAAAGCAAATAAAGTGAACTGAATAACTGGTGTAGATACCGCACCAATATTTAACGCATGCATCATAAAGCGAACATTACAAATTATTCGTGCATAAATGTATAGTATGCGCAAATATTCAAACAGCTTCTAAAACAAAATATTCGTATCATAAATGTGAAATTCTCGAGGTATGAACGAATGTCTAAAACATCCTTTAGTCCCTAACACTGAATCCTATTAATATATCAATTTATTAATTTCTTTTAACATACTTGTGTTACGTGATGGCAACCACCATCCACGCAATTGATGCAGCGTTGCTTACATCTTCCTTCACTTTTATTTTTTTTTTTCTGTGTCTGCCTTTATCTCTTCCTATTTCTCCCATCTATCTAGTCATTTTATAGTTTTCTTCCTTCTATTTCATGCGGCTCTTCACTGCGTGACAAGCCTAATGGTTTCCTGTTACCCATGAAACCATCTACAGCGCTGTGTGGTAACCATAAAACCAAATAACGGGGTGATGTGGAGCCTCTTATGATGCCCCATTTAACTGGCTGGAGATACAAATGTGGCGTCCATCTAGGAACCAAACCTCCACACTGTATCCCGCGCTTCGCTGTGGCAAGGCAATTCATAACAAAGGGGGCGATCTGAGAGCAAGGTGGCGATTCGTACGTTATGATGGGGCAACACTAATAATTCATTCCAACTATTGTCAGATGATTTTACTCTGCTGGAAATAGGAAATATATGCTTGTGAGTTTTAAAGTGTTAAATAAGTAGCCCACGAAGAGGCGTTACGAAATTTCAAAAGTTCTCTAGACTCCAACTAGGACCAGATTTTCGTCCTTTTATAACTTACGTCATGTAGTTCAGTGGCAGAGAGACAATGCTGCGACTCTACATCCTTTCCATAGCACTTCTTTGTGACTAGTGCCATGTTTTAGTCTTGATCTCCCGGCACAAATCGGTATTCTAGGTGGACACTGCAATTTTGGGCCTGGTAAGAGTAAAAAGGTATACAATATTTTCCTTCCTCTGACCGTCTTATGAGCCTAATTATCAGCGAGGTAAACCCAGAGCCTTAATTACATATGAATATTTCACTGGTATACCTGAGGCGGGATTAAGTAATAAGGACGAAGAAATTGGCCAGTCACTGAGGGAAAATGGGAAGTTACATAACACAGTGCAAAGAGAGAGAGAGAGAGGGAGAGAGAGAGAGCACTCATAATTCTCTCTCATATATATATATATATATATATACTGAGCAAAATCAGGCATTTGAGAAAAGAAATATGACTCACTTTGACGGGGAAACTAGTAAAAAGGAAGAAAACGAAGAAAACGGGAAATTTAGGACGAGATGAAGCAGGAAAAGTTTAGTATAAAGATAACAGTTCAGTGGTAAATAAATGGGAAACGCAAAACAAAAGGGAGAATGAAAGAAGGAAAAAGGAGAGTACGGAAACACAAAAATCTTAATGACATATTATGAGCAATAAACCCGTACACTTTCAGACGTAAACCCATACGGTCTACATACAGTTGGAACACCTTAACTACTAGACCATCAGGCGTTTATCTGGCTATGTAACGTAGTATATGGTTTTCTGGCCTACAAGACATCATTTGACTTGTCGCTCAGTGTAGAATCAACTGTTATGGATGGTAGGATGAAAGTAAACAGGACAGAAAAATGCAGGAGCAAGAAATTAAGCAGAAAAGCAGTATGAGCGAGAAATTAAGCAGGAAATGCAGGAAAATGCAGGGAGGGTGCGTCGCCTCGCTGCTGGAACTGCCGGCCTCTGCTGACGGTGCTGTGAATATTTTAGCAGGCAGGCCACGGGGGAGAGAGACTAGCATACTGCCCTACCCTTTACCCTCGCTACTGCTCTCACTCTATGCTCTGACCTGTTTTACCAGTCTCCATCACTTCCTGGTTTCCTCCCCTCCTTATTCTCCCCTCCCCATCTTCTCCATACCCTATTTTCTCCCCTCCCAGCCCTCCTCTCCCCAACCCTTTCCCGTCTTCTCCATTCTCTCTTTATTGCTCTTCCTGTCCTCCTCTCCCCAACCATTCCCCATGATTTTCACATCCTCTTTTTCCTTCCCTTCCTCCCTTTCTCACTACATTCTTTTCCTTCGTTATGTTCTCATCTCTCTCCACCCATTTCTTTTGTTGTCCCCTCCTGACCTCTCCCCTATACCTCCTGTTCCCATCGTATTCCTCTTTTCCACAACTTATCTCTTCTTTCTTCTCCCCATCCCTTCCTACCCCTAGAGATTGGCACACTGACCTACCTTTTATCTTCGCCACTGCACATCCTTATACTCCTCCCTATTCCCTCCCCCCTTTCTCTATTCCTTCTGTCATTCCTCCCCACTCATTCTCTCTTCTACTCCTCTCCTCCATATCCCCCCCCTCCATTCTCCTCCCGTTTTCTCTCTACTCCTCTCCTATCCCTTCATTAATCCCCCTGTTCTTTCTGCCCCCCCCCCCCATCCCTCCTCTCTTCTCCTCTCTCTTTCTACATTCCTTCCCATCTCAACTGAAATGACATTCGCCTCCTTTCCCTCTAACCAACTACTTTCCCTCCCTTCGTCCTATAGGTCTTCAGTAACTCCATCTCTTACTTCCCTTCACATTAAGTTATTCCCTTCATTTAGCTATTAGTAAAGATGGGAAAACGTAGCCTATATAAAGTTGCGTAATGTGAAGGGCAGGTAGACAAGCGGCCAGGTAGGCAAGAGGGCAGGTGTGGTAGCAGACATAAAGGTAAACATGTAGGTGGGAAGACATACGAGTACACGTTAACTTTATGTAGGCGGCACAATTTACAAAAAAAAAAAAAAATCAGTGTGTGTGTGTGTGTGTGTGTATGTGTGTGTGTGTGTGTGTGTGTGTGTCAGGATCACTTGATGGTCGTGATCGTCAGCTTTTACCCTCCCGGAAGGGAGCTGAAAGCTCATATAGTCCGATCTAAGGGCAAGGCTGTGACCTTCACACACGCACACACCCGTCCCCTTGTTCAAGGGGGACAGTAACCACCCACTTCGTCAGTGAAACTTTTCGCAACCTGAGCGAGGCGCGAACTCCCGTCCACCAGTTGGCAAGCGGGAACGTTACCACTGCACCAGCGAGCGGTGTGTGTGTGTGTGTGTGTGTGTGTGTGTGTGTGTATGTGTGTGTGTGTAAATATAGGCAAAAAATACAGGTGAACTTGATGCAGGTGTGAAACAAGTGTACAGCTAAGTTGGTGTGGGTGTATGTGAGCGGAGGCGGGAGGGAAGGTGGTGAGGAAAGCATGGTGGGATGATAGGCAGGTGAGATATGATAAGGCAAAAGTTAATGAGACTGGAGGTAGACAGGTGCGTAAAATTTAAGTGGACAGGTAGGAAGATACAGAGCACATATGTAAAGGTAGGCATCGGAAGCAGGAAACCAGATGTAAAAAATAAATGAGGCAACGCAAAGGTTAATGAGACTGGAGGTGAACAGGTGCGTAGTATTTAATTAGACAGGCAGGAACACAATCAGAGGACACATACGTTAAATACACACCGACAAAGGATGTAGGAAGCCATGTGTAAAATAGGTAAGATATGATTAGGCAAAAGTTGATGAGACTGGAGGAAGACAAGTAGATGTTAATTATGCAGGCAAGAATACAGTCAAAGAACACATACGTATAACCGCAGTCAGGAGTATCGCAACACATATTGGCCGAACAATTATGAAACTCTTATACATTATTCTGAACGTGTTTGCTGGGTTCCGAAGCTCGCATCACTGGGTTTCAAAAGGCATTGCTTATCGTCTCGTTACTTATCGTAAGGAAGTGGATCGATACTATAGTCTGTTCACTTTACTATGGACCAAAATTGCCATCCCTTCATGTCGAAAGCTGAGTTATAACAATAGATTAAGACCAGAATATGATGCCAGTCACAAAGACCTGCAACAGAAAGGATGCAGAGCTACAGCACTGTCTTCCTGCCACTGGGCTAAGTGAAATAATCTGCAAAACAATGAAAATCTGGGCCAAGTTAAAGTGAATGACCTACAGTATCCGCAGTAGTAAAGATTGACAGCAGATATAAGTAACCAGGAGTAAGGTTTAATGAATCTATCATTGCAAGAGGCTTCCCTTGGTCTTAATCAAATAATCTGTACGGTAGCTAAAAATACCATAAGAAAACCGTCGCTGTAGTGATGAAATGATTACGGACATTATTCCTCAGTAATCTTATATTTTCCTTGTATCCTGACACACTGGAAAAATAAAAAAGAAACATACAAGAGAATATCAACATGTAAAATTAACCTGGGAAAGAAGAGGTGCGAAAGAGTGTCATAGACTAAACCAAAAAAAAAATCCCTCAAGACTGAACCCAACTTTGAATATGCTGCACAATATGTTAATAGGTTACGTTAAAAATATTTCAATAAGATGAGAGCTAATAGAACCATATCCGGTAATGCAATGAACTGTAATTAATGACAGGACAGGTGAGAAAACCCAATATTAATTTCGGACTTAACTCTGCAAAAAATGATGTGCCTCATTTTGCAGCAACCATTAATAATCTTAATTATCAGTGGTTATATTTTCGCTCTATACTGGTCATACAGTAAAAATATAACCAGTATATTTTTTACTATATCTCCTTTAACTCTCAACATTTACTTATACGTTTTCTTACACTTATTATTTAAGCTGCTCTCTTCAACCCTCTCACGATTGGGACAACTTTAGTACACAATTCCAGCTAACGCCAGACGATTTTATTAAGTTAAACGTGAGTCATAGAAGCGTGTCCATTAATAGTACAGTTATTTCACTTCAACTTGGCCCAAATTTCAGTCTTGTTGCAGCAAATTCCACGTAACTCGACAAAAGAATAAGACAATACAACAACTCTCCATCCTTTCCATAGCACTTCTTCATGAACAGCATCATATTCTAGCAATAATCCATTCATACAACTGATCATTCAAGGTGGAGAGATGTTAATTTTAGGCCAGGATAGAGTAAACAGGGCACAGTACCATTAAGCATCTCAAGGCCTTGTATGTCATTCCATCTAACCCCAGACGATTTCATTCAACTGAGTGTTAAGCAGTTAATTTTACTATATATATCATCCATACTGTTAATAAGAAATACTCCAATATTTTTTCCTACACTTTCTCCTTTAACTTCGGCTCTCAACATTTAATCATTTATTTTTATACTCGGTAATTTTAATAAGCCTTTAATTACCAAGTGAGTTTTTTCACATAATCTAAACTTAAAATATCCAATGTATTTTTCACTATGTTTCATTATTTCTTCACCGAATTCAACTTTCATTTTTAGCATGGTTTTTACTCTTCTTGAATGATACTCTGACGCTGCTTTTGACTCACTCGCAGGTAAATCACATCACCTGGCGTTACCTGGAATAGTATGTCAGAGTTTTGCCGTAATCATGACTGGGTTAGGACAATGGTCACAGTATCAACACTCGCAGGCTCCCATGACGTATCCACAACACACACACACACACACACACACACACACACACACACACAAGCGACACCATAAGAAAATTAACCCCTTCAGTCCGGTGACGTATTATTATCGATTTATTATTTCCATCCCCTCTTCAGCTTGGGGGTGATGTTGAAATAGTCAATGAGGGCTGAATCTAAAAACACTATCATCCTTTTACAATAGCTCGGCCTAAAATTCCTAACTCTCCATCAAGAATACTGAGTTCTGGGAATACATTAGCACCACAATGTGATGCCTGTCACGATGAAGTGCAATGGAAAGGATGTAAAGCCGTAGTTCTGTCACTGAGCTACGGGAAATAAGCTGCAAAAAGGACGAAAATCTGGGTCAAGTTAGAGTAAAAGGAGTATAGTTCAAAAAGTCTCCCTTAAACCGAATAAAATCATCTGAAGGCAACTGGAAGGAAATAATACATTATTGGATTAAAGAGATTAAGCTACATCTATTCACATCGCTGAATTTTGTTTTCTCTCTCTCTCTCTCCTCATTCACTCTTTTGCCCTTTCCATTATCTTTTCCCCCCTTTTAACCCTTGGAATTTTCCCATCTCTTCTACTCGATTTTTCTACTTATTTTTAACTCAATGTTCCAGCTGCCATATCCTTTAACTTCTCTAATCTTTTTCTGCAACTTCTCCAATTTTTATGATGCCTAAAAGCTACCCGAAACTTTTTTTCTTTATCCCTTTTTTTTCCTCTTTGAGTCCTGTTTATTTGTCGATCCGTCTGTTTTGTCTCTGTTACCTAACTCTCTCTCTCTCCCTCCAAGTTTTATCCCCTATTTCTCCGTCTGTCTTTCACATTCATTCCTCTCTATCTCCTTTCTCCCTGTCCCCTCTCCTTTCTTTCTCACTTGTCTCCTCACCACCTTCCTTCCTGTCTTCCCACCACTCCCCTCGTCTCTCCACTCTTACAGATCTCACCCCCTTTTCTTTACCTTATGATTTTTAACTCTACTCATTTTTTCACAGTCCGGGTCCCTCTCCATTTGTCCAGCCCCTTTCCCATTCTTGCTCAGCCAACCTATCTGCGTCTCTCTCTCTCTCTCTCTCTCTCTCTCTCTCTCCTACGTGTTCACTTTGTTCTTCTCTCTCTCTCTCTCCTACGTGTTCACTTTGTTCTTTCCTCCTTCACTTTTTTTTTTATATTTTTCCTCCTCCACTCCTCTCACCTTTTATATTATATTTTCTTTCTTTAAATTCTCCTCTTTTCCTCCTGTTTTCCCTCTTTCTCCAAATTGTTTCTCCCGTCTGTCCGCACTGTCTCTTTTCATCTCCACATTTTTTCTTCCTTCCTCCTTTACAGTTTCCATGCTTCTCCCATTCTCCCTACCTAAATACATTTCCCCACTCCGTTCTCCTCTCCTCTCCAACTTTATTCTGCCTCTTTCTTTCTTATCTCATTTACCTTCGCTGTTTTCTCTTATTCTATCATTGTCCCTCCTAATTTCTTACCACTTTCATTTTGTATAACCTCCGTCACAATTCTCTCTTTGTCTTTCTATATCCACTTTCCCCTCCGAATTCTCTTTGCAGTCTCTGAGCTCTCCAGTGCTTTACGCTGTTTGCACCCCCTCTTCCTCCTTCTAAGTCCTACCTTTTCCCTCACTCTCCCTTCTACCTTCCTTATTCTCTCTCTCTCTCTCTCTCTCTCTCTCTCTCTCTCTCTCTCTCTCTCTCTCACCTGCTTTTCCCCCTACCTACCTATCTCACTCTACAGTAGTTCTCCCCCTCTTCCATTTTCATTCTACCACCTGCACTGTTCCCCCCCAGTCCCATTCTTCCTACTCTTTCCTGTCTCATTTTTCTCTCCCTCCCCCATTCTCCCTTCTCCACCTCCCTGTTCCCCTTTCTCGTCCATCTCCAACTTTCTTTTCACTCCGTCACCTCCCTTCCCCCGCCTCCTTGCTCTCCTACCAACTCCTTTCTTTCATATTCGTTCTCCTTTTACACACGTCACCCTGCTTTACCTCCTCTCTCTCTCTCTCTCTCTCTCTCTCTCTCTCTCTAATTCTCTCCCTGCCTCCTCCAACATACCTGACCTCCATTCACCTGAGATCTTGTTGTTGATGCGAGTCGTGTTCTATACAAGTCACAAATTCTTCTCTGTCTGCCTGTCTTCACCTCTTCCTCTTCCTCCCTTCTTCTCTTTCCTCTCTCTTATACAAATGCACACTAAATTTAGGAGGCTCAGTTTTCACTCGTTCTTTCATTCTCTCTCTCTCTCTCTCTCTCCATTTATCTGTCTGTCCATGTATCTATCAATATTACACACACACACACACACACACACACACACACACACACAAATTCAGTCATCTGGGCCGTATCAAATAAGAGTTGTCGCAAGGATATTGCAGTTCCTGTGAAGCATGAAATACCATGAGAGAGAGAGAGAGAGAGAGAGAGAGAGAGAGAGAGAGAGAGAGAGATGTGGAACCGTAGTAGAAACAGGTATCTAGAGAAAAGACAGGCAGGTAGATAGATATATACAGACAAATATATAAATGGATAGACGGATAGATAGACTGAGGCAGGCAGACAGACATCAAGAAAGTGAGCTAGAAAGACTGAGGAAGCGAGCCAGAGAATGCGGCAGAGAAAAGCGAGTATAAAATTCCAGCCTCCTTTCCTCTCTCTCTCTCTCTGTCTCAAAGAACACGCTCATGCCTCTTTCTAACCTTTTCAGCTCTTTTCCTGTACCAAAACACTGAGGTCAAAGGAGGATAGGACAAAGGTGGACAGTGCATGTAAAATCATCGTTGCAACATCTTACCTTGTTAATTAATTCACAGGTAATATCACTCCTGCTTAAAGATCACCTGTAAGACGATTTTATTCAGATTTCGAGAGGACAGTGATTGATTTGGCATTAAACTCCCTAAAGACGAGAAGAGGTCATCCCAGGTAAAGCGAAAGATTTTTTTTGTCCTTACCTTACTGTCTGTCACTGCCCTTGAGTTACTGGTTATCACTGCCCTTATGTTACTGGTTATCATTGCCCTTGTGTTATTGTTTTTCATTGCCCTTATGTTACTGACTGCCATTGCCCTTATGTTATTGACTTTCATTGCCCTTATGTTATTGACTTTCATTGCCCTTTGCCCTTATGTTATTGACTGTCATTCCCATCATGTTACTGATTTTCATTGCCCTTATGTTATTGCATTTCTAGTCCTTTTGTTACTGATTTTCATTGCTCTTATGTTACTGACTATTATTGCCTTTATGTTATTGCTCTTCTAGCCCTTATGTTATTGATTTTCATTGCCCTTGTGTTATTGGTTATCATTGCCCTTGTGTTATTGATAGTTATTGCCCTTATGTCATTGATTTTGATTGCCCTTATGTTATTGATTTGCACTGTCCTTATGTTACTGATGTTCATTGCCCTTAAGTTATTGATCTGCACTGCCCTTATGTTATTGATTTTCATTGCCCTTATGTCACTGATTTTCGTGCCCTTATGTTATTGTTTTTCTAGTCCTTATGTTATTGATTTTCATTGCCCTTATGTTATTGGTTATCATTGCCTTTATGTTATTGCTCTTCTAGCCCTTATGTTATTGATTTTCATTGCCCTTATGTTATTGATTTACACTGCCTTTATGTTATTGATTTTCATTGCCCTTATGTTATTGATCTGCACTGCCCTTATGTTACTGATTTTCATTGCCCTTATGTTATTGGTTATCATTGCCTTTATGATATTGGTTATCACTGCCCTCATGTAACTGATTTTCATTGCCCTTATGTTCTTGATTATTATTGCCTTTATGTTATTGCTCTTTTGGCCCTTATGTTATTGATTTTCATTGCCCTTATGTTACTGACTTTCATTGCCCTTATGTGATTGATTTTCAGTGCTCCTTTGTTATTGATTTTCAATGCTCCTTTGTTATTGATTTTCATTGCCTTTATTATCTTTATTATTATTATTATTGTTATTATTATTATTATTATTTAAATAAAGCTCTCCGTACAGAACCACCACACGGAACTTTCGCTTTCATGTAGCTCTTCCTATCAAGTGGCTTTCTCTGTCTGTCTCTCACTATACCAGGGCCTCCCTGTACTCCAATCTCTGTACGCTAGTATACCACTTTAGTAAATTACTCCCCCGAGGTCTTAATTCTCTCTCTCTCTCTCTCTCTCTCTCTCTCTCTCTCTCTCTCTCTCTCTCCAGTTTCCACGTACTTTCTCCTGCCCAACGTCTCTCTCTCTCTACCCTCACACAGGAACGAAGTCATCTTTATAACATTCTTACCGTCTCCTTCCGTCTTTCCCTTTGCATTTCTTTCCTCCCTCTCTCCCTTTCCCTCGCTTCCCTTTAATGTTACTGATCATACCCTTTCTCCCACCTCTCTCCAATTTCCTGTTTCCCTTCTTTATCACATCTCCACTTTGTCCTGCCCTGTTATTTTCCTACACAATATCTATTTCCTTCACTTTAACACACTCAGGCTCCTATGACTCACGCGCAGTTGTCTATAATCATCTGGTGTTAGGTGGAATTCAAGACTAAAGTTGTATCGATCATGAAAGGGGCGTATTCTTATCACATATCCTGTCTTCATGTTTTCCTTCCTCTCTTCTCGCTTTTTATCTGAATTTTATATCTATCCTTCTCCACCCCTCCCTCCCTCTTTCTCTTTCCGTTTCTTTCTATCTGTCATTCTCTGCTTCTGTCTGTCTAACTGCCATCGTCTAAAAATCATCTTCCTTTATTAAAAGTTCATTCATCTTTACTAGGTGGATATTTTGTTTGTTTTTGCAACTTTCTTCATATATTTCAGTGGCAAAAAAGGGCAATGCTATGACTCAGTATCCTTTCCATGGCACTTCTTCGTGACTAACATCATACTACAGTGTTAATCTCTTCTTACGGCTCGAAGATCAACACGAAGACATCACAGCTTTACACCCAAATAAATGCATGTTACGTTTCCCATTCTCACCTTTTATTCTCCCCATTTCATTTTTTATTTGAACTTTATCTTTCTCTCTGCCTTCTTCCCCTGCTCGTCCTTCCTCTCCTTATCACCAACTACCCCTGTTATCCTTATCTCCCCCTTCCCGGTTCCCCTTCCTTCATTTCCTTACTTCCAAATTCATCCTAGCCTTGAACCTTCTTCGGCTATAATTACATTCCTCCATCTTCTTCCCTCGCGTCTTCTCTTTAGTTCTCCTTCCCTCTCCCTCTTTCTAACGTCTCTCATATTTCTATTTCCTTAACTTACCATTCTTGCTTCTTAACATATTCCCTCTTTACTAACACATTCTCTCTCTCTCTCTCTCTCTCTCTCTGACACACACACACACACACAGACGCAGGGCGGTGGAGGGTGTCAGTAATTGCTGTGTATATATGGCCACAGAGGGAGGGGCCAGCAGCTCTCCTTACTTCCCTCTCTCTCTTACCTAGGTGCAGCTTCCCTATTCTCTCTCTCTCTCTCTCTCGCTCATCCAGCTACCACTACTGCCTTTCACTAACCCTAATGTTCACCTGGTTATTAATTCACTTATTGTCCCCACCCCCTCTCCCTCTTAAGTAGCTCAGAGTCAACTTTCTCGCCTACTCCCCATATTCCTCCCTCCCCCCACCCCTCTCTCTCTCTCTCTCTCTCATGGTCAACCTCCTCATTTACCTCCCTATTCGTCTCTCCCGCCCCCCTCTCTCTCAGGGTCAACCTCCTCGTTTATCTCCCCGTTCGTCCTCCTCCCCTCCTCTCTCTCTTTCTCTCACTTGAAAACAACCTACGTTCTGCGCTCTACATGTTTCACTAACAAGCTTTACAAGTTTTATGCATAATGACGCGTTCCCCGGATGTGGGGCACTGTACACACACACACACACACACACACACACACACACACACACACACACACACACACACACACACACACACACACACACACACACACACACGTGCACATTTATATCGACACTAATCACTGTTTCACCTTTTCCATACGTTGATGCCTTTGCAAAATTACTTCTTCCTAGCACCTAACGATTTATATGACCTAGGAAAACCGCATGCACCGAGAGAGCTGGGCAGTCTCCATTAACCCTCACACTCCGACCACATCTTATTCTGTACTTCCTTTACTTTCACGTGGCCCAGATTATCGTCTTTTTTGTTGCTTATTTTATAAAGCCCGGTGACAGAAAAAAGATAAGGCTATGGATCTGCATCTTTTTCACGGACCTTTGCATGACTACCACTACATTTTATTGTTCCTCTCTTGATACAACTCAGAATTTATCATGGAGAGGCAGCAATTTTAGGCCACGTTACTGCAAATAGAGTATACTTTATTTTTGCTGCCGGCAGATGATTATAGATAGTTTGGGGGAGATCAGGTGTCGACAGAGGCGAACTAGAAAGAAACACACCGAGGGTTAAAAAAAAAAAAAAAAAAAAAAAAAAAAAAAAAAAAATGCATTACGATGATCACTGGCTTTCATTTTAATTAGCCACGGGTAATTTGCATCCATTAAGATTAGAGATTAGTGATGAACACGGTATGATCTTTTAATTCCTCACATATGTTACAGGGAATTTGAGTAACCAGTGATGTCATGAAATCCCTAGGGAATTCGTGAAATTAGTTTAAATTAGGATGGGTTAATTAAGGTTAGGTTAATTTAGGCTGCGGTTAGGTTAGGCTGGTATAATCTAGGTTAAGTTTAGGTCAGGTTAGGCAAGTTTAGTTAGGTTACGTTAGGCTTGGTTAATTATAATGATCGTTCAATACAACTTAGCATTCATCTAAATTAACTTAACCTAACCTAGCCTAACCTAACCTTAACTTAACCTAGATTATCCCAGTCAAATCTAACCACAGCCTAAATTAACCTAACCTTAATTAACCCACCCTAATTAAAACTCATTTCACGAATTTTCTAGGGATTTTATGAAATCACTGGTTACACAAATTCCCTGTAACATAATTATACAACAGGGCAACATACTCACTCCCCTCCATTCTCTCTCTCTCTCTCTCTCTCTCCCATGGGGCGCTAATGGCAGAACAACATGACTTCACTCTTAGCTCTCAACACCACCTCACGCTCGACATTCTCCCCTCGCAACAAAACCCATGCCAAATATACGCATGAGAAACTGAGTCTCGTCATTTTCATCACTGTATTTATGTCATACCGCCTTCATCACCACTGTCATCATCATCATCATCATCATCTTCATAATTCGGTACTACTACTACTACAACTACTATAATAATAAAAATAATAATAATAATCATCATCATCATCATCATCCGGACCTCCCCACCCTAGGGCAGGGTGAGAAGTAGCAACGTCCAGACAGCCCAAGTTTGCCCAATCCAATGGACGCGCTTCCATTTAGTCATCATTCAAGCCCCTGGAATCCTGGCTCTATCTGATACGCTAGAAACTTTCACACATGGGCACGCTTCCATTCAGTCATCATTCAAGCCCCCGGAATCCTGGCTCTATCTGATACGCTAGAAACTTTCACCACATTCTGTAGCTTCACATAAACGTATCCGACGGAGTCAATTATAATGATAATAACTCATTCCTAATACGCACCACGATCATCTATGTCATCTGTATACCGTTAGTTTTTTTTTTTTCTTTTCACCATTGGAAGTATCTCATACGGCCTTCATCATATCATCATCATCATCATCATCATAATCATAATCCAACTCTTACTGTTATAAAGGAACCGAGAAAATACGAAAATACAGGAAATATGAAACCACAGAGGCAAAAATGGGCCACACACATCCACGCGTTCATTTTTCAGGCACTTCAAATACCTGCTTTCATTTCCATCATCGCCTCATAGTTCAGTTGTGGTGGGAATTACAACTGAGAATGGTGAAGAGATGTGATTTTTCCTCAGTCACTGAATTTAATCATGCTTGTTTTCATTAATGCCTCAATTGTGGCTTAAAAAGTACTATTGGATTATCACAGGTTCTCAGTTATTTTATTTTATTTATTTATTCATTTATTTTTTGCATCTTTATATACTAACATCATTCTCACATCATCGCCAACATCACCACTACCACCCTCACTTCTACATCAACACACCATCAACACACCTCTACCCTCACACCTACAGTACATCACCATTATCCTCATTCCATCACCAAACACTTACATCAATCTCACAAACACCATCACCAATACCACCACTCACACACCGTCACTCTCATAAACACCATCACCATTACCACCACCGTCACACTCATAAACACCACCACCATTACCACCACCCACACACCGTCACTCTCATTAACATCAATACCATTACCACCACCCTCACACCACTCCCATTCCATCATCCCAACAATCCATCAACCTTAACGAGCACACACCCGTATAAACATTACTAATATTTCATGTCCATCAATCACAGTCATTATAAACAGTAACGACACTATAAAAAAAAAAAAAACACTGATCATTCGGGGACAACAGGCCACTCCTAAAACTTAATAACTATAATCGATTGGCGGAAGCAAGAATAAAGCTGTTTCTGACGTCTTGAAGGACTTAATTGTCTATATGTAAAAGAAAGGTCTCTCCCAACTTCCCTCTTTCTGACCACACTATACTCATTTCACTTTGATCTGGATAAAAATCATCATCTCTCCATCTTGAATGCTAAGTGGTAAAAACAGACTCACACTACAACACGTTGGTGGTAACGCGGTAGTGCTATGGAAAAAAGATGTAGAACAGATGTAATGCGTCCTTATACCACCGAACAACGTGAAATGAGCTGGAAAGAGATGAAGAAATTTGGGCCATGTTGAGGCAAGTGGATCATATTACCATCATCATCACACCATCACCATAACCCTAACAGCATCACCATCACCAACATTACTCTCACTCCATCGCCATCATCACTCTCACTCCATCACCAACATCACTCTCACCACCATCATTCTCACCCCATCACCATCACCAACTTCACTCTCACTCCATCACCAACATCACTCTCACTCCATCACCAACTTCACTCTTACTCCATCACCAACACCACTCTCACTCCATCACCATCAAACAAACACACCATCATCACACATCACAGCGTCACCATCACTAACACCACTCTCACTCCATCATCCCCAAGTATCCATCATCCATAACGAGCACACAACGTCCAAAACAGTTCCAATATATAACAATGGTTCATCAGTCACAACGAGCTAACGACCCTGCTATATGGAATGCTGTTATCGTAAGAAATTAACTCTTCAACGACAAGAGACCAGTTAAGTTACGAGTTTCCACATCCCGAGAGGACGACTGGGTACTGTTTACTGCCCCTAGACGACGAAAAGTACACCCTAAACTGAATAAAATCGTCTAGTAGGAAGAATAAAATCGTCTGGCGTTACTAGAAATAAAGGAAAGAGAAAATACATCACCTGATTCAAGGGGGAGGGGGGGTTGAGAAGAGTACTAGCTTATCCAGGCGCGTGCAAGAGAGGGTTTACGCCGATGGGGGAACGTGAGGATGGGGTTCGCAAGTAATATTTTAAAGAGAAATGTAAGCCGCATGGGAACGGGAGACAAAAACAGACTGGTTAGGTGAACGAGGATATTATCTGTGGGGAAATATCTGGCCAGAGTCACGTGGAACCGCTAAATATAGGTCGTGTAATGTAAATGAATGATGGAGTTGGGATTAAATGGAGTAATTCGGGGTTACGTTACGCTGGAGTTAATGTTTGTGATTGATTTTATTATTATTATTATTATTATTATTATTGTGAAGCTGTTTCGTGATTTTCAATTCTTGTGCTCTTTTTCTTCTTGTTGGATCCTGTCTTATAATTGGGAATCAGGGTTAGAGTGACGATAATGATAATTAACATGCACTTACAAAAGATGACCTCTCTCTCTCTCTCTCTCTCTCTCACACACACACACACACACACACACACTCCATCATCATCTACTGTAGGGTTGAATTGGAGACTACAAATCCCTAGTCAACATTCAGTCCGGCAAGTCGTGTTCTGCTTTTGTTTACTATTATGCACAGTTATCAAATTAAAGCCTGATATTAATTCCTCCTAAGGTCGCGTCGTTTCTGTCAATTTATTTATTAAGGCTATTTTCACGTAGGGTTTTATGATGAGTGAAGAGTGGTGGGACTAATTTGTTGGGTAGTTTGACGATATTTCTCCTATATTAGTGTTTCCTTATTTTATTTTGGATTTCGTTTACCCAACATAAATGTGGAACAGAGGTGGGATAAAGACGAACTGATTGTGACCTAAGCAAAATTAAACCAAAGGACGGGTAATAAAAGGAATATTCTTGGGCTTCTCATTTCTCTCCCATTGCGTTTTTAATCATATGGTAAATTTCTCTCGCCTGCGTTAATCATTGGTCATTTTTAGCGCTGTTAAGTGCTCATTTCGCTCATGCAATTAAGACTGCTTTAAAAAACAAATGACACTGATCCTCGTTTAACAGACATCAAACACAATTTCATTTAAAACTTCCATAAGCACTTTTCAACGATTTTTTAAAATACAGTTTTAATTACGCCTTACCACCAATTCAGTTACAATTTCTAATCAAGTACGATGCAAAGTTACTGTACTATAAGCTTAATCCTATAATTCTGAGAGAATTCAGTAAAGATCTTCAACCTCTGTCTGGAATGGGTTTCTAAGTAAAAACATATGGTGCAAGCTGCGACAAAATGTAGTTTTCAATTCCTGACTCGAGACTGATACTACTATTTTAAAACATTATTTTGACACACTGGACTGTTCTGAAAAATCGCCTGACATTATTCGTATTGAAATGCGAAATTCGTACACTCGTACTACTGTCAAATAGATCAATATAAAGGAATGAACGCCTAGAAACTTATCTATTCTTTCATGCTTTGAATTGTAAGCAGCTTTAATATCCTAAATTGCACCAACATCAGTGTTAATCTCATCAATTACGGTCAGGGAAAAGTAGTGCTAATTATAACAGGCTAAATAACAATACAGTTTGACCTTTGATCCCGCGCTGCCGACCTTTAAGTTTACCACCTGATAACCTGGAGACACAGGCCTCGAGGGAGATAGGTTCAGTCGAAGGTGAGATAAAGGAGTAACCAGTCCACACATGCAATGAAGGGATGAGAACCATACCTTGGGTGGAATAATAGAGAAGTGAACATGACTAAGATGAGAGAGAGAGAGAGAGAGAGAGAGAGAGAGAGAGAGAGAGAGAGAGAGAACCGACCATGACTATAGGATGAAAAGACAGAAAACCGCAAACGTTTAGCGTGGAAAGAATTACTGTGTGTGTGTGAGAAAGAGAGAGAGAGAGAGAGAGAGAGAGAGAGAGAGAGAGAGAGAGAACCTTTTCCCACACGACTAGGATGGAAAGAGAGAGAACCGCAAACGTCTAACGTGGAAGAAATTACTGAAAAGCACGTCTTCTGAAATAGCAGGTAATTATCAAGACGCAGTATTTTGTATTGAGAATCTATCTATCTATCTATCTATCTATAGCCCGACGCCCTAATCCCGCAAAGGGTGGCCGCAGACAAAACGCCTCCAAGTCACTCTGTCACCCACCATTTGACTCCCCTCCCCCCAACTCACCCCCCTCTCCCTCATATACCTCTCAACTCCATCCCTCCACCTCATCCTCGGTCTACCCCTCCCTCTCCCTCCCTCCACCTCACCTACATACACCCTCTTAGTTAGTCTTTCATTCTCCATTCTCTCCACATGTCCAAACCACCTCAGTGTATTTCTCCTAATCTTTTCAATCACGGGTTGATAATTAGCCTGGTAATTTCGACGTAGGTTTCATTACAAAGCACGTGTGAACCCCTTCAATGCGATGACGCCTTTCATTCTACACAGACTGGTCAATATATCAGAGTCTACCCTACATCACTTATTCATTTCCTACTCCCACTGCTACAACCTCGCCCACACCAGGTGACTGAGCCGTCCCCGCGAAACGTGAGCGCTGTTTACAGACCATCCTGTATCTTTCCCACCACTAGACGATTTATTTCATCTTGATAAAAATGAGTGTGGGTGAAAATGAAAGGCATCACTCAGCCCGGGAGGAAATGAAGACAGGGTGGAAGTGACGGGAGGAGATATTAACCTGGCGTGTGTGGGAGGCGGGGAAAGAAGAGAAAATTAAGGACAGTAAGAAAATAACCCGGGGGAAAAGAAAAAAAAAAGACAACAGTAATGAGGAGATTTCATATAGAAAAAGCGTGAAACGTAACTAAGATATTAAAAGAATAAGTGACTAGAATAATCAAAGGGAAGCTATGAAAGGAATTACACAGCGATTGGAGAAAGAAGGAGGCAAAAACAATTATAAATGAGAAGTATAGCTTATAAGAATACGGTAGAGCTTAAATGAAATGAGTGGGATACGTGAATGGGGTAAGAAAAGAATGAGAGAAATCGGCAGGATAAAGGTAAAGTATCTTCATTCTAACTCTATAACAGGTGAATTAATCTGGCAGGTAGGGTTTAGGAACAGATGAAGGAAAATACAAAAGGAGAACTACAAAAAGGGTGGCCAGCGAAATCTACCAATATTCATCCAAGTATCATTAAAAGCTTTCTGAATTTTGAACTTCACTATACACACTCACACAGTACTTAGATTAACACAAGCACACGTTCGTACATATTTACAACACCCAGATTCACAGACACACACACACACACATAGTACTTAGATTAACACATTTATGCTGTAAACACTTAGCCTAAATACATAAAACACTCACACACACAAAGTACTTATATTAACACAGTTATGCTCTAAACACTTAGCCTAAATACATAAAACACACACACACACACACACACACACACACACACACACACACATAGTACTTAGATTAACATATTTATGCTGTAAACACTTAGCCTAAATACATAAAACACTCACACACACAAAGTACTTATATTAACACAGTTATGCTCTAAACACTTAGCCTAAATACATAAAACACACACACACACACACACACACACACACACACACACTCTTCCCCCCCTTACACACCCTCTCTCTCCCCACCCACAGGCAAAGAATCTCAAAACCTATCCCTTTTTCCTTTTCCCACACTAATTACGAGAGACCTGCCTCCGCCCTTCCCCCTTCAGGTTGACCCTGGGGAAGCCTAGTGTTTGTCAAAGGCACGATTTCCGGCACAATGCACCTTTATATTACCTATTGGATTTTCATTAACGGTGAGGCTAAAATCTATCAGAGTTTACCCCGGAGGGGCGTCTTCAAGGGAGGGGGAATTTGCCGTAGACTTTCTTGTAAATTGTGTCCTCTCTCTCTGGCTCTGTGTGTGGATTTCTGTCTCTGTCTGTCTGTTTCTCTGTCTGTCTGTCTCTCTCGCTCTATTAATTATTCAGTCAGAATCCATATTAACCCGGAACTAACACAAGTCAGGATTCACTCACTCTCTCTCTCTCTCTCTCTCTCTCTCTCTCACACACACACACACACACACAAAGCCAGCAGATGAACCATACACCAGTTTCCTCTGATGTAAGGTCCCCATCACAGTCGATTCAGCCCCACGACACTCGAAGCTCACCTGATTTCCGGCACAAGGTGTTACTGTGAAGGTTTATCGAAGAAATGAACTGAGATAATTTGGAAGGTGAATACTGTGTGTGTGTGTGTGTGTGTGTTAATGGAGGACCGGGGGGATGAAAGGGTTGGTACTTTAGTAAGTTTCAGAGAGAGAGAGAGTAGAGCAAAGTGTTTTGGTGTTTAACTTCGTAATGCCGACCCTGCTGACAGCACGAGAGAGAGAGAGAGAGAGAGAGAGAGAGAGAGAGAGAGAGAGAGAGAGAGAGAGAGAGAGAGAATTTATGTTACGATGAAATGTGAGGTACAGAATGGGAGGAAAGACTGTGAAAACGCATACCCTAGTGCCTCCCGTTTTCTATCTTCATTTTTACCCTTGACACGAAAAACATACCCGAACTTTTAGCAAAAATGTAAGCTGCAAAAATAGAGAGTCTGTAAGCTGAGTACTTTATTTTTTCTTCCTGCTGCTTTCCTTAATATTTTGTGTAGTGAAAGTGAAGTTGTGTGTTTTGTGTGTGTGTGTGTGTGTGTGTGTGTGTGTGTGTGTGTGTTACAGTGGGTGTTTGTGACCTCTCTCTCTCTCTCTCTCTCTCTCTCTCTCTCGTTCTGGGTCTGGTGAAAAACAGGTGTACAGTTTTACGAGGTTTGACACAAAAACATTTCTGTACTCTCTCTATCTCTCTCTCTCTCTCTCACACACACACACACACACACACACACACACACACACACACACACACACACACACACACACACACACAATTACATACGTTAAAGAGATCATACTCACAGTGACTTGCATATGTACCGGATATATGCTCGTGCGTGCATATAATGCGTGGTGTGTGTGCAATCTCTCTCTCTCTATCACAAATGGATTAAGTCATGCAAGTGATATTAACCAGCAGTTTATGTATGTATGCGTGTATGTATATTTCAGTTTAGGGTGCATATCAGATCTCTCTCTCTCTCTCTCTCTCTCTCTCTCCCCACTGAACTGACCATCCACAGAAATTATTCTTAGATATGAAAATAGGTCATGATGATGATGATGATGATGAGGAGGAGGAGGAAGATGATGATGATTATGATGGTTATGATATTACCAACCATGTATGATAACTGAGCACAGGATAAACATCTGAATGATATATAGTAGGAAACCGTTGAGAGAATGACAATGAGACAGCAAATTGGAGCAAAGAGGAAGAGGAAGACGGAAATCAGCGGGTGAGGAACTCGGAAGAGAGGGAGAACTGGGCTGAGGGAAAATGACTGGGAGGGAAAGAATGATGAAAGGAACAGGGACGATGACAAGAAGATAAAACAGAATTATAGGGATGGGAAAGTAACTGGAGGCGTGCTTACGGTATTTCCTGAGATTATATTGTGTAAAAGTATATATATTAATCTTCACTCATACAGCCATCAAATATTTCTCAACCAAATATAAATAAATAAACAAATAAATAAATAAAAATCCGACCATGCAAAATGATTCTGATAATATTTCGCTTTTATGGTCCTACTCTCAAAAATGCTGAAAAGACGTATAAAAACGGTGCGACCCTTTATAAGTATTTGTTTATTAGAACAGTCATCAACAACTCTATCACTTTTTTTTTTACTATAATGACTGCCAGAGAGGGACGCCATCAAGTGGTGGCACTGATATGACCGGGTGGCTCCGCTGCCTGGTTATATAACTGTCCTTCACTTTCCTTCTGAACCCATAAAAGAGGGATGGTGGACTGCACAAGGGTAACAAACCTACAGTTCACTGGATTCACTTCATATGAGTTTAGGGTTGCAACTACTACCACTTCCGCAACTACTACTACTACTACTACTATAATGACGATTCTTTTATTATATTTCAGCTATCATTTGACTGTTTTAACCAGTTTAAGGGATTTCTCTTGTAGTGAAGGGGTTTCATTTAACAATCTTTGGCAAACTCTAAAGTAAGATAACATTTTTTAAACTTTTCGTGTGACCTCCAGACTAATTTTATTTAACTTAAGAATAAGCTCATACCGTGAAGGAATTAATATAACACCCTCGACCCGACTTTCCTGTGTGTGTGTGTGTGTGTGTGTGTGTGTGTGTATCGCAAGAAAACAACAAAACACAACCCGAACGAGAGGATGAAGAGTTAATTTTTTTCCCTCTTCACTCAAGAAAATAAACTTTTAACCCCTTCTGCCAGAGGACGTGAATTTATTCACTCGCGTTCTCCAAGCGACTTTATTCAGCTTGGGAAAGCATTTTGGAGTTGGACTTGTCAGATATGGCACTCATTACTGAAGTCACTAAATACAGTGTTCTCTTAATCTTCACAAAATCGCCTGGTTGCAGCAAGAATAAATACTATGTCATCAGAAGGAAAAGGTTAAACTACAGAATTAAAAAGATGTGCATGAAAACACTGACGCATATTCTTTCATCCATAACTGGATAATTTTAAAAGATCTTTTAAGTAATGCCATATTTTTTCTTTACTATTCAGCTGAAAATAACCTGTTAAATTATTAAGGCAATGCTTCTTCACTCACTACAAAATAAGGAAAAAATCTTGAAAATAAAATCACGGCTTCCCCTCAAACTCAAAAACCCTTGAAAACATTTAAAGTCAGGCTTCTCCACTTCACAACTAAAAAAAAAAAAAGTTAAGCTCTTCTCTTAAATATATTTAAAAACATTAAAGCACATTTTCGTCCCTTCTCACAATGAAACAAAATACACATCTTTTTTTTTTCTCTCTGCTACGAGTCTCAGACACTTCAAAGTATTAAGAGTCAAGATATTCTCCTTCACTGCACATCTGACAAAACACAAGCACTTGAGAACAATTAGTCACTGCTCTCCCTTTCTCCTCTTCACAAAAGTACGTTCTTGAATACATGAAGATTCAAAGTTGTCTCCACCACTCAACACAGGAAGAAAAATATGGTCGTTTCTACACAATTCATAAACTCTTTAATGCTGTGATTGCAAATTTTCTCTACCACTCAGAATTAACACAGACAAAAAATGCTGAAATTCTGTCCCTATTCTGATCCTAAGCTCTTACAAACACTGTCTTCCCCCCCCCCCCACCGCTCGACTCATGGAAGCTCTTGAAACATTCTCACAACACCAATGACACTCTAAAAAAACACTGCATGTAATTTTTCTTTCAGTATACGGCAAACAAACACAAACTCTTGAAAACAGAGTCGGACATCTCTTCTCAGATCAAATGTCAGCAAGGGAGAGAGTGAGAAAAGAGACAGCTTTCTCTCTCCGACTCACGAGGCAGCGGACGAGTGAGAGTGAAAAAAAAAAAAAAAAAAAAAAAAAAGTGAAAATTCAGGTATTTCTTTTCAACCTTCCAAGAACACGGTCAAGCGTGAAAGTAAGAAAATAGCGCTCTCTTTCCTCAATCCAAAAATGAGCAAGTGAGAGAAAATAAACAAAAGACTCATTACACCCATATATAAACACGTAAACAAAAGATTCATTACATCCACATATAGTAAACAAAAGATTCATTTACACCTACATATAAAACAAAAGATTCAATACACCCACATATATAAATAAAGTAAACAAAAGATTCATTACACCCATATATTTATAAAGTAAACAAAAGATTCATTACACCCATATATATAGAAGTAAACAGGAGATTCATTACACCCATATATAGAAGTAAACAAGATTCATTATACCCACATATAAACAAACAAAAGAATCATTACACCCATATATAGAAGTAAACAAAAGATTCACTACACCCACATATAACAAAGTAAAAAGATTCATTACACCCACATACTGAATTTACGTTTCTCAGATTTGACTGTCCGCGTTATGGGTTTTGGAGACTTCGTAAAATCCTTTCCTTAGTGATTTATTCAGCTCATTACACCTCAATACCCTCTAGCATGTTAGTAATACAATGTCAATATCAAAAGGATATAAGTACAGTACAAGTGAATGCCAAGGCGAAATATGCAAAATAAATCGCTAAGGAAAAGTTGTTACGAATTCAACTATAATAATCTCTGTATCCTCACAATGAACACAGTTTAAGCGTTAATATTTTTTTCCATTTAAATAATTCACGTCAACGAGAATCAAAGAACGCATTCTGGGTGGCACAGAAAGCTTCGTAACACTTCTTCCAATGCGAATTATCCTCCAAGTTACACCTTATTATTCTCATTCATGTCACAGTATGTATATCGTTTAAACATCCACACAGTTTGCAGTAACAAATTATAACAATATGGTGAGATATGGACTCAATCGCTAAAGAGGACGTGTTTGTCAATTTCCTTTTCCACTTTGTAGGATACGGACTTAAGACTCATTGGATAATATTCTGTAAGTGAGTGAGTGGAAGAGGGAGGAGAGTGAGATAAAATAGTTAACTCTCCTCAACTTAGGCGAGTGAGCAAGTGAAAAAAATAAATAAATAAAAAAAATCGGTACGTGAGAGATAAAACTCGTATATCTCTCCCCTGTGTCACAACTAGCGGGTGAGCGAGAGTGAGAAAGTGAGGGAGACGCACCGCACCACTCTCCCCCACCGCGGCCCTATCCGATACTGCTGACTTGTTGCTCTAAAGCTCCCCAAACTCTGCCGCACGCAACAAGTGGGTCGCGTGCGTGTGTGCGTGCGTCGTAGGCTAACTGACTTCCTGGGTTTGCTGTGTGTGTGTGTGTGTGTGTGTGTGTGTGTGTGTGTGTGTGTGTGTGTGTTGTTGTTGTTGTTGTTGTTAAAAGATTCCCTGTACCTACAGTATAGTGCAGGCCGGGCCATACATTAGCCCGGTCGGTGGGGTATGGGCTGGTTAAAAAACAGTAAGGGGGTAGGACAGGACCTGGGGATTGCCCAGCACACACGTCCTGTCTCCTGGCCGACTTTGTGGTGTGTGTGTGTGTGTGTAATCTGTGTGCGTATGTGTTAGCGGTGACTGCGTATGTGCCTGTGTTACGTAAGGTATATAGGATATTATGCGTGATGTATAATGATGATATTGTGCGTGTGTGAATTAATGCATGTATATATGTGCATGCATGTTTGTGTCATAAAGATGAGGTTTTGTGTGTGTGTGTGTGTGTGTGTGTGTGTGTGTGTGTGTGTGTGTGTGTGTGTGTGTGTGTAACCAAACAGCACAAATAACCTCCAATTAATTTACCCAGAGAGGCATATGGAACATTAAATTCACTCTCCTGACCCCGTAACTATATACCCAGGTGTCATTAAGTGGGCTAAGACGGTGCTCAGTCAGCCTCTGTACAGACGTGAGGCAACCCTCAGCCAAAGCTTCTGTCGCCTTCTGAAATCACGTTTACCACAATCGCTAGGGATCGTGGTGATGAAGAGCGATGCAGAAATATAATCAAGAACTATTTTGACTAGGAATAAAATGTGAACCTTTTGTAATGACCGAAACTGCACAGCTTAAAATGACCTCAGATGCCAAGAAAGGAGCTACTCGTGTACTCAGTTAACTCGAAAAATACTGGGACTGCAAAATGAATTACATGTTTTTTGTTGTTCACGTAAAAATAAGATTTTTTTTTTTTTTTATGGGGGTAAAAACAGATGGCTACAAAAATGAAAATATGAGCTCCTCTGTAATCAGTGGTAATTAGTGTTTTTTATTTGTTGATTTCAATGTGAACTTGTAAGTAAAAATAAACTTCAATATGTGCCGAAGATTATGAATGGAAATATATATCCTAGACTACAATAAAATAAAACACACACACACACACACACACACACACACACACACACACACACACACACACACACACACACACACACACACACACACACACACACACACAGACCTCCAATGCAATTCTCATGTAATAAATAAACAAAACTAACATCTGCTTTCCTACTCACCGGTGAAGAGGATCCACAGCAACCCCTTACCTGAAAATAAAGGGGAAAAATATAAGTTCTCCGTCGATTCCCTTTGGCGTTACATACAAACACTAAGCGATTTTGTTTTGGCAAGGGAAATTCTAGGAGTAAGGGGGATTGGTAGAATATATGACAATCAAAAGGTGTTCTGTGTGTGTGTGTGTGTGTGTGTGTGTGAGAGAGAGAGAGAGAGAGAGAGAGAGAGAGAGAGAGAGGATGAGCTTACACGAAGGCCTCTTGTCACGACCACTCCCAGGAAGAAGGATGGAAGGTGTTATGTAGTCTCCTGGTACTGTGAAATGAGAGAGAGAGAGAGAGAGAGAGAGAGAGAGAGAGAGAGAGAGAGAGACTTACTAGAAGAATATAGCTAATACTCGTATTTAGGTACCAAAAATATTACCGCATCATATTGTTTTAAGTTTCAAGATTCTCTCTCTCTCTCTCTCTTACACACACACACACACACACACACACACACACACACATTTAAGCAGTCGTTTGCTTCCTCTTTGCTCGTTTTTCGCTCACATCCTAGTTTACCGTCCCTTTCTTGCTCTCCATAATTTCCTGAATTTTCGTCCTCTTTCCTCCTTTTCACTCACCTTTAATGTCATCCCCTTCTCTCTCTCTCTCTCTCTCTCTCTCTCGGAAGCCCTCTCCTGGATAATCCATACCTTAATCAACCCCGTCATCAATCAAAACATATCCAGGAAGAGGAACAGTCTTCAATAACCATCCTCTTCCCATTTTCAATAATATACGAGTGGGAAATCTTAACTCCGTCTCCCCAGTGACTTATCTATTATTCTTGGTTACGAAGAGATCATTTAATGCAACTTAAGAACGACATAAAGTACTGAAGGGGTTAAGGAAGATCACATTTAACTCCTGTTTTAAGTTTCTCCTAAGCTGAATAAAATCGTCAGTGAGTACCATGCATAAATGAGTAAATAAACAAATAATGAATAACTAACTAACTAAATAAATGTCAATTGATTAAAGGGTTAACTATATCATTTTTACTGGCATCAGACGATTTTATTCAGCTTGTGAGTGGTCTACCATCCTCAGTTTTAAAAAAATGTCTCCAATAACCCATTAGATCAGTCACCAGACGATTTAATTTAACTTAGGAGTAGCTTCCAGTCCTCCAAGATTAAAAAAAAAGTATTTTATTTCCCTTTAAGAATATTTCCCTTTAACTAATTACGAAACCTTAACCATCTTCTTTTTTCTTTTTTTTTCTTTCTTTCCTTTTTTTTCCATCAAACCATTGTACTCAGCTTAAGAGTGGCTTCTCGTGTTCTAAGGGATAATGGGTCTACAGAATACCTTTATTTTTTCCCCCGGTAAGATAAGCCATTTTAATTTCAGTCCCCCGGCTTACGTGTTGCTTAAGTGAAGGGTTATGAAAGGGTGACTTCTCTCTCTCTCTCTAACTCAAACCGACAACCAGATACTGTACACTGTATATTTCTCCTCTATCTCATACTGCTTTTTTCCTACATCTTATCACCAACTCTCTCTCCCTCTTTCTCTCTCTCTCTCTCAGTCAAAATCCTTTATTTCTCATATATCATTCTTTCATTTTCGTCTTCCAAAACCAACAAAGAACTTTTTATCAGACTGAATTCCGGCCCTGTAAAGATTCCCCTAGGCGCTCCACTCTCTCTCTCTCTCTCTCTTTCTCTCTCTCGCTCTCATTTCCCCCGAGGCCCCTCTTCCTACCCTCCTGTTTTTCCACCCATCCCTCCATACCTCTTTCCTTTTCCATGCCCCTTCCTGTTTTTTTTTTTTTTTCCCCTTCTCACTCCAAGTAACCTCCGCATCTGTCTCCCTCATCACTCTCTCTCTCTCATCACTCCCTCTCTCTCTCTCTCATCACTCCCTCTCTCTCTCTCTCTCTTACACTACGCCACATTTCCTCTTAGCTTCCTCTCCCCTGCAGGAAGTTAAACTGTTGCTCCATCACACAGGAAACTCATCTCTTGAAAACGCACGCACACACACACACACACACACACACACACACACACACACACACACCTCACTGTTCTTCTGAAATATCTTACAGCGAAAAAAACTCTTAGTACACATGTGTCCTCTACAGTACATCACTCTTGCTACCAACAGACGATATTTTCAGCGCAATGGAGATCCCACGCATTTTACTGAACTGGAAATACACACACACACACACACACACACACACACACACACAAGATGATAATGACGATGATGATGATATGGTGGTGGTGATGACAATGATAATATGATGATGATGATGACAGAAATATGAAGCACACGTCAAAAGAAGGACGGAGTGTTAAAGCGAGAGGAGATACGCGCGAAGGAAAACATGCAGAAAACAACAGTGGAAGTTCCTCAGCTCTCTTAACAAATTTCGTCTGATATAACCGCTACAAATTTAACGACAATATAACCATTAATTAACATACGGGTCAGAATAATAATGTTTCTGCCCTTAATATGAGTGTATTTAATTATTCCCAGGTACGTACTTTGATGGTGAAGTGTTTGTGGGAAATTTGTTTTACATTGGTGCTCGCTATACTGTATACACATAAATAGCGGTTTGTATACTTGGTTTGTGTGTGTGTGTGTGTGTGTGTGTGTGTGTGTGTGTGTGTGTGTGTGTGTGTGTGTGTGAGAGAGAGAGAGAGAGAGAGAGAGAGAGAGAATCAATCAACAATATATCAAGTGAAATGACCCTCCTCTCAAATACACTGAAATTAGAAACTAACATTTCTTTCATATTCACTTTCACGCCTCACTTCCTCCTTCAGTATGTGGACTCTCACTTGAGCCAGGCACTAAACACACTCAAGGGAAGCGTTGGATAAGCCCTTACATCTAGGGGTGGGAGGGGAGGGGGGGCTTAGGTGAAGTGTTGGGGAGCGTGTGTGGCGTGATGTGGGTAAGTAAGGAAGGGTGATCATATGGTGTGTGTGTGTGTGTGTGTGTGTGTGTGTGTGTGTGTGTGTGTGTGTGTGTTTTGAGGCACAGAAATAAAACAGTTACGTGGCTTGTCTTTGAACACGTGAAGGTCGGATCGCGTGCTGTCTCCATGGCGACGGGAATTAGGAGAAACATATCCATTCTCCAATTCCCCTCGTGGCAGTTCGGTTTCAGCTTATGTTTGTATTTCAGAGAGAGAGAGAGAGAGAGAGAGAGAGAGAAACGATGCCTCAATGCTGTACCCTCTTATTTTGCGTACAGAGCCGCAATTATGGAAGCATTTAGCATTAGTCCATAAAATTAATTAATGTTAATGGCTCTTTTGATGCTCATGGCGTGATGGAGGATTTGTGGGAATTTATATTACTGTTATTATTATTATTATTATTGGTATTGTTATTATTATTATTATTAGTAGTAGTAGTAGTAGTGGTAGTAGTAATAGTAGTATTTGTATTATTAACACCATCGTTACTGATATTATTCTTATTACTATTATTATCATTACCATCATCAGTGACATTATTATTATTACTATTATTATTATCATCATCATCATCATCAACAGCATCATCACAATTACCCAACAGGGAAGACACGAAAGAAGAAACGTGGGATTAGCGGGAAGAGGTTTCCAAGAAGGACTCTCTTTCTCTCTCTCTCTCTCTCTCTCTCTCCAGTGGTGACCAAGAAGAAGGGGAAGGGGGTATGAAAAACTCAGGAAGAGAATGGGCACTGAGAGGAGATGGGAGGGTGAGGGAAGATGAAGAAAAGTGGAGGGGAGGAGGACTGTAAGGGGTAAGAGGAATGGAGAAAGCTAGAAGGGGAGGAGGGGGAAATGCAAAGAAGGGGAATGAGGGAGGTGGTGGGAGGGTAGGAGAGTTGAGGGATGGTAGAAATGACAGTTAGAGGGGAGGAGACGGGTGAGAGAGAGAGAGAGAGAGAGAGAGAGAGAGAGAGAGAGAGAGAGAGAAGATAAATAAACAGAAATAATGCAGGAAAAGGTTGGAGATGAATCTATGAAGTAAGAAGAGGGGGAGAGGAATTATAAGGGGGAGGAGGAAGAAGGAAAACTGTGGGGAGGGGAAAGGGTAAGGGAGGGGGGGAAATTAGAACACAGAGAAGAGAAAAAAGGGAGAGAAGAGAGGAGGCAGATTACGAGGAAGAAAGGAGGAAAGTTAGAGAGATCAGGAGTGGATAATAAATGAGGCTTGAGAGAGAGAGAGAGAGAGAGAGAGAGAGAGAGAGAGAGAGAGAGTTGTACTAACTTCTGCATGTAATTATTGAGCTTACTCTAACACACAATCATCCTATGAACATACGAGTATATCGGACGTGCAGAAGTAACGGAGTAAAGGATGTTAAAATATGAACGGTGTTAAAGGAAGATATTATCCACTTCTAACCCAAGTCATGATCCCCTTTACTCTTTATTGCAATGTTTTTGCTGACAATAACTGAACACTATGCTGCAAATACACTGTGATAAATATAAGCATAAAATAAAGTCATGAAGAGTACAGATATTGGTAACATGGGGTGGAACTGGATCATTTTTCCCACTATCGCTCTTCAAGTTCTGATGTCCAATATATATTTTTAATCCAATATATATTCATAGATCATTTATGTCTTAGAATGACCCCAAGAATCACATGAAGTTAGCACGTCAGCTCTCTGTAAATGTATGTATGTACTGTATATATGTATGTATAATGAGGCTGGAAAAGGGAGAAGGAAGTAAGAGACGGGGAGGGGGAACTGGCTTCATTGATAGCTACAGTCTAACTTAAAATTATCTCTCAGTTCCATTTCCCCTTTCTCCACAACAGCTGCTTCATCTCTCTCTCTCTCTCTCTCTCTCTCTCTCGTTTTGCTTTGATCATCCATCCTGTGAAAGGCCGTTCGTATCATCACCTCGCATGCCTCCACTTCCACATTTTCCCTTCCATTCCTCTTCTTCACTCCCTCCTTCCCTCTTGCATTCTTGATCTTCGTTCCTCATTTTTCTTCCTCATCGTCCTTCCTACACTACTTCCTCTTCCTTACTCTCCTTTCTTCCCTCCTTTCTCTTCCTCGCTCTCGTCCCTTCCCCACTTCCTCTACCTCATCCTTCTCTTCTTCCTACTTCCCTATTCTCGTCCCTTCACTATTTCCTCATTCTCCCTATGTTCTTTTCCTCATTATCCTCCCTCCCCCATTTCATCTTCCTCCTTCTAGTCTCTTACCCTCTGCCCACCTCCCTCTTTCATTTCCTTCTCCCATTCTCACCCCCACTCTCTCTCTCTCTCTCTCTCTCTCTCTCTCACCTCTTCCCTCCAATCATTTCCTTTCTCCTCCCGCTTCCTGTATATCCTCCTCATCTTCACTGCTTCCTTCGTCCTCCCTCATCTCTTCCACCATTTTTTTTTCTTTTCACATGCTCCTCCCCTCTTCCTGCACCCCTCCTCTCTATCTCTCTCTCCCTCGATCAGTCTCCTATCTATCGTTCACCTCTCACCTCATCATAGTCCTGCACTTTGCCCGCTTCGTCACTGTACCCGACTCATCCACTCTCTCTCTCTCTCTGTCTACTATTTACCATTTACCTCTCATCATACTCCAGCCTTTCTCCTGTTTCCTCATTGTACCTGACTCATCCTCTCTCCCTCTCTCATTGTACCCGAGGCTCATCCTCTCCCTGCCCTTCATCCCACCACCATTCACTGGAGTCTTACCCTGCACTTCTCTCAAAGCTTTCCTTCATTACGGCAAGATACACTACACCACACATCCATGCCTCGAGCCTCATCATCATCATCATCGTTTTAATCTTCATCATCGTCATCATTGTAACTTTCATCATCGTCATCATCATCATTTTTATCTTCACTACCCACACATCGATGTCTACACCCTCTACCTCAGTCTTACCACTTGCAAAAACATCACCATCATCATCATCATTATCACCATCATCATCCAAACCTGTTCCTCAATAATTTCCTGTGATATTATAGACTCCGGGACTGCTTCTTATTACCATACATTGCCAGGACCGTGTGGACTAGGAATGGAATATAATGCAAGTAGAAAAATGAATAAAAATAAATTGGTATGCCGTATCTCATGGTGATATTCCCCAGCGTTCCATCCTCCTCCCTGACCTTCAATGTTACGTAAGGAAAATCAATAAAGGTGAATTGTGAAGCCTGCCGAACGATATGCTTGTAACATACCCCTCCCCCCCCTCTCTCTCTCTCTCTCTCTCTCTCTCTCTCTCTCACAACACACACACACACACACACACACACACACACACACACACACACACACACACACACACACAGAATGAACCCCACATACTCCAGCTTACACACAAAAAAGCTCTTATATACACAAGTCCGTGAATAAACCTGCACACGAGCCCATAAACATACACGCACATACACGCCTATATATGCACAATCCCTACACACACACGCGCACACACACACACACACACACACACGCGGCAGGACAGACATTATCGCACAGGTATTCAGTTCCCCTGTGTAATTTCAACTTGCACACACATCAAAACGAAAATTGATAACGACTGGCGTGTGTGTGTGTGTGTGTGTGTGTGTGTGTGTGTGTGTGTGTTTTAAAACCTAGGCTGCGGGAGTCAGAGAGAGAGAGAGAGAGAGAGAGAGAGAGTACTAAAAGACTGGAAACTAAAGTTATAATGGAGACGAGGGCTGACAGGGGGAGACGGAGTTCTGCCAGCGTATACAATTGCAGTCAATAGTTCCTTTACACCTACTACTCATTTCCAGGCGATTTTTCTCTGCTTTTGATAGCGTTTTCGAGCTGGAGGGGTCAGATGCAGCCTTCGTTAACCCCTTCAACACGACAGGACATCCGTAAGCTGAGTAAAATCGTCTGGAAGAGGCACGAATGACCTAAACTTAAAAAAAAATAAACAAATAAAAAAACGATCTCACTAAGGTGATCACTAAAATGTATCCCCTTCAGTTATAGGAGGTGGTTCTCATTTTGTTCTTTCCATCACCTATTTTATTTTGCTTTGATGGGGAAGTTATTTTATTTGTCTTTGAGAGGGAAGTTATATTATTTGTCTTTGAGGGGGAAGTTATATTATGAAGCTTTGAGGGTGAAGTTATTTTATTTAGCTTTGAGGGTGAAGTTATTTTATTTAGCTTTGAGGGTGAAGTTATTTTATTTAGCTTTGAGGGTGAAGTTATTTTATTTAGCTTTGAGGGTGAAGTTATTTTATTTAGTTTTGAGGGGAAAGTTATTTTATTTTGCTCTGAGGAGGAAGTTTTATTGTTTAGCTTTGAGGGGACACTTTCTTGGTAGAGGAACTTCAGGGTGAATGTTCCTATCCCTTTTAGACCAAGAGAATCCATACGTAAAATAGTCTACTGGTGACAGGAATTCAGTATATATATATATATATATATATATATATATATATATATATATATATATATATATATATATATATATATATATATATATATCAGTCTATCTACCTATCTATCTATCTATCTATCTATGTATATGAGGTCTTGCGGCAGAAGGGGTTAAGATGGTGAGAAGGACAGTGGATCGCCGCTTCATCCGTCCATATATACGCCTTTTAGTTTAATCTGGTCCAGATTTCTTAGCTTCAGCAACTTATTTCACGTAGATCAGTGGAAGGACAAGGCAAGGCCATGGTTCTACATGCTATCCACGGCACTTCTTCGTGACTAGCATGATTCTCTACGGCCAACCTGTTGTCAATCCTCAGCATTCTAGATAAGATGGAAATTTTTAGGCCAAATTACGGTGAAACGAGTATAGCAGGTTTGTTTTCACCTGGAGGAACTGGGTCACATCAAGAACCTGAAAAATAAATCGTGGCTGCATAAAATGAGATAAGCTTTTATTATGAGGCGGGAATGAGTCTCCTTGGTAACTAGTCAAATACATCTTCCAATCTCACTTCACCTGGCAATCACCTGAACTGATCTTCAGGTAAGAACAAACGCGCTGTAATGGACCTAATCCCAGTAACTGTATAATAGATAGATAGATAAACAGTTAGATATACAGAGAGATAGACAGATAAATACAGTATATACGCAGACAGATAGATAGACAGATAAATATATAGGCAGACAGATAGATAGACAGATAAATAGACAGACTGACAGAGATATACAGACTGATAATGAGGTACGTGGATAGACTGACAGAAAGAAAAATAAATAAATAATACAAATAAAACATAAATAAAGTCTCCCATGCAAAAAATGTCCTTCTTTCGTCAGTGGTTCATCCATTTTCCTTCCCTGCCTCATCACCACCACCACCAGCCTCGCACTTCATCCAGACTTTCTTTTAATCAGTCTCTCCTTTTGTTTGTCTTGCCAGGGAGTTGGTTCGTCTCGCTTTGAAGTGTGTGTGTGTGTGTGTGTGTGTGTGTGTGTGTGTGTGATAAGTCGAGATGTCAGTGGAAGGAATCGTGTGTTTGAGTTTCGTTTGGATTCTCCCCTCCCTCCCACCCCCTGTGTGTGTGTGTGTGTGTGTGTGTGTGTGATAAGTCGAGATGTCAGTGGAAGGAATCGTGTGTTTGAGTTTCGTTTGGATTCTCCCCTCCCTCCCACCCCCTGTGTGTGTGTGTGTGTGTGTGTGTGTGTGTGATGCTGGAGATGTCATGTGTATGTTTATGTATACACGAGTCCAACCTGACACACGGGCCGCTTCCCTTCTTTTCACGTTGTGTTCTTTCATCTTCCCTATATTTTACGCACTTAACTTAGACGCCAATTTTCTTATATCATTTTTCTACCCTCAAAAGATTTTACTCATTTTGGGACAGCGAGAAAAACATGAACAATATTAAAAGGGCTACTCTGAAATACTAAGGTCCATTTCAAACCCAATGCAGTATAGTTGGGAATATTTTTTTCTCGTTGGAGTGTAAATATATTGAGTGTTAGTGATATAGAGAGTTATATAAGATTCCTTGTAGTAATTAGCAATCCCATTCCACTTACATCATCGCACCTGTTTTGGCTTACCTCAGTGCCTAATTAAATTAGTCTACCTGCGCTCCTCGTATTATAACTACCATACCGACTATTTGATGTTTTAATTAATTTCTTGTTATGTACAGACACACAGACACAGACGCACACACACACATTCTCTCTAATTAGTACGTTTGAAATACACACGAACATACACAGTCACTCTGATTAATAAATGTTTCTAAAGCACACACACACACACACACACACACACACACACACACACACATTTAGGACGTACTGTATGTCGCTAATTTGCTCTCAATGTCATATAATATTCTCTTTCACCCACAGTTTTTATCTCTCCTTCCTTCCCGCTTACAGTGCTCCCCCCCCTCCCTCCCTCCCTCTGTCTCTAACCCACTGTCCCCCACCCCCTCTCTCTCTTACTCACTGCTTCACTCCTCCCTACGCCCACCTCTCTCTCTCTCTCTCTCTAAACCACACAATCTAGGCGCCTGAGAGACCAAAACATTCAACCCCTTAGAGAAATCAGGAAGAGAGGATGGAAGAGAGTCAACAAAGAGAGACGGTCTGCTAACATCCTCTCTCTCCCTCTCTCGTGTCCGGTCCCCTCACTTCCGGGTCAAATAACATTAACTGTGGAAATGGGCAAACAGAAAGAGACTGGGATATGGTTTGATTAGGTACAGCTCGGTGTGTGTGTGTGTGTGTGTGTGTGTGTGTGTGTGTGTGTGTGTGTGTGTGTGTGTGTGTGTGTTTTCTTGGGTGGTACTCTTTTCTCACTTCCGGATTACGCCCCTTCAATCCGAGAACGTAATGTATATCATATTCTTGCCGTTTTTAGCCATTTTAACTGCTTTAAGAAATAATGCAACTGGAGGAATTCACTATAACTTTACTTATTTCCTCCACTCCAGAACGTCTAATCTCTTCCGTACAACGACGTCTGTTCTTTATTAGTACCGTCGTAGCCCATTATTCTCTTTAAATCTTTACTTCATTATACACCTGCCCTCTACACCCACCCTCCATACCTGTTTACACCCGTCTACGTCTACACTCCACACCTGTTTACACCTACACGCCACACCTGTCTAATTACCTACACCTGATTTTCCCACCTGCATATATCTGTCATCCACACCTGTTCAGTCTCACGCGGCCCGAAATAGGACAGATCCGATTTGTTTCGAAAATGTGCTTGGCATTTTCAACCTCCTTCTTCCCTGCTGTGATAATAATAGAGTTGTCTGCCGCAGAGAGAGAGAGAGAGAGAGAGAGAGAGAGAGAGAGAGAGAGAGGAGCTTGGTGTTGTATAATAATTACTGATAATTAATGATTGTGTGTGTGTGTGTGTGTGTGTGTGTGTGTGTGTGTGTGTGTGTGTGTGTGTGTGTGTGTGTGTGTGTGTGTGTGTGTGTGTGTGTGTGTGTGAATAAATATATGTAGTTAATAAAGCATATCTAAAAGCACAGGACAAAGAAAGAAGGAGTAATGCACGTATGTTCTTAAGTACATAAATGTCTGCTTAGAATTACGCATATTTACATGTTAAAATATACATCTTATAATCCGCGTGAAAGAAAACGTGAGATAAACACAAACATATACCATGAATATCTATCTATCTCTACGTATCAGTATCTATCTATATATATATCTACCTGTCTATCCCTATCTATCTGTATATCTCTATCTTCAGTAGCTATCTATCTATCTATATTAATCATGTCCAAAAGTTACAAAAAGGTGCAACTACACATGATTTACCTGGACTGTGTATGTTTGGCGCACAAGCTTTTACCCGCACAGAGAGAGAGAGAGAGAGAAAAAAAAAAGCATCATCAGCCTGAGCAATTAAACTCACCTGCGTAATTTTCAGAGTGCACCTGCCCGCAAAAATGAGCCAGGGAAGCAGAGGACACACAGAGAGGGGAGAGAAAACTACAGAGGCAACAAGGCCAGTACGCATGCAGGGAAATATTACGACGGAAGCAGCAGTCTCCTTTTTTTCATTGCTCTCCTTCCCCACGCTTTACTTAGTCTCTCTCTCTCTCTCTCTCTCTCTCTCACACACACACACACACACACGTAGCATTTGTGACTGAGTCCGTTTGTTTATATATCGTGTATGGTATCAGTATCAGCAAAATATATCCTGACTGAACCTAAACACATTGTGTGTGTGTGTGTGTGTGTGTGTGTGTGTGTGTGTGTGTAGTGGATTTATGTGCAGATCGATGAAAGTTCAAGGTCAGGGGTCAAGGACGAATTTCCTCTCTGAGCACCTTTGATCTAGCTTGTGTCTGCGATGCCTCTTATCTTTCCCACTCAAGACAAAGGTTAATTATATTTTCATTGGATCCTTCTCTCACTCTCTCTCTCTCTCTCTCTCTCTCTCGTATAAACATAACCTTACTCTAGGCCATTTGAGTACTATGAGCTTAGTTTCTCTCAATGGGATGCTCACCTTTACTTTACGAGCCAAAACTAAGCTAAACTAATGTAACCTAATCATAACATAATCTTGTCTAACCCATATCAACCGAACCCAATCAAACTTAATCTAACCCAACTCAACCTAACCTAATTTTAAACCAGACACTCCTGGAAAAGAAAAAGCTTCCAACTCTTTTTTCTGCTCATCTCTCACTGCTGACAATAAAGACACGCTTGCTTCAGACCCAACACTTTTTGGTAGGAAAACGTGACCTTAACTCCAAGCAGATGATTTTTTTTTTTTTTTTTATTCTTCTCGGTTCCAGACGATTTTATTTGAATTTGGAGAGACTTCGAAGTAGAGATTAGAACAGAGCCCCCATCAACCTCTTACCTACCAGACGGCTCTGCTAATCTGAGGGAAATCGTCTGACAGTAGTATGAATGAACTAAAAATAAATGCCACCGTATTAAAAGGTTAAGTATCACCACTAAATTTCACCACCAAGGCCATTTATACTTCAGTCACGCAACTAACAGATGATTTATTTATGTGTTTACTTATTTATCTATTTATTTAATTTTAGCCCAGCTCCCTCGATAAGATGAAGCCTTTTAATGCGTTCCTGTACCACTAGACGAAAGATTAAAGAAGACTGTTTTAACCATTTCATAGCCAGAGTTTTCTAAAGTAAAATAAAATCACTGGACGGGAGCAAAAACATAACAATAATTACATCATCGCACTTTCAAGGATAACGAGAACCATTCGAAGTAGAAGACACTAATCATCACAATATGATGACTTTGATTTTTATATTTTATTCTTGGTACTGGAATAATAGTTTGTTCATCTTAATAACTGTTCCTCGTAGTGAAGAGGTAAATGAAGAGGAGTACGAAGGGAAAAGCGTGGGAGAGTGTTGGGAATTCTCGGTAAAAAAGTCCAAGAATGGGTTGGCGAAAGAGATGGGTGGGTGGGTTAGTGCTACGAAATATAGAGGTATACCAATTTTACTTACTTACTTACTTACACACACACACACACACACACACACACACACACACACACACACACACACAAAGAAAATTAAAACTTGGTGCCGCAAATATTCTGTCATATGGTGAGGTAAAAAAAAAAAAATCCTTCCTAGCTAGCATCACTTTACTCTCTTCATACTTCGCATTATTTCTCTTCCTGGAACACCGGAGGAGGAGGAGGAGGAGGAAGAGGAAGGGGAGGAGATGAAGAAGAAGATAGTATAAGCAGTAGAAGAGGGACGGAATGACCAATACTGTTCATACATTATAAAGCAGATCCTAAAAAGTAGACAGCAAATAAATATGAAGCAAAGTTAAACGTATTCAGTGATCCAGATAACACACACACACACACACACACACACACACACACACACACACACACACACACACACACACACACACACACACACACACACACACACACACACACACACACACACAAGGGCAAAAAAAGGGGTAATCAAAACAAAACTTAGGCAACCTCACCCTTACCCCCCAAAAAAAAAATCGAGACAAACTCAGGGAAAAAAGAATCTGCCTGTTAACAAGAGAAGATCTGAGAGAGAGAGAGAGAGAGAGAGAGAGAGGAAGAAAGCATACGAAGTAAAACAAAACACTAAGGATATCGAGAAGAAAAAAATATGATAAACGAGGAGGATGGACTAAAGTAATGATAAAAAAAAAAAGTGCTTTCAGCTGAGAGAGAGAGAGAGAGAGAGAGAGAGAGAGAGAGAGAGAGAGAGAGAGAGAGAGAGAGAGAGTTATGACACTCAGGTAAGTCTCCCCTGAGTGGCATCCGAGTCGTCTGCTTTAGTCGACCTGGTGGCATTGATCCGGTGCGAGACTTAGGTGGGGAGAGAAAAGGGTGGAGGAAAGGGGAGAAAGGGAGGGGAAAGGGTAAACAGGGAGGTAAAAGAGAGGAAAGGGAAGATAGCAATAAAAGAAGAAGGGGAAGAGAGGGAGGAAAAAGGGAAAAGGGAGGGAAAGGAAGAGAGAAAAAAGGAAGGAAAGGGAAGATGGGGAGGAAAAGAGGGTGGAGGAAGGGGAAGAAAGGAAGAAAAAGAGAGGAAAGGGAAGTCTGGGAGGAATGAGAGGAAAGGAGATATACGAGGGAAAAGAGAGGAAAGGGAAGTCTGGGAGGAATGAGAGGAAAGGAGATATACGAGGGAAAAGAGAGGAAAGGGCAGATTGGGAGGAAAAGGATGATAGAGTGGAAAAAGACATGAAGGAAAAAGAAAGGAAAGAGAAGAATGGGAGGAAAAAGCGAGGAAAGATAAGAATGGGAGGAAAAAGCGAGGAAAGATAAGAATGGGAGGAAAAAGCGAGGAAAGATAAGAATGGGAGGAAAAAGCGAGGAAAGATAAGAATGGGAGGAAAAAGCGAGGAAAGATAAGAATGGGAGGAAAAAGCGAGGAAAGATAAGAATGGGAGGAAAAAGCGAGGAAAGATAAGAATGGGAGGAAAGAGAGGAAAAGGTAGTTAGGGAGGAAAAAAGGAAGAAGAGAGGGAAGAATGAAGGGGAAGGAAGGGAAGAAAGGGGGGAATGAGCAGAAAAAAAAGGAGGAAGAAGAGGAAAACTGAAAGGAAGAAAGGGAAGACAGTGGAAAAACTATAATCTATTCACTTCACTTTGGCCTAAAATTGCCATCTCTCCACCTTAAATGCCGAGTGGTAACAACAGATCAACGCTAGAAATACGGTGCTAGTCACGAAGAAGTGCTACAGAAAGGATGTAGAGTCATGGTATTGTCTTTTTCTGCCAATGATCTACGTGAAATAAGTTGCAAAAGGAAGAAAATCTAGGTCAAGTTGAGGTGAAAAGAGTATAGTAGTATTTGCAGCCCCAGACTCATATTAAAGTGAACCCAGGGAACTGCAGGTTGAGGACGCCCTTCTTCCTCAGTCTACCATTCTCTTTTTTGAGGGGAGACAGAGGGAAATGGGAGACGTTTAACAGGGTAGCTCCATCGCCTCGTCATGTCAGTGCCAAAGAGTGAAGGCGTACTTCTCCAGATCCAGAGTGGAAATATGAGTGGTAAACAGTGAGAGAGAGAGAGAGAGAGAGAGAGAGAGAGAGAGAGAGAGAGAGAGAGAGAGAGAGACGCACTAACGGAAGGGATGGGAAAAGAATTTAAGACGGGAGGGAAAGAGAAGAAAGGATGAGAAAAGATCAGCTTACAAAGTCAAGGAATGAAGGAAAACAAACAGTAACACGAGCTATTGGTCATTACGACGCCATCTGGTACACGGTAGGTTATTTCTGTGGTAAATGGTGTGCTGGATAGACAGAAATTAGATAGGGATAGATAGATGACAGACAGATAGATGGACAGTTGCAGACAAAAAGATTGGTGGAGATGGATAGGCAGACAGACAGTGACAGACAGAGATAGACAAGCTGGTTGGCGACGATGTTCAGCTCTAAGTGGACCAAACGCTGTCAGCGACCGGAAGTGAGTTTCGACACTAAAAGTCATTTCTATATGGAGGTGCTCCAGTGCGACATTCCACTAAAGAATCATGACCCTGGCTTTATAACCTTCAGAGCCTTACCATTTCGCGGGAGCAAAGTCGTAATATTAGTGCTTTTCATATATGATCACCTTTGACCCCTGACCTGGCGGATATAGGTCATGCACTTACGAAATACACTTGTAGTATTCATTAACGTTTATAAACATGCAAAGTTTCATTCGATTCCATTCACCCACTATGGAGCTAGGAAACTTAAAATTTGCGGACTGGCCCAGCAGAGAAACAGCTTCTAGGTGGCGCTGCCAGCGACTGGAAGTGAGTTTCGACACTAAATGTCATTTTTGTATGGAGGTATTCCAGTACAACATTCTACCCAAGAATCATGGCCTCGACTTAATAACCTTCGGTGCCTTAGCATTTCGCGCGAGCATAGTCGTGATTTTAGCTATTTTCACTGTATTTGTATTTGATGACCTTTGACCCCTGACCTGGCAAATGTAACATATAGTTGTACACTAGAAAGCTGTAGTACTAGTCAGTGACTATAGGCATGCAAACTTTCATTCAATTCCGTCCAGCCGCTGGGGAACTAGGGGGGCATTTTTGATACCGGTACTGGCTGCTAGGGACGCTGAGGCCAGTCTTCGTAGGGTTGCTACTCGAAAACTGGAGGAGAAAGGGGAAAAATGGATGGCACACTTCTGATAGGGAATGACCTCAAGATTACGCATAAGGAAGTCAGAGCTTTATAGGCCCATTAGTAATGCTTCTACAGCTCACATTGTGAAAAGTACGAAATAAGAGGGTTTTCGGCCGTTCCTAGGCAACGAGTGGTTGGCTAGCAACCAAAACATTGCGGACACAACTTATAGGCTGGTCATTGTGTTCAGCTTTGGTCGGAATTCGTTAATTTTGAAGGATAGAAACGCTTCCACAAATCAACAAGAATACAAGAAAGAAAGAAAACGCAACTAAGAATAAGGGCAGCATGAAGCTGGCCAACAGACGGATGGATAGTGACAGACCAGCAGAGAAATAAACAGATGGACAGACACACAGATATATATATATATATATATATATATATATATATATATATATATATATATATATATATATGAGAGAGAGAGAGAGAGAGAGAGAGAGAGAGAGAGAGAGAAAGCTTCACCGTGATCACACACACACAAAAAAAAAAAAAAAAAAAAAAAAAAAAAATATCGATTTAAAAATGTCACTGTGGGGGAAGACTTTTAAAGGTTACTGGGTGGACTGGTTGAATTAACTGGATGAAAAATATGGTGGCGAGAGAGAGAGAGAGAGAGAGAGAGAGAGAGAGAGAGAGATGAGAAAATGGTGCAGGGACGAGAACAAAGGGGGAAGAGGGATTAACGAGAGCAAAAAAGAATTGGGTACAGAAAAAAAAAAAAAAAGGAAAACCAAAAACCAAGAGAAAAATGAAAGGGAAATTAAATCCTTCCGTGAATTAAGTCTTCCTTTTTACAACCTCTCTCTCTTTCTCTCTCTCTCCCTCTCTGCTGAATAAAATCGTCTAACATAAATAGAATAATGGAAGACGCGACTGTGAGAGGGTTAACAATAAGACTCCAGCGCCATGATAGGTCTGTGCATCTTTGTAACAACATAAATGAGGGGTGATGAGAGAGAGAAAGATGTTACAGGAGCAAAGAGAGATGGAGAGAAGTTAAAGAATAAGAAAAATGTACCAGAAGAAAAAGAAATTACAAGCGAAAGAATACAGGATGAAAGTGGTGATAGAGAAATAATATAAATGAATTCGAATACAATGGTGAATGGGGAAGTTACAAGAGGAACGAAAAGGTATGAAAAGGTGACGAAAAGAAGTAAAAGAAATTAAGAAAACTGAAAGAAGTGGAGACAGGCAGGCTAAATATTTGATAAGTAAATAATAATAATAATAATAATAATAATAAACTTTGGATCTGAGAGTCTATACATAAAAAAAATTACAAATGCGAGAAGGTGAGAGAAAATGAGAATCCGGTGTATCTGAGATGGGAAAAATAAATATTCGAAGTGATAATGAGAGAGAGAGAGAGAGAGAGAGAGAGAATTAGCTTTATAGATGAGACGTATAAAAGTAAGAGGAGAAGCAAGACATAAAAGAAACTCAAGAGGAAAGGCAATATAAGAGAAGAAAAGGGAAACAGAAGAAGCACAAGAAAATTAATATAAAAAAACACAACGACGGGCATGAGACAGAAGAGAGATGATTTAGGAGACAGAAGAGGGATGATTTAGGAGGAGAGGAAATGGAGAATAAGGAGAAACAAAGAAAAGATCAATGAAAAAAAAAAGATAAAGGAGAGGAGAAAGAAAGCAAATTTACAGTGAGAGAGAGAAAAGAGAGAAAGAGAGAGAGGAGAGGTGAAGAACTGTGATGCATAGTGGAGAGGGTAGAAAGGAAGGGTGCATGTGAGAGACGCAGGTAGGGTGTAAATATTTCAGAGGCCTGGGTGAGAGAGAGAGAGAGAGAGAGAGAGAGAGAGAGAGAGAGAGAGAGAGAGAGAGTGTGTTGAATTCAAGAGCGCTAGCGAGTAATACAATGAATATGGAATGATCACAGAAAGGTAAAAATGCAAGGACACACGTACACAAGCACGCAAACAAACAAAGCTCATGGAAATAATACACCCCCATACATACAAACAAGCACAAATACTTATACAAAAACACTAATAAACACAAACACATCTGAACATAATAAAGCACAGAAACATACATACAGGTACACGTAAACAAAAACACACTCACTGTACTTGTAATAAGGCACATACAAATAAAGACGAATACTTCCAAACAAGCACACAAGCAAAAACAAAGGCAAACTAAAAACATGGATACAAAGAAAAACAAATACAGGCAAAATCACAAGCACAGACACGGCCACAAGAGGACTTCGTAAGATAAAGACACACATTAACATACATTCTACCATCACAACAGGAAACTTCACAATGAAAAAACCAGACACAGACAAGCATGAAAAAATACAGAAACGAACACCAACTGAACCAAGGACGAACAAAAATAAACATTACAAATAAAATTAAAACCACACGATAAATCCAGACACGAACACAAACACAATCACCAATATCAACACACGCAAACACGACCAAATACTAATAAACCCTTGAATACAGTCAACACAAACACGAAGAGTACTGCAACACACACACGCACACACACACACACACACACACACACACACATGGAGGCAGTGTTCCCAATGATAATGCAATGTATAAAATAACCATTATCAAAATTTACAGTATTAAGCCTCAGGGGCCAAACGACTCCCACCCAAACTATCTCCACTCCGACCTATTAGAGTCTGTTTGTTTTCACCTGAAGGAACTGGACCACTCTCACGGGTTGACTACAAAGCCGTGACTACATGAACATTACTGACCTTTAGTTATCTACCATCTATCTATCTGTCTACCTATCTCTCTATCCGTCTGTCCGCCTATCAATCAATCAATCAATCAGTCTGACTATCTATTTATCTAACTTTCTTTCTACCAGTGTTTCTATCTATGGTCAGACGCTTTAATCTCATGAGGTGAGGGCACACACACACACACACACACACACACACACACACACACACACACACACACACACACACACACACAAACGCCTGCACATTGCCCTACTCTCTACCATTTGGCTGCCTTCCCTCCAACCTGGCCTAAAACTGTCATCTCCCCATCTTCAGTCCTGAGTTGTAACTGTAGATTAACACTGGGACATGGTGCTAGTCTCGAAGAAGTGCTGTAGAACTGATGCAGAACCGTGGCAATGTCTGATTCTGCCACTGACCCATGTGAAATATGCTGCAGATGGACGAAAATGTTGGCCAAGTTATGTAAAAAAAAAAAAAAAAAAACTGCAGCTTAACCAGGTGAGAATAAATGTGTATACTTTTCAGCGTGTTTCGCCCCAAGTCCAAGGGATACTCTTTAGTAAAAAAGGAAGCGAGTTCGATCTCAGAGTTGAAAGGGAACAATCTGATTATCTAAATATCGGTATAACAGACTCTGAATAACATCGTACAGTAAAGCACCCTCATCTGCGTAGGGCTCGACCCCACCTCGCCACCGCAAGGCTAAAAGATGTGTGACCGTAACGTAATCATGATGTTTTTCTTTTCAGATCACCTCACTCCGACCTACTGTAGTGTGGGTGGTAGTGAATTTAAGCTCATTCAATCACAATGTTTGACAAATTGTTTATATATTAACGACAGACTTCCCTGATATTCTAAAGGACCAATCGACATGTTATAGAGACTCCATTACCATCACACCATGACACAGCTCTAGCATGTCTTCAATATGGACGGTGGGTATGAATGCCAAAATAGTGACAGGCGAAGGTGTGTGGCACGTCCAATGACTGCTCAGGGAACGGGCTATCAGATCTATAACAGAACCGAAGACAAGGAATAAGGAAGGACAAACCAAGATACGAAAAAAAAAAAAAAAAAATCGCAACCAATAACAAGAAAATGAGAAGAAAATAACAAGAAGGGGAAAACAACAAAATGGAAAAAAATATGGAAAAAAGAAAAAGTTAACAGGAGATAGCATACGAAAATAGTATGTATGGTCTTTATTGCGGCACGGATAGTTTGAACAGCTGTGTGTGTGTGTGTGTGTGTGTGTGTGTGTGTGTGTGTGTGTGTTCTACCAGAATAATGAACTGCCACGGTAAAAGCAATTAAAGACAGAAATATTGAAAAGAAAATAAGCGAAGGACGAAGGAAAACGCCTTACAATGAGAGAGAGAGAGAGAGAGAGAGAGACAGACAGAGAGAGAGACAGACAGACAGAGACAGAGGGAAAGGCCACACAATAAAGAAAGGCGGAAGAGGGAATTGCCTGGGTCACGTCTGCCATAAAGAAGGTCATGAGCGAGACAGGTACACGCCTCACGGGCCACGCAATACACAACAGGTAATGCAATACAGCACAGAGGTCACGAGTAATGCAACGTGGGTCACAGAGGGATAGCTCATGCAACTCAAAAGACCGATGACAAGCCACAGTAATGACACACACCATGCAATGTAACGCCGATGACAAACAATACAGCAAAACTCATCCAATACATCACACGTGACCGGCAACACTAACCATTTGGGACAGATCATGCAACACACGCCATGGAGGATCTGGGATGGGAAGAAAATGTCAGATGAAGAACAGGTTATGGGTAGAGAAGGTCAAGGGAAGAACAAGTTATGGGCAGAACAAGGCACAAGTAACACAGGCCACGATTGGTAAGTCTTGATTAATGTTTGTATACCATGAACAATTCACCACGAGGGGAGGGCAGGCCATGAACACCAGAGCAGCACAAATCATGAACAACACAGGTCATGAACAGTATAGCACATGGGAAGTACAATCAGGTCATGAGCACCACAGCAGCAAAAATAAACAACACAGCAGCACAGGTCATGAACAATATAGCACATGGGGAAAACAGTAAATCAAAAACAGAGTTGCAATATAGGTCATGGAAAACGAAATAACACAAATCATAACAACCCCAGCAATGCAGATCAAGGTCATTATAACACAAATCACGGAAAACACAATACAGTATGAACATAATAATAACAGAACATGAGGAAAGGTTACAGGCAATGCAGTTCATACAATAAACTAGCCATCGAGAGAGAGAGAGAGAGAGAGAGAGAGAGAGAGTCGTAAGCAATATAACAATATAAATCATGAACATAACATATCTTACGAACATCATCTCAGACACATGACACACACAGTATATGCTAGAAAGAGACAGGAAATGTACAAATGTTCACCAGAGTATGTCATCCTACTCTTATAAACCATCCGCCCTGACACAATATCGTTCTACCAACACATATCCACTGGCAAGCGCAAATTGGAAGTTTGGGGATAAGTAAAGGGATGTTTTATAGGGCTGTACAGCTAAAACACACACACACACACACACACACACACACACACACACACACACACACACACACACACACACACAGTCACTTGCACACCATTATACACATATGCACAGGTGACAAACAACACAGACCCAGCACAAACCGTTCACAATACAGCAACAAAGTCATGAACAGCAGCGCAACTCAGGGCATGAACATCACAAGCCACGAGCAACCGACGACCACAACATAAGATGTAGTGACGAAAAGGTTCTGATATTCCCCGCAGCTCATCATTACCCCACTCCCACACGATGTCCTCCACGAAGAAAAATGACCCCCTCGCCACACCCACTGCCTCGGAGCGGATGCATGTTTGAAGGTAAATAACGAGGCGCTTTATGGGATTATACGGGTGGAGGACATACACAGCCATAGAAACACCTACATTCATGCTTATTTGCACGTACACTGGAACACATACAAACACATATAAACCAGTAAAACAGTAGTAAAAAGGGATAAACACTGAGAAGCAAATATACAAATACCACTGATTTTTTTCCCGTATATACACATGCAGAAATATTTCGGCACATATTAAGACATGCACACAGGCTACACGTACACACTACTATATACAAGCAGTAACTTTCCCCCCCCTGCACACACACACACACACACACACACACACACACACAAAACTAAAATTCAAATGACAACAACACCTCAGAAGAATCACCATCAACCAGCCCAGCACCCACTGACGCAACATCCAGGAGCAGAAATTTTCCACCTCTGTTGCCAATTCCGGAGGCCAAGCATCGAATTATTGGATCTCGATATAGACGCCACCGCCACCACAAAGGGTACTGGATGTTCTGACTACCCTGCATCCTCCTCACAAAAAAAAAAAATAAATAAATAAATAAAAATAAAAAATAAAAAAAGAATGAGTGCACTGGATAGCGGGTGAAAACTAGGCCACTAGGTCAGATGAGAAGTGAGTTACAGAGACAGGCAAAAAGAATAATACACGTATACAGTTAAGACGTCTTCATTATTGCTATCACTCACACACACACACACACACACACACACACACACACACACACACACACACACACACACACACACACAGTAAAACATCTTAATACCTCCTCCAACACCTGTATCAGACAACGGAGATCACCATTAAAATTTCATACCTCTTTCTTTGCCCATGATCCACATATCCACAAAATTTTATTGAAATCCACCAATAACTTCTTGAGATATCTTATGGGCAAAAAATAATACTCCTGAACCTGCTCTCGACCTCGTATAACCACCAAAATTTAACCAGCTCTGTCATGGCCCATAACCCACACATTCACCAAATTCCACTGAAATCCATCAATAACTTTTCGAGATATCTTAAGGACAAATAAATAAACAAACAAACGGAAAAAGGGGTGAACACAATAACCTCCTCCACCTCCGTTGGCGGAGGGAATTATCAGGTAGTATACAGCTCCACCGTTGGTCTCTTTCTTCGCTCAGTATCCATCACTATCAATCAACAGAATCCAATCCTCTCTCTCTCTCTCCCTCTCTTAAATCATTCAGCGTATTGGGTTCATATCGCCCACCATCACGACACCGTAACCACACCCTGGGACCCAACACAGTAAAGGTATGTATAAATGTCTACAGGCGGTATCCATAAACATTCCTAGCATCAGCCATATATAACATTATTTTGTATATATAAATATTCCTAGCATCAGCCATATATAACATCACTTTTATATACTTCATCTCGACTCATGCAGCTACCAAACACCTGACAATCAAATCTAAACTCAATATTACTACCATTATCTTCACTCATAAGGGCAGAATAAACTTGGGAGCCAAATCTAGACTCAGCATTAATATCTCTACCTTTACTCATGTGGCTACCAAGCACTTCATAATAATCAGACTGGAACTAGAAGGTGAAAAGAATGTTTATATGTATGAACGTATGTATAAATGTATGTAGCTGTGTATGTACTGTATATATGTATGTATGAATGTATGTAGCTATGTATGTATACGTATGCATGTAGGTGTCAAAGCTGAAGACATATACCAGGAATTTTACTTCGGCTAATACAAGACGATTTTATGCAGCTGAGGGAAATCTGTACTACCCTAATTTCTTTCAGTGATATCTTCCAGCGTTTAATTTTACCACCGACAGATGATTGTATGAAGCTTAGATGTCTCCGGCGGGGAAAGAGTTACATAATGTTTTTCCTCCAACTGTCAGTATATCTCTCCTAAATCGTACCTCCCAAACTCTTTCTCTTCCTCCAACTGTCGGTATATCACTCCTACAACATACCTCCAAAGCTCTCTCTCTCTCTCTCTCTCTCTCTCTCATACAAGCCTGCTTAAACACACACACACACACACACACACACACACACACACATTCTCTCTCTCTCTCTCTCTCTCTCTCAAGTGCAGGCCCTCGGTAATGGTTATGTGATATTCTGGGCTTTAACTGTTACCTGACTTTGACTTCTGACACACACACACACACACACACACACACATACATACAGAGAGAGAGAGAGAGAGAGAGAGAGAGAGAGAGAGAGAGTGAGAGTGAGAGAGAGAGAGGAGAGAGAGAGAGAGAGTAATGCCATCCCTCCAGCAACAATAAGCCAGAGATGATGAGATGGATCCTGAGTAGTTCTCTTTTATATAACTCCTCCTGGGAATCCTACGTTTCTCGTTTCTTTGCATTCCTTCCTCTCGGTTGAAGATGACGATAATAATAATAATAATAATAATAATGATAATAATAATAATAATAATAATAATAATAATGATAATAATTTTATTATTACTGTTATCATTCTTATTATTATTAGCAGCAGTAGCGACGCGAGACACTAAGTAAAAGTAATGCTTAAAAATATATAAATAATAGGACAACTTGCCAGTACAAATAAATGGACATGTGTGTATATCGTAATACAAAAAAAAATCACTTTAAGGCAAGTTATTACAAAGGGGAAAGAAAGGAATGACCTGATAAAAAATGAAGAACGAAAATAAAACTATCAAAATCTGACCCATAATTTTTAGACACTACAGTAACGCCCACATCCACTATTGAATGAACAGGACAAAATAACTGTTAATACGCACGCATGAAGCCAAACTGAGCGTTCACTGTGACGAAAACTACATAAAACAAACTTGAGGAGATATAAAATGGAAAAGAGAACCACTTAAACATATATTAAACATTAGTTATAACGCAGTTGGTACATCCTTTATTCAACTAAGTGAATTCTAGATGCAGTATGAAAGGCATTAGCAGAATCCAAGAAGGGGTGGCTACAAACGAATCGCCTCCACGTCACCCTGTCCTCTGCTATCCGGCTGTCCTTTCTTTAACTCACACCCCGGTTGCCCATATAACTAAGGTAATGCGTATAACAATGGCAGAATCGATATATAAATCGCTCCACTGCATGATACTTTATTTAAGCGCGGGTGTGAGGGCATGACACGCCATCACAACCTTGCAAAGTGGGCTGTAATCCGATGAGTGATGGAGCCTGTGTGTGTGTGTGTGTGTGTGTGTGTGTGTGTGTGAGACAGATAAATAGGAAGACAGAAACAGATAATGGATAAATACAGATGGATAAATAATTAGAGAGAGAGAGAGAGAGAGAGAGGAGGGTGGGGGAGGGATCAGGACTGGATATGCAATAATCAGCTTTAGTATTATCCAGGAAAAGTGCATTAACAGCTTAGGGGATTAACTCCTCTGTTCCTCGACAAACTCTTTCAGTAACAGTGCTTTGATAGATAAAACACCGCTTCGATACATAAAACAGATGGATAAAACATATAGCTAAGTCTGTTAATCTTTTTATTTCGTCTATTTCTGGTCCAACCCTTTCAACAACGGTGCTTCGAACAGTCAGAGAGCAGTAAATGAATCAGTGACAGTAAAAACAGCAGTGAATAAAGTGAAAAATTGTTAAATTAGGAGTTAGAGCAGCTAAAAAAAAAAAAAAAAAAAACTAGAATACACGACCAGTGAACGAAGAACCAGTGATTAATATGAGCAATGAAAAAAAAAAAATGTGAGCACTGAAAGGAAAAATGGACTTAAGAGTAATGACAGCAGTGAAAGGGGCCATGAAGGCACTCACAGAAACCATGGTAGTACTGAAAGAAACTTGAAAACAGTGGAAACCATGAAGGCAGTGAAAGAAGCCATGAAAGCAGTGAAACAAGCCATGGAAGCTGTGAAACAAGCAGCGAAGCAGTGAAAGAAACCACGAACGCAGTGAAAGAAGCCGAGAGAGCAGTGAAAGAAGCCATTAGAGCAATGAACCAAACAATGAAAGCACCGAAAGAAGCCACGAAGCAGAAAAAGAAGCCGTGAAAACAAGGAAACATGTCATGAAACAGTGCAACAAGCCGTGAAAGCAGTGAAAGAAGCCACGAAGCAGTGAAAGAAGCCATGAAAGCAGTGAAAGAAGCCGTGAAAGCAGTGAAAGAAGCCGTGAAAGCAGTGAAACAAGCCACGAAGGGACTACCGTTGGGTGGAAAAAGAACAGACCTCTATTTTTTTTTTGGCACGCCCGCCTCAAGGGAAAGTATTTTGGGCTCAAACTTTTTTTACCCTCGGTATAAAAGGTTTTCACAGGAGTTATACCCTGAGCGAGTATATGATAGCTCTCTCTCTCTCTTTCTCCCCTTATAAACTAAAGACCAACAGCGAAAATTATACACATCTAATATATCTAAACCTAACACACACACAAGCACACATATGGGTTTCTCTACGGAAAGGTAATAAGGGCCTGCTGTTCACATATTTCCAACAAGCGCAGGTGAGCATAAGACTTCTTCCGGAACAATGAAACAAAACAAAATATGTAACTGCATCAGAATGGAGGGGGGGGGGGGAGCAGGTTCATTTCATTTCAGGACCATCACTTCACATTTTCTCTGATGTATGTGCGTTGGTACTCGTAAAAACAAACAGTCAAACAAAACTAATATAACATCTGCTCGAATATGAAGGACCTGTGACTGGTTCTTGAAAAATATAACACCTCTATGCATACACGCGCCTACGCATCCTGGACATGTGTGCCTCGAGGATGGTGGGGACGACGCGTGGGACGAGAACTAAATTTGCATACTCCTTCCTCCAACATTTTCCTCACACCTGCTCTTCCCTCTTCACTACCTGAGCTCTCCCTTATGCTGCATAAAATCGTCTGAAGGTAGCATGAACAAAATATAAGATATAATTATACTGAGGTGAATATAAATACAAGGGAATATACATACACGTGAATAGTGAGAGAACTACTGTGAAAAGCTATATACATATCTACACTACCCTTTGTACACCTGTCTATATTAACGTTATGACTGCGGTGCGTTTCTGTGAACTGACGAATAGTAAGAGTAAATTTGTCGGCTCTTACCAAGAAGTACTTTAAAAACCAAAAGACGTCATCTGTTCACCGGGATAATCTGCATAAATTTACCAATATATTTCTCACACAAATAACGCACGATGAATGATATCTATAAGGTACCGCAGTAACACATGCACATATTTACCATTCTACTTATATTTCCTTCATATCTACCTGAATGAAGGAGCTAAAAATATTTCACACTTCTTTCCAAACTTCCCTCACACATCTGAAATTTTTTTGTAAAAATCTGCACTCGGGCATTAGCACGCCCAACACTTATCAAGGATGCGAAATGAATACTGATAAAACCACAAATTTCCCTCCCCAGTATAAACACATTCTTGTCACATCTGCCTTAATCAAACTTAGGTGTGAATCACCCTTGAAAAAATAATACAGTAGTAAGTACTTGCAGTGAGAACTTAATATTCTCTCCGTATGCTGGAGTGTGTGTAAATAAAAAATAAATAAATAAACAAACCTATCAACAACAAATTTCTTCCACATCTGCAATAATTTGACATAGTTGTGAGTGACCTTTGGAAGAAAACTGTAATTAGAACTTACATTATAGTTTCATTTTTTCCTGCTACACCCGTGACTAGGTATTAAGGTAAATATTTCCTCTCCTCATCGAATTCTTCTCATACCTGTCCTAATTATCCCTACCTGAGAGTGGTTTTTGAATAATAATGTTAATAACCTGCTCTAACATATAATCGCCTCCCACCACAAATGGCTATATGTAACTCCTGACACCAAATCAACCAATGAATATTAAAAAATAAAAAAATGCCTCTTATCAGCAGATATCCTCTCACACCTGTTCTAATTAAACTTGCTTGTCAATGGTGCTTGAGAAACAAATAATACAACTGGTTATAAGTTCATGCATTGGTAAGTGGGTGTTTATGATAGTGAAAATTTCCCTTACCAAATAATACCACTCACACCTGTCCTAATTATACCTATCTCTTAGTCGTTCCTAAATAATTGTTATAAAGCTGCTCGTCCGTAATGCCATCCCCACCACAAATACCTATAAATACCACTTGTACATAACCCCTGGTATTTAAAAATGTAAAAAAAAAAGTAAAAAAAATCCTATCACCAAATTCTTCCTCTCATTCCTGTGCTAATTATGCTTACCTGTGAGTGGTACTTGGGCAGGACTCCGAGTGCCCTGGCGCGAGTCCTAGAGTGTAGGACATTGTGGAGCAGGAGGGGGGAGGGGTCGCGGGGGGAGAGACAAGCCTCCACCACACCGCACTCCACATCCTCCTCCAGCGATGCCTGAGGATGAGAGAGAAAGTGTTGATTGAGGAGCAGGTGATATGTAAAAACGAAAGCAATGAATAGATATCATAATACTGATGAGTAATTATATTTCCAAGCATTTTTTACTATGAAAACACTTACAGTCATGGACAACGATAATACAAGAACACCAGAAATAATAATAATAATAATGATAATAATAATAATCATCATCATCATAATAATAATAATAATGATGATGATGATGATGATGACGTAAATTTTCCTGGCAAATTACAATTGTATAACTAAGATACAAACAGTGTACAAAATATAAATTAAAGTACATAAAAATAAGTAAGGAAGAAGTCTAATAGAATCCTCACAGCTTAAAAAAAAATACATGAATAAATAAAAAACGACGTACAATGATTAACCATCTCAGCAAAATCATGTCCTTAAGTTTCCTTCTTGGTACAGTCAGACGATTTTGAGTCATGAAAATTATCTCCCATTAAAAGAGACTCAAAAGGCTACATGTAACCTCTCCAGCTCGAAAAGTCTCTCCTAAGCTGAACAGAATCGCCTGGAGACAGCAAGAATAATATAAAAACGCGTCATCAGAGTAGTTAAAGACTATCCCTATTTCTGACTGACCGGCAACGAAGGCCCATTAACACCATCACGAACTACACCTGCTGTTAATTAGTGGTCAGGTAAAGGTAGGCCGGAAGAAAACACACACACACACACACACCAGTCCATTATCTCTAATTATCTGTCCCCTCTTCTCTCTCTCGCTACGTTTCTCTTTATACTGCCACCAGAAAATACATCCAGGAAATCTATTAAATATGACAAGAGAACGCTACACATTACACTTAGCAGAAAGAGACTGATGTTTCTATTATCAGGCTACTTTATTTAATCACCCATTAAACCCTGGAATACTCTTAATTATAATGTAAATATGGAGGGTGGTCAGGCAGTTGAAATTGGAGTTAATGCTTTTTTTATTTTTGTCAGTAAATATTTCATTGCTGTTCATGCCCCCCAATTAGAGGTTTATAGTCTAGTTACAGGCTCTTCAGTAGGGCTAGATATTACTACCTTATAATAATAATAATAATAATAATAATAATTCATTCATCATATAATCCTGTGTTTCCCCATGAGGTGCGTAGGAGTCCGGGACTAGGGAAGTTGGTCCTGGCATTTAACATGAGATTGACAAGCCTCACTCATCCCTGAGAGCCAACAGGTTAGCAATAAACCCCAACCACCCCTTGGATGTAAACCTGCCCGGGCTCAGTCCGATTGAAGCGCCTTAAGTACCCACCAAATCACCAGGAGCCATAATTTGGTTTTATGGTTACCACCCAGCGGAGTATGTGGTTTCCTGGTGTACAGGAAACCACTTGGCTTGTCACTCAGTGTAGAGTCACCGGTAGACAGAAGGAAGAGGAAAGAATGAAAGAAAAAAAAGACAGAAGAAGAAGGAAGGAAAGAAGGAAGGAAGAGCGGAAAGGGCAGTCGCCCGAGAGCAGCACTACATTGCGTGAGTGGATGGTGAGCGCCTCCACCTACCACTAAATAATAATAATAATAATAATAATAATAACCACCACCACCACCACCACAAACAATAATAATAACAATAATAATAATAATGATAACTTCTACAACAACAACAATGACAATAATACCATAATAATAATAATAATAATAACAATAATAATAATACCACCACCAATACCATCACCACCAACAACAATAATGATAATGATAATGATGATGATGAGGATGACTTTTACTTAGTGCTATGTAATATCACTCTCAATACGGTTGGAAACATATCAAGAATCCTAGTTCTGCTGGAGAGGGCTTTAAAAAAATTATTGATGTTCTAATCCAAACATCATAATAAATTCAAACACACATAGCTAGAGAAAGCTCAAGGGCATCTTCCTACCCTATATTCTGACCTAAGAATTATTTTATTAGGTGATCGAGAAAAATCGCTGGGCTCTGAACGGCCGAAGGTAATTAGATGAAGCCTAAAAGGTCAAATCAATAGACCACCGCTGCCTAGGCCTACCTCATATTGACCTAACGTTGTTCCGACGGGGAGTGCTCATTCACCTTAGTTTGTCCTTTTATTATTATTATTATTATTATTATTATTATTATTTATTTATTTATTTTTTTGCTTTGTTTTCTTCAGACGTTTTAATTCAGCTTTGGAGTGACATCGAACTGGAGAGATCAGAAAGAGACATAACTTCTACTGAGGTTTCTCAAGGGTTGGAGGGAGTCTGGCAGAGTAAATTATAAATAAATAAATAAATAAAAGGCCTAATCGTAATTAAGTTACTAACCTTCCGATCACTAGAATTGGTCTCACCGTGTACAACATTCTGTCACCACTCTGAAGAAAATGCTTAAGTTTGCCCATAACATATTAAAGGTTAATAGGGTTTCCATCCTAATGAAAACCCAGATTTCTCGAATAAAACTGTTCGGTGTTAGCCTAAATAATATACATTTAATGATTTGTTTGTAAATGATATCGTCCCTTCGACCAGAAACTCTTCTCATACACATACTGACTACATAGTGATACATAATATATTCACCAAACGATTGTCAGTGTCAAAGATTACTGGTAAAAAGGCATGACTGAATATACTGATGGCGACAATACAGTCTACGTTACATAACGCAAAGACGTATCGTATACAGAGGATCGCAGTAGGATCACCTCGCCTGACCTGCATGATCTGTGGATACACATAACTTGGCAAATAACTTTCAAGGAGCAACGGTACTTGATAGAAAAATTAATGGAGACCGTATTTAACCCTTCAGTATGAGAGATTTTCCCCATGTGAGAAAAGAAACGACATATTACTACACAAGGGATCCCAGTCAGACCACCCCGCAGGAACTGTATGATCTGTGTATACATGTAACTGTGTGTGTGTGTGTGTGTGTGTGTGTGTATGTATTTTATGATGCAACACGACAGGAAAGACAATAGTCCGTGGAAGCCTTGAACTTATCATGAATGTCGCTATCAGTTTATCTTATCACCCGCCACACATATGACTGCTGGCAGGTAGGCGAGAGTTAGGGCCATAAGCGGCAGGATATAAATTCAGTGTGGACTCTGAGCAAACACCTCATACGCGCCTCCAACGACAAACACAGGGACAAGTTTGTGTGTTATGAGGTGGAACCATCTACACCTTCACCACGACCCACAAACGCCTAGGGACAAATTAGTGTGCTGAGTGCTCAGGCCATCTACAACCTCGACTCTCGCACTAGGACCAAGGACTACAAAGCACAAAGACAAATCTAGGTGCTGTGCGAAATCACCTACACCTACAACGCTTGTACTGAGAGGAACACAGAGCAAAAACAAACAAGAACAATCTGACTGGAGTGGAGTCAGGAGACGAATAGGACTTAGGACTATAAGGTGTTGAGGGGAAGGGTTTAGTTCTCAAGTGGAACTGACACTCACTCTCAAGCTAGATCATAAGCAAGATGGACACCAAACCTGCCCTCCCTCCCACGGGTACGTGCTTCAGCCTTTTTTTGTTGCTCAGGCTGATTGTAATAGTCTGATGTTATGAATAAAACACTAAAGTTCGATAATCACAGTGAAAGGGATAAGGGCATAAACCAATAGGTAATTAGAAATGAGTTTACTGATCAGCCCTGTACTAAATGTGGCTTTTTTGTTACCTTAGCTAAACGAACTATGTTGCCTGACGTTAGCCAAAATAAAATACCTACCGTATATAAAACTATATGCTGTAAGGATTAATCAAAACAGTTTTCAGAATAAAATTCGTACTAAATTTGCTACAGTACCTTTAATCGTACATACTACATGCATCTCAGCCAAAAGTGAATCAAGTAAAATATTTTTACTGTTGACATTATTAAATGAATATGTATACTATAATTATCATCAACACGATTTTCCTGAACAAGTTTCGTACAAACGGTTATAGTCTTTAACATCTCGGGCTGACATGTAGACCCATAATTTACCTGATCTGTTGAACTTTTACAATGCTTTTAAGATAATGTGGTCTGGACAAAACCTTCAATTAGAACCTCTAATTACTGCTTTGATTAGCAAAACCACGGCATTTCCCTAGTAACATTTTAGAGATTATGTTAATGTGTTCTGATTTAAAATGATTTATGGAATCCCACCGTAACAGGACCATATATATATGTGTGTGTGTGTGTGTGTGTGTGTGTGTGTATTATATATATATATATATATATATATATATATATATATATATATGTGTGTGTGTGTATATATATATATATATATATATATATATATATATATATATATATATATATATATATATATATGTGTGTGTGTGTGTGTGTGTGTGTGTGTGTGTGTGTGTGTGTGTGTGTATATATATATATATATATATATATATATAGATATATAGATATATATATAGATATATATATATATATATATATATATATATAACTAAAAGAGGCAGAACACCAAAAAAATATATCAGAAATGTGTATATATAATAATTAGTAGATGCCGGCAGAATGTTTCCAGTTCTTCATCTTAAGTTACTCCGCCTTGTATCCTGGTTTCTCTGCATCACAAGTGAAACGGGAAAAATGTAAATATGTCGTAATAAATTATGAATGAAAAAAACACTGGAGGTTAGATAAAAAGACAAGCCGGCCTGACAACACAGATCCTCTCGAGTTACTATCACTGATGAGTAAACACACCGCCACACCACCACCACCAGTTTTCAACATTATTACGAGCTTTTATTAAAGCGCGGAACACATCCCTAGTATTAAAAAAATGTTCCTTTGCCGGGTACTTATAAAAATAAAATCTTTGGCAGAAGCAGATTATATAATTAAAGATGGTTTGTGGCTCAAGGAGCTGAACCTAACCTTAACACATATTTCTTCAACTGTCTGGGATTTCACAGTCGTTAAATACTATAATAATAATAATAATAATAATAATAATAATAATAATAATAATAATGAATAAATAAATAAATAAATAAAGTTCGGCAATATCCTACACTTCACAAGGTCCAACCTGAGTCATACTTCTGATATGCAATTTTTACTTCTAGCTATCTTGATCACACGCCGCATCACTGAGAGTTTTAGATTAGCAAAAATTATCTCAGGGCAGTCTCTCCCCACTCAGTAACGATATCTCATACATCACATCCTCCTCTTAAATCTACACTACTTTGTTCACTACCTCGATTCTGGTCTATTTTTGTCCTTCCAACCACCCCACTCCTATATTCCTACCCTCCTATAGGACTTCTACTCTAACCTGACCTAAAGCTGCCATCTTTCCTTTTTTACTCCTGAGTTATGAAAATAAATTAACAGTATAATATGATGCTAGTCACGAATAAGTGCTGTGGAAAGCATGTAAAAGGAGAAATACTTCCTTTCTCCTCCATTGACCCACGTGAAATACGCAGCAAAAGGACGAAAAATTGGGCCATATTACGGTGGAAAGAATATAGTCAGTCTTATTCTTACCGTGTACAGGAGCGTAATTTCCCTCCGTATATGGCCAAACCGAGACAATGAAAAGATGCAACATATTATGGAAATACAGGAACAACTATATCACAAACTCCTCCTCCCATGCTCACAGACTATCCTATAACAGATCTAGAAAGGACCTGTTCCTGTTTGCTTCCCTCTGTAAGCCTTTTCTTTTGTGCCCTTTGCCTCAGAGACCTATACTTCGTGTGCCTGAGGGGGTTTTGAAGACAGTAAGAAAAGCAGTAAAAGTCTACGGTGATCCAATGCCCCCCTCCCCCCCTCTCTCTCTCTCTCTTGAGGAGAGGGGGTTGGTGAAGAACGTAACCTGAAATTAACTATAGCATCAACTTATATGTCTGAACTTATGACCTTAAACTGACCTTTATTGTTAAGTCATGTCTGTTCTTTATCATAAATTAATAACCCGGAAGTTTCGAAGTCAGGTAAGCTTTTGATGTATAATTATAATCTTTCCTGATTTTTTAAAAACTGATATAACACGGAACAAACAGAAATTCATCTCATTCGTCTTGTGAATAAATTAAGCTTGCAAAGATTTGCGTATGTTTGCGTGGAGGATTTGTGTGTGTGTGTGTGTGTGTGTGTGTGTGTGTGTGTGTGTTAAAGTTCCACCTCATAAAATCAAATGCAACCTAACAGTAGATTATCCTCCCTATGTCACATTCATTTAACTTCGCTAAAACACAGGATTATAACCACTGAAACCTCTCCCAGCGAAAGGGTGACAAAGACTCCAATAAACTCCCCCATTATGTACGGTCTTCCAAAATGTAATTATACGAGTCAGGAGGCAGAAAGAATATAGCAAGAAATTGGTCCTAGGGGTGGAGGGGTTATCCATTTCACACCGCTGACGCTATTTTCCTGTTATTCTAGCTACTTTTAGGAGTTTATATTCAACTTAAAAGAGACCTCGATATGTATAGGTTAAATACAGGCCTAATTCATCCCTCCACTGCTACAGGTAAATAAAATCAGTGAACGTAATCATCTGGTGAACGAAATCATCTGCGGGCACTATGATTAAAACGATACGATACGTTCTCGGGCACAGGGGCTTAACTGTGGTCAAGGTCGCAGACTCCGATCAAGAATCATAATGACAATGCATAGTGAAGCGATAACAGACACACAGACACGCCACAACATACGGCCGTTTTGCATCCAGGGACCTAGATTTCTGTCCACCTCAAATTGTCCATAATACTTATAAAATTTGATTAGTAATGAAAATTCAATGCCATTCTTCCTCTACAGTATCCAAAAACTAACATAAAGAAACATATAGAAAGACAGACTGGGAGATAGACAGGAGAGTAATAGACAGATACACAGCTAAAATACTGCAAATAAAACAGAGATAGACAGACATATAAACAGAAAGACAGGAAAGTGATAGGCAGACACAGAGTTACATACTGTAAATAGGACAGGGAGGTAGACAGATAGAAAAAGACTGGAAAGAGACAGGTGCACTAAGAACGGTCATTAAGGGCAGGAATATGAACATGGGAGTAAAATGAGCTCTACATGACTGTGTGTGTGTGTGTGTGTGTGTGTGTGTGTGTGTGAGAGAGAGAGAGAGAGAGAGAGAGAGAGAGAGAGAGAGAGAGAGAGAGGAAGGGAAGGAAAGATAAAGTGAGAGCAGAGTCGAGTTATCTGAGAAGTGCAAGAGGAGTTATCTGGACAGAGAGATAGGCGGACCAATTAGTGTGTGTGGACAGCGCTGGGAGGAAAAGGAGGTAACATACATAAAAGGAAAATATACTCAAAAGCCACAGTTTCTTCTAACCCCCAGTTTTTATCTTTGGTATCTTCTTGTTGGTATAGTCGGTTTGTTTTTCATCCGACGGAACTGGATGCTCTGAATACTAAACTTTGGTTGCGTGAAATTAAGTAAGCTTTAGGTTATGTCATATGAATGGGTCTCCTTGCTTACTAGTCAAATTTATCCTTCACTCTGACTGCACCTAGTCATGAGTTAAACTGAATATGGGTTATGAGGCTTTCTCAGGTGGAAACAAAAGGTGTACATCTCTCTCTCTCTCTCTCTCTCCTTTACACAAGACAATAGTTTTCCACTCGGAATAAAACTCTAACAACGATTTACTGCCAGGGAGGGGCAGGATTAGAGGGTGGAGAAAACTAAGATTTACTGGCGTTCTTAATGTTGAAACTAGCAGAGAGAGAGAGAGAGAGAGAGAGAGAGAGAGAGAGAGAGACAGACAGACAGACAGAGACAGAGAAAGAGACGGTGGGACAGAAAAAAAATAAGGTGAATAAGTCCAAAAAGAAATACGGAAGGAAACTATGGACGGAAATGAGACTATCAAATGATGGAAAGGGCGAAAAGAAAGAAACAAAGCAGGAGCCCAAGTCAAAAAGTTGTGGTGTAAACATAATCGAACTGAAAGTAAGAGGTTAACAACGGGGTAAGGAGGCAATGTTGATGGAAGAATAAGATGACCCAGTACGAGAGGAAAGGACAAAGTGAAGGAAATTAGGGAATACGAATGATTGCGGACTCTAATATCGCTCCACTGCCTTACGATAAATAGGAAGACGGTGAACAATGACTTTTGAAACTTAATGATGATGTCTTCAAAACCCAGCAGTCTTTTCATTATATAGCGGAAGAGCTTCATAATTCTTTGACCAAAATGTGGAGCGATATTCCTCACCGCTACTGTACGAGAAGGTGGCCTTATACTGGTAGGAGGGAGAAAGAGCCAATGCTAGAGAACTTGGAGTTTTTTTTTTTTTTTTTTTTTTTTTAAGCCACACTGAACGAATTTTGAGATTGTGTCTAGAGAGAGAGAAAAAAGTGCTGTTTTTACTCTAACTTGGTTCAGGTTTTCGTCCTTTTGCAGTTCTCAGTGGCAGAAAAAGATTTGACTACAGCACTACACCGTTTCCACATAACCTCTTCATGACTAGCATCACAGTCTTGTATTACTGTCTTGTTACAACTCTGTATTCAAGATGGACAGACTGCAATTTTAGGCCAACTTTGAGTAAAAAGGGTGTAGTACTAAATCTACTACGGTACTATTGCTGCCACTACTAAGACTACTGCTACTAGAATACTTTCCGCAGGACTAAAACAGGGACTATTTTTCGATAATCGGAAAATGTTAATCTAAACTAAGGTCACTCGAGTATAATGTCAAAGACATAACTTCCTCCAGCCAGTGTTTATACAGTATTTATATATATACCATATATATATCTATATTTATCTATCTATCTATACAGTATATATATATATATATATATATATATATATATATATATATATATATACACACACACACACACACACACACACACACACACACATACACACACACAACATCACAGAAAACTGAGGACCTCTCCGGGTAAACTAGCTTATTTATCACAAACTCGCACCTATGAACCCATTTTCTTTAACATAAAAAAAACACACTAAGCTGTGATAAAGCCTTACCCAATAGCAGAGCCGTGAGATAAGCCGATAAGATAAACAAGGAAGGTATTGTGAGATATGTGGTCTTAAAGTTAGTGATGGTTGCACCCCTCTAAGTTAAGTGCCTAGGAACGGGAGGCGAATAGCTGCTTCCATCTTGTAAGGTAAATATCGGTAGGATCTCCAAGCTTAACAAAAATCGTCCACTGAAAACTGGATTAACAAACACAGTTTCTTTATTTTTTGCCAAAACGCCAATCGTCATAGTTTCTAATACCTTTTTGTGCCCTAAGTTTGTCATGTGTATAGTAAAAGAGTCTGTTGTTAGCTGAAATATAAGGCAAAGGAGGTAAGCTGCAATCAGTGGGTCATTAACCACCCCCTCAGAACGAATGCCCTCTTTATTTAGCTAACCCTTATTTTGCTTCATTCTTCCTACTGACTGACGATTTTCCTGGCTCTAAAAATGTCTCCAAGTAGTGCAGGGGTCAATCAAGGCTACAACTAACCCCTACAGATAAATAAAATCGTCTGGTAGCAACAGGGGAAGTTATGATGTAGGCTACTCCTTCTTACTGGCAGACGATTGTGTATAAAAAAAAGGGAAGCCTGTCATAACAAGTGGCTTATGGAGTCTGCAGCTAACCCTCTCACAGCGAAATATATTAGCAATCCTTTCAGTACAATGATGCCTTTGTTAATTAGTTCTCGCTACTGCCAGACGGTTTTATTCAGCTAAGGGGAGACCGACGGATACTGATAATTATAATTTGCTGCTAAGTCTTTCACAGTCAAAATCTAGCAGTTAATCCCTTTAATCCGACGACGCCGTATTTATTTGTTTATTTATCTACCTATCTATCTGTTTATCTATTTATTTGTTTAACATGGCAACCTTCAGGCGATTTTTTTTTTTTTTTTTCAGATGAGGGAAGTCCTTTCGAAACGGAAGTGTTAGATGAAATCTTCAATAAATATTTCTAAATCAGATATCTTTCAAAAACTGGCTAAAAGAATATAAGCACTTAGGAATGACAGGACTGTTCCATATGTTCACCTAATATCCGACCCCCCCCTTCCCCTCCCCCTCCAGGTGAATAACATCGTCTGGTGGCATTACGGAAAAATGAAAGAAAGGAAAAAAGAAAAGAAAAAGTCATTGTATTCCAGGTCTCTTACCCCTCACCCCAAGAGCCTACCCTAAGCTGAACAAAATCGTCTGGCGTTAGCAAGTACAAAATTTAAGCCTGTCATCGCATTTCTGAGTTTATTTTTCCCATCTCAAGGCGATTTTATCCAACTCAGGAAGGACCTCTAGTAGTGAAGGTGTTAATGAAGCCTTTATTTAACCCATCCTGTTTCTAAGTCTCTCCTAAGCTGAATAAAATCGTCTGAAGAGGAAGAAGGCTTTGAGTAATGCCTATTGACGACACGTGGCTCAAGGTAGGCATTCAGTTTTTGAAACGTCGCATTTTCTCCCACGAAAGATACGCAGCAGACGAATTTACAGCCTAAGGGTCATATTTATAAACTTTCTTGGGTTTATGTTATGGATAAGATTACTTGTATAACTTTTACCTTCAATCGTACAGCTACCAAAAACTTCACAATCAAATCTAAGTGAATATTAAAGTAAAAATGCAAATAAATAAATAAATAAATAAAATAAACTACCTGTGATGCCAGTTAACTCTAATGGAAACTTATACAGATTGGTTCATATGCTTTATAAACACTCCTCCATGATTCTGCTTCGCTTCTAGGTAGTCTGGGAGATTGATCGAGACGTTTCATTATACCCGAAACCCAAGGCACTTCATTTCTCGGGGTTCGAACAAGACTGAAGCGGTGTCCATGTCATAGCATGTTTGGTTGAGTCATACGGTAGAAGCCAGATTGCACCATTTTTCAAATCGATACTGACATTTTCATAATAAATAGTAGCTATTCCCAAATGCTTTAGACGTTTTTCAAATAGCTTCAATTATCATCTTAAATGGAAATCAGTCCTCTACAGCGGCAGTTTTATCTTATCTATATTTATTGGTAAGCGACTAATAAAAAATACACGTAAAAAAGTTAAAATACTAAGCTGTCTACTTTTGCAATCAGTGGTGCTGTAAATGGTTATATCATTCCTAGTTATCTTTGATCACTTCGTATTAAAATGTCCATTCCTACCGAAAAAAAGATAACTTCATACGTAACTAATTCATCGATATTCAACCTAAAAAAAAACACTGAACTGGAGTGCAAACAATATATTTTCAATTGACTAAAATAAAAAGTTACCTAAATTACCATCATTAACATCACAATTTTACTGATGAGCATTAAACTCCTCAATCCATATCACCCATACTCAGATGAAAATTTCCTCGCGAAAACAATTATAGAACAGACATCATCGTTTTTTTAACCCTTCAGCCTTATAAAATAGTCTGTGGATGGCAAAACAAAATCAAAATGGCATCGTAATAGATGGGACAGAGACGAGCAACGCAAGTGTGAAAAAAAAAATAAAAAAGTGAGAAAAAAGAATGTCATAGCAGTGACAGGAGTGATGGAGACTTTTTGTTCACTAACAAAATGGATAAATCGCAGAGGGAATTATAATTATAGCAGCTCCAGCGAGTTGTTCTTCCGAATTAAAACAATATTGAATGAGGATGGGGGGAGGGGGGGAATCGTCATCGTACAGGGTTAAAGAGTCGAACAACTCAAGTCCGACCTCAGTGATGCCCGAAACGAATGGGTGATGGCGATGACAGTTGAAGCAGGCACCCAATGTTTACGTTCTGGGGCCTGTACAGTACACCCGTGGGCTTCATCGCACAGTTTTGGTCACACACTGGTGTTGTTTACAGCGCGCGTTTTGTTACCAAGGAAAACCCCTTTACCTGAAAAAGCATACTGGATGTGTCAGTGTTATCTCTGCCCAGAGCACCATTTCACTGCAACACCGCCTTTGTAAACTGACGAAAACGAATTGTCTTGCGGTGACATGAATGAAATAAAACTGTCTTCATCGCACTGCAAGGAGTTAATGGAAACTTTATAACCATTTCATTCTCAGGAGGGCTCCTCTAAGCTGAATAATACCATATGGCATTACTCACAATAAAATAAAAGTACGTACTCAGGCTGAAACAGTTCTCTCTTCATTACGCAAGGCGCTTCCTGAGTTGTAAAAAATGCGCTTTGATTAGAATAATTACAATATAAAAGACGTTATGGCAATCTAGAGGTTAAATAACTATAAAGAAACAAATCAAAACTAAACCAAGAAAAACCTGGCACAAAAACGTTTTTCTGAGGACAAACGTGTACTGAGATGAAAAGTTTCCCTCGAACTAAAGAAAAACATATTTCCCTGAACAACTGACCCCCTAACATGTCTTTGGAACAATATTGTCTGTATTCCTTGCTAAATAAATATTAACGCATTCACTACGATGACGTTTTGTGTGTGTTTTCTTGGTGCCAACAGACAATCATCAGCTTAGGAAAGCCTTCGAACTGGAGAGGTCAGATATAGTTTCCATTAACCCCTTCAGTAGAAGTTTCTTCTAAGCTGGAGACAGGAAGATAAAATCAATATAAGACATGTGATTCAAGGGGCAAAAATACTGTAAAGTGTTCACCAAGGTAAACTAATTCGCAGTGGTCCATTTGATACATCTGAAGGTGGCGTAGACTCGATGTGTAAACTTTTAAGCACCCCGTATACCGTAACGTTCTGATTACAGCCCCGTTCAAAATGTGGTGAACTGTTATTTAAGTTTGGGGTTTACCTTGGTCTCTTACTACGAACTGAAGAACATTATTGTTGTTAAAGAGTGAAGTTACGGCAAGTGGATCTATATAAACAGCATCTCTACCTAAGGAACAGGACACTTCACAGTCTTCAAAAGGAGGGCGGTCCGCTGTTGTCCCTGTAAGATACTGATTTATGTCTTCGTTTTTTCTGTTACTAGAACTCACCAACGTAGCTACCTAAAAACACAGTTATATGTGTGCAGGAACACACACACACACACACACACACACACTGGAAAATACTTTAGCTCCCATTTGCATTCTCTCCCATGTAATGTATCCACTTGCCATTTGCTCTCTCTCTCTCTCTCTCTCTCTCTCTCTCTTATACACACACACACACACACACACACACACACACACACACACACATTGTACATATTGTATTTCGAATAACCCATAAATTCATGACTACAGACATAAGTTCAATTATTTCTAGTGTTGAACGCACTTCCTCCTGCTCTACAGGTGATGCAGCCAGCTACTTCTTTTCACATGACAGCGACCATTGCTAGTATGACTGATGTACAAATAGAGAAGACATTAAAAGAGAATAGGAACCCTTTTTTTCCACCTCCAAAATTTGTTAATATAATGTAACTTTCAGAAACTCCTGTCATCGTCTCTTCTTTATTCTCTCTATGAATCTTAACCATAAGTCTTCTAAAACCTGAGCTACGGACTTCGATGACTTTATTTACCCACAGACCAGTGTCATGAGTGTTTTTTGCTCTGCACCTACGATTTTTTTTTTTTTTTTTTTTTTTTTGAGTAATTTATGGCACGGGAAGCAGGAGAGGCAATAGAACTTTTGCAGATGATTGTACTCGTTCGATAAAACTGCAGCTGAGCGATGTCTCTCTCTATTTTATCGTATGCCCAGTATTCAGAATGATACATGGTTATCGAAATGAGGCAAGCAGAGCAATATTTAAAAGATCTTTGAGTTGGATTCGCATTGCCATATGAGAACGCAGAACCTCTTCCTTAGCGATTTAGTTTTGCATGTCACACTCCTTTATTCCTGTACGCTGATGTTTATATCCTTTTGATAATACCATAGTTTTCATCAGTGACAGAGAGGATCCAAAGCGTAAAAGGCAAAATAACTCGCTTAGGAATATGTGTTACGTAATCTGGCAAGCCAACTAGAATACGACCCTTGTGTTCCACCGACGCTCTTGGGCACCGTTTCATAACATGCCACTGTTATTAAAATCCAGTCACAATATTTCCACTGTGTATCATACAACAGCAATTTTCAAACCTCCGTGAGAAATATTAAAGTCACTGATATTAGCGGCCCTGCATAAATTTTTCGCTTTTACGCTTCTACGGGAAAATGCGCAGATGAGATACAGTATTTTTCAACACTATATTCTGGTATATTTTTTCCTGTAAGTTGTTAAACCCCTTCACTGCGAGAGCTCTAATTTCAAGTGAATAAAAGTGTCTGGTGGAATGAATAATAAATGTGTAACTTCTTTATACTACCTGAATAAACTTCGTACCGTTACTAGTAGGATTCTGCCCAATAACATATTATTTCATTTTATACGTCTTGCCTCTAGACGACTTTATTCATATCAGGAGAAACTTTTCGGACTGAAGAGTTTATATGCAGCCTTAACTCACCACTTCAGTACATGAGATTCCCCCTAAAGATGAGCAACGCTGTCCAGAGGTAACGTGAACAAAATGAATGTTATGAAACTGAATGGATTAATCATGACTGCTTCTTGTCCTTTCACTGCCAAAGATCTCTTCAGAGTTGCATATAAGCCACATAAACACTGATAGGGTTAAAAACAAGCTCTATATATCTTTTTCACTGCGATCATGACACGTATGACGTTTCTTTACTTTCTCCTTTTCCATTTCTGTTCTTTCATTTTTCCAAACCTCAGACGATTTTCTCCAGCAGAGAGAAAACCCATACGCATCAAAAGGATATCTTATTTCGGAATCCAACCTTATCACCAATCGTATCAATATATCCATCTCAAATACACAAATTCCTGGACATTTATCTAATACTTATAAAAAAAAAAAAAAAAATCTTAACCCTCTTTTCTTTCTTTGCTTCAGACGATTTTCTTCAGCAGATAGAAAAGCCCTGCGCATCAATGGGATATCATATTTAGGAATGCGGCCTTATCACCAATCTTATCATCCATATCCATCTCAAATACACAAATTCCTGGATGTTTATCTAGTACCAATAAAAAACTATCTTATCTCCCCCCCCCCCAGTATACCTTATTCATCTGCTTTACCTGAGCGGAGGAATATTAACTCTTTCATGATCGTCAAAGCTCTAGTTTATTGCAGGTAAAGTTAGATTAATTAAATCTGCTGAGACTGAGACAACGATTTGAGTGTAGTGAGGTGGGGACGGGGAAGACCACACACACACACACACACACACACACACACACACACACACACACACACACACACACAGATAAACAAATAAATAGATAGGCAAACCAATATATAGATAGATACATAGACAGATAGATAAAAACACAAAATCCAGTCCATCACTCTCTTTCTTCGGCACCGTTAGTTAAAGAGGGCAATTAGGGAGTGGGTAGTTAAAAGACGAGGAATTTTGTGGGAGCGCGTTGACCTTTGCCCTTTAACGTGGACTCCCACTGCGGAGTAATGGGTGTGGTCGCGTCTCTCTCTCTCTCTCTCTCTCTCTCGGCTGCAGGGTTCTTTCTTTTTTAATCTTCATTTATTTAACATCCTATACTTATTTTGCTTCCGCTCCTCTCTCTTTCCTGCCCTCCCCTTTCCCCCCTCTCTGTCTGTCTGTCACACACACACACACACACACACACACACACACACACACACACACACACACACTTTGCAAGACAGGGAAGCTCCTGGGGCTTAACCAGTGAGTTTTTCCTTTCGGTTTTTCTCTCAATGAGTAATGCACTGCCTGGTCGCTTAGAGATGGGTCAATATTAGCTTCTCTGAATGTGTGTGTGTGTGTGTGTGTGTGTGTGTGTGTGTGAGAGAGAGAGAGAGAGAGAGAGAGAGAGAGAGAGGCCCTTAGTTAGGTGATGGTTTCTCAGTTTAGCCTCTTTAATCCGAATTTTTAACATTCTTTTCTCTACAACTAGACGATTTTTTTCAGCTTATGGGATGATCTTATTGAAGGGGCAAGCATGGATCTCTACAGACATTTATAGTATGATTTTATTAGGTTATTATCCCCTTATTTCCATCCAACAATTTAATTCCGCTTCGTCCCCTCGCAGTGAAGAGGTTAAGGATACACGCTTAACCCGCTCAGGCCGAGGACGTCTGGCAAATTTTGTTCTTGCTCACGTCAGGCCATTTTTCTTCAATTTCGGATTGCTCTTTCGTGGTGAAGGGGTTAAAGGCCATATCTAATCCCTCCAGTTAGGATTTTCTCCGGGGATGAAACAATCGTCTTGGGAAAGCATGTCTATCTACCTGTCTATTGCCAGACGCCTTAATCCCGTAACAGGTGGCCACAAACAAATCGCCTCCATGTCGTCCTGTCCCCCGTCATTTCACTACCCTGCTCGCAGCTCACACCCCCGTCCCTCATATACTGCACTCCATCCCTCCACCTCATCCTTGGCTTCCCCCTCCCTCTCCTCCCCTCCACCTCACTCATATACTTCATAAATCATGTCATCGTTGCAAGAAGTTTCGTTGGTTACACTAAAAGCCCCTTAAATCCGTATTACATCATTTATACATCATTATTGCTGCTACCTGACGATTTTATTAAGCTTAGGAAAGACGCTGCAGACTGGAGGGGTTAGCTATAGCCTTAACTTTCACTGATACACGGTGCTGGAGAGGGACGCCTTCATGTGGTAGCACCGATATAACTGGGTGGCTCCACCACCCAATCATACAAACGTCCTTCAGCTCCCTCCCTATACTCCCAAGAGGAGGACAACTTCAGGCTACAGTCCACTGGGTTCACATTTCAGACGAACATGGAGCTACAACTAATACTCCTTCTACGACTCCGATCCTTCCTGTCTTAGGTAACATCGTAAGTGAGTAGAATTAACAAAATGGAAAAAAAAAAAATAGCTGAAATGTCGCTCCGCTGGCTATCGCACTTTTCAATACTGCGTGGGAGCCAATAATGGAGTTCAGCACGACCTCGGAAAAGTTTCATACATTTTTCACATCACACCAACTTCTGTCCATCAATCCTTTTACAGAATACAAATAAGACACCCTCGTAGTTCCAAGCTATAAATGTTAAATACTACGGGCATTTGAAACTTAGCTCTCTCAAGCTCCCATGACTCACTCTCAGCTGAAGAAAATCGCCTGGTAGTAGCCGTCCTCCCTTGCCCCACAAAAATAAAACCAGTAAATAAATAAATAAATAAATAAAATAAACAGTTAATCGTGCAGAAAGAGCTTAAGGATGGGATTAAAATAAAAAGAAAAGTTTTTTTTTTTTTTTTTACCCGGCCACTCAATTTAAGAAAAGGCCAAATACTAGACTGTGGCCTTTGATCCTGCAAAATGTAGTTCTTTTCAGGACGGGCTAAAAAAAACGTATACTCCTCTCCTAACTCCGTTCTGTGTAAAAGGAAGGGGATATTTTCTCAAGATTACCGTATATAGTATTTTCGTCTTGTCACTCTACAGGCCCCAAGAGGACACCAGTATTTCTACATATACGTCTCATCTGGGTGAATAAAAGAGAGGGAAAAGGGAAAAAGTGTGTGTGTGTGTGTGTGTGTGTGTGTGTGTGTGTGTGTGTGTGTGTGTGTGTCTCCCAAGGGAACACTGTTTTTTGCAGGGGGCGTGAGAGAGTCTTAGGGGATGAAGGAAAAACGGGGTACGAAGGATGAGAGTGGGGAGTAAAAAAGAGCAAGAGAAACACCACAAGTAGGAGAAGAGGGAAATAAAGAAGGAGGAGAGTGAGGAAGAAAGGAATACAGGAAACAGTGGGAGGGGGGATGAAAGGATTGTAACAGACTGAAGAAGAATGAGATCAGGGGAGGAAAAGGAGATGAACAAGAGGAAGGCAATAAGGGTAGAACAAGGCAATATGAAAAGCGAAGGGAAAAGAAGCATCATATTTATAAAAGGGCGGGGAATAAGAATAAAGTCAGGGAAGGAGTGGCAAGAGAGGAGCAAGAAAGGAACAAGAAATAATTTAAGAAAACTAAGGAAAGTGTGTTGAATCGGAAAGGGACAAAAATGAAATTAAGAATATTCACAAAACGACAAATATAAAATGTAAAGGGATAAACAGAGAGAGAGAGAGAGAGAGAGAGAGAGAGAGAGAGGGAGGCGGGGTTATAAAAAGGGGGGAAATATCACGCAGGAGAGGACGAATAAGGCTGAGAAGTGAAAGAGGGTAAAATATACGACAAAATACTGACTGATGAAAGATACACATTTCAGGTGAAGGAAATTACTAGTCTTGATATCTGCTTGTGCTCGGGGAAACAAATCACAGTTAGGGAAAATAGCGATAGTAATGAATAATACTGTAATGATGATGATGGTGATAGAACTAGAGCTAATAACAATAATAATAATTCCGTAATTGTAGCAGTTGTAGTAGTAGTAGTGGAAATAATAATAATAATAATAATAATAATAATACGATATAACATTTCAACAACAGCAATGCGGAAAGGGCTCGTACAGCAGGAAGTATGAGAGCTGCGTATAATACCAGGATAACATAGATGGAAAATTAAATAAATATCATACGCTGAACTAAAGCCGAACAAAGGTGACTGGGAAATGACAACAGCGTGGAATAAATGATAACAGGGCTGAAGGTCATATGATAGGGGAAAATGGATATCCTGGAATAAAAGAGAGAGAGAGAGAGAGAGAGAGAGAACAGGTAACAGTGAGCATTCTGATTTAAAGAGGTCGTCTATCCTTTGTAGCAGTAACACACACACACACACACACACACACACACACACACACACACAGAATGCACTCTATCCCGTCTTCCATACCCTAAGGCTGTCATACATTGGAAAGATTATTATTTTCTTTTACTTTTACTTGTGAAATTTCTGTGACTATATCGTAAAATTCACTGCTTTCTTTTCGCTGCCTCATGACACTGCTCAGAGAAATGAAATTTTTTTTTTTTCACAAGAATGTTAAGTATTCTGAAAAAATGAAAATGGGAGAGGTTTTTATATCTTGATCCATAATTTTCTACTGATTGTGGATAGACCTTCAGGCATCAACAAACGATATTTATCAATGGTAAAAGCATCAGCTATTTGAAAGGACAGTGAAATTTATCTTGTCCAATTCTTTGTTGTTTTGCTCACTGTTTGTACTGACAATCTACCGTTCAACTAATACTGGATCATGAATTTCTCAGCTATCTAAATTCTGACTGTAAATCGTTTAAGCTCACGTCTCTCATCCGTGTCTCCTATCAGTTCAGCAGTTATCTATCTAACAGTATATATTTCAAGAGATTGAGTCAAACATTAATTTCTCATGAAGTATCCTATTGTATTCCTTTTGCTGTCAAGAAATATAACCACTGCGGGTGATTCATTACGAGTAAGAGACATTTGATTATAAGTCACTTAGAAAAGATCCACCTCCTCTGAAGCAGTGTTTCTAAGTGTTCCTGACCAATACGAGGTTATCACGGCGCGTTATCCTATTATCAGTAATGAGTGACGAGTGTTTTGCCTACGACTGACTCCATTTCAGCCTGTTCCTTTCCCTTCTCATGGCCGGAACAACTCATCGTGATTCTAGTTCAGGTTACGTCAGGTGCAGAATGACGGTGAATCATAGGAGTCTGAGAGTGAATCATAGGAATCTGAGTGTATCATGTGAGTCTGAGTGTGAATCATAAGAGTCAGAGTGAATCATTCGAGTCTGTGTTAATACTGTCATCATAGCCTTGGGTCGGAAAAATTCAATTATACGATACCAACTAACTCCAGATAATTAGATTCAGCTGAAGGTGAATCATAGGAGCCTGAGAAAAATAATCAGTCCTCACTCTATCAGACCCCTCTCAAAACTGAACAAATTGGCCTGCAGTGGAAAAGAATGATGCAGATGACATTACGGATTGCAGGTGTCAAAGAAAATTACTTCTAACCTCTTCTCTATAGCACATTTCCCCCCAGCTGAAAAAAAAAAAAATTGTCTGATGCTGGAAAGATTAATATGTGACATCGTACTGAGGTGGTTTGCGGTACATAAGTCTTTCTCCCGACACACAGACTGGTAAATATATAAACAGACAGAAAGAAAGACTGAGGAAACTTTAAAGACAGACAGACATACAGACACGCAGATAGATAGACAGATGGAGTGAGATACGAAGTCGATATTGTGAAAGTAGGTCAGCACTAAACTAGACAAGGAAGTAGCAGTGAGAGACAAAAAAAAGTGAGTCTAGGTGGAGAGTGTGAGAGCGAGTGAGGATAAAAATAAAACGTAATAATCCTTAAAGCCCGGTACACAAAGGTCAAAGTTCAGAGGGAGGTGACCTGGTATAGTCTGGTGTTGTGTGCTGGTGCGATGGTGAAAAGTCAGGGTATGGAAAACAACATCTCTCTCCTCCTCCTTCCCCCCCCCCTCCTCTCTCTCTCTGTCTCTCTCACACACACACACACACACACACACTACAACACTTCATTTTTACATCACCAATATTCACACATCACTACCAACACTCACCACACCCACCTTAGATCAAAAGCACATCACCATCATCTGTCACAATGAACAGACCATCATCACCATCATCATCAGCAGCAGCACCACCACCTTCACCAATATATATCCAACATACATCAACAATGGAACAAACTATCCTCAAAAGCATCATCAGCACCAACATCCGTCGCACCATCATCATCATCAGCACCAATATCCATCACACGATCATCATCATCATCATCATCATCATCATAATGACATCACTCTGTAAGCCAGTTACCACACCTACAATCACCGCCATCACAGGAAGATAAGATACCAGGCTGTGAGATAAGTAAGGGAGGCTTCTGTGACAAATAGATATATAGATAAATAGATAGACAGTTAGACGCAAGAGTAGATGAACAGCCACAGACACGGATAGAGAGAGAGAGAGAGAGAGAGAGAGAGATGCTGATAAAGAAATGTGATAGATAAGAACAGTAAGCAGAGATTTAGAGAAATATATAACACAGATCTGGCAAGAAGAGATGAGAGAAACAAAATCAATGACGACTTAGGAGAGGAAGTAAGAAAGGAAGAAGGCACAAAATCAATGACGACTTAGGAGAGGAAGTAAGAAAGGAAGAAAACGATAATAAGGGGAGATTCAGGTGGGGAAAAGCGGTAACAAGAAAGAATGAATCGAGGAGAGAGAGAGATGATGATAGGGAGGGAATGAAGGTACGTAAAAAAAGGAAAATATACAGAAAATCGAGGAGATAAAAGATGATAGGGTGGAAACGAAGGTACGTACTGAAAGAACAGGAAAATATTAAGACAATCGAAGAGAGAGATGATGTTAGGGAGGAAATGAAAGTGCGTCAAAAAATGAAGAAATACACTTAGGCAACACTTGAGCAAATAATAAATGGGGAGAATATGATCCTCTGTCAATTAACTAGTTTGCATTTTCATATGGCCAGCGTAATAGGCCTATACTACCATGAACAAATTGCAAGGAGTGACCACAGTGAGAGAATTATAAAGAGGAGACAAGGCAAAATACTGTATATCAATGAAGAAATGTATAATTTTCTCCATTTGTGTAGGATAATTTTCACCATCAGCTATATATAAAAAAAAATTTATTACCGTATGTAGGAGATAGGCAATTTTTAGACACGGTGGAGGTGAGCGTGTATGCCGTCCCTTTAAACATGTGAGGCGATTAGATAAAATGGTGATAAGATACGAGAGTGATCACAGCGCCGGGTTATCAGCTACCGAGGTGATCTGGCTGATAGGCTGGCTTTTGATGAGGGAGTCTGGGTTACAGGTTAAGTTACAGTAGGAAATTTGGTGTATTTTAATTACTCTGCTCAAGATTAGGTAGGATGTCTTTGTCTCTGTCTGTCTGTCTGTCTGTCTCTCTCTCTCTGACACTGCCTGACCGGATTAGGGTCTTCTCTATGACTTTTCCGTCCTACCTGCTTCATTATTTCAGTACTTGAAAAATAGGGACGGAGAAGAGGGAATATGCTACCCTTAACTCTGTCCCCTATCACACCTACGTTACAGTGAGATGAGGTACTCTAATCTAGCCTTATTTTACGACAGATGCCATAGTGTACGCCAACTGCAACTAGAGAAGTAGATCCCTCATTTCGTTGTCGAAAATTTACACGAAACATTTACTACGGAAAAGTAATAAAGACTGCTAATTCATTTAAACAGTGTAAGAGGTGTTGCGCAAGCGCGGGCGCACATACACGCACACACACACACACACACACATCGTTCGGAAATTCAATCACCAGTAACCTTTTCAGTGTGGTGTGTGTGTGTGTGTGTGTGTGTGTGTGTGTGTGTGTGTGTGTGTGTGTTCTTTTATTCATTCTTGCTACCTAAAGATACAACAGTCTAGAATATCTTTTTAGGTCAGGGAAAACCTCTTCAAGTGAAAGGATTTAGGGTGAATAAATGAGAGGATCGTATCCCCACAAGATCACAAACCAAGGGATAGGAGAATAGTACCAACGTCTTCCCTACGTACTGTGGAAGGTGACTATAAAAGAACAGGAATGAGAGGAGGTGGGGTGAAGCGGGCAGGTGGAATATGACATACTTTTCGTTATGAGTTTCTAGAAGCTGCTGGTGAACGATTACCTGTTAAGTTGGCGAACGCGGCGAACACTCCCCAAAAACACACACACACACACACAAAGGCGATCGAGAAAAGTGGAAATTCAGAACAGCGAGATGCACGGAGAAAAAACAAAAGAAAAAAAAGTCTATTCTTCTCCCTCATATGTATCTATCTATATATGTTAGCGGATACTGTATGCCCCCACGACCAGTGATAGAAAGCTGTGGGGTTGGCTATCTTATCACTCGGACAAATGAGAGCAAAGATAACGGGGGTTAACAAGCCAGCACTCCCTGACACAGAACAAACAGCTAGTGGTTCATCCATGCTACACCGACTGGCAAGGCAAACAAGCAAACATACGCACGACAGATTTTTATCTTTCCCATCGTTTGATTATCCTCTCTCTCTCTCTCTCTCTCTCTCTCTCACACACACACACACACACACACACACACACACACACACACACACACACACGCACACCATTGCCATCACAGCAACATCCCCACAATATCGGCCAGCAACAAATTCCAAACCTCTGACCGATTAATGGGGACAGAAAAGTGTTACCAGTTGTAACTACAATAACATGTGTATAGAAAATATGAATTGTTCGCAACTGATACTAATACACTGAAATAAGGGGAACGTTGGCCTGTGGTGTGGGTGTGGGGTTTTGCAAAGATTACGGAGAACGGTACGGAATTTTGCATACATATACTCATATATATATTTTTACATGCACAGGTGCTCATATTCGGATATAACACACCCATACCCTATATATATATATATATATATATATATATATATATATATATATATACATACATACATACATACATATGTAGACTATATATTGTAGAGAGCAGCAGCGGCCATCCACCCACTCACACGGACAAAAAAAAAAAAAAATCCCACGCGTGCATGAACTGAATGGGAAGGCCGGGGGCAAATGAAGGACATCGGGGAAATACAGGAATGAAATTAAACAAATTCAATCTAGTCTCCCGTTACCATAAAAATTAGCACAGGAAAGGAAATGGTTCAGGTCGATATACTAAAGGTGACCTGAAATGAAGAGTCCCGATCACTAAATCCTCTACACTTCAGGGGGTTCCACACTAATAATAATAATAATAATAATAATAATAATAAAAAAGCAGCAATCCATGCATTCGTTATGGCAGAAATTGATCACCGGATATTAGTGGTTCAGGTCATTATATCGAGGCTGATGTGGAATGTCGTCCCAGTCAATAATTTTTTTACGCTTTTATTACTGATGATTAACTTAACATTTTCTCATATGGTTTCGAGACGGTGTAAACAAACGGCTGTTGTATTTAGAAAGTACTCTATTGTGTGTCACGACGTATTTTCTTTTATAGTTTTACAATTCCCAGACAGTTTTATTCATATTAGGAGAGATTGCCCGTGGTAAATGAATTAAAATTATCCATTAACCCCTCCAACACCATGACGTCCTTTTTATTGTGCACTGTTTACTTCCTGTTGATTTTATTCAGGTTAGGACAGACCGCAGGTAGTAAGTGGATTAGCAACAATCTTGCTAACCAGTAAAAGGAGCGGCTGAAGGCAGAGCACCACCGCTTTCTCATATTGGTGCCACCACGTGAAGGTGTCTTTCATCGTCCCAAAATGTCCAACCCACCACAAAAATATTACTGACTGAAGTGCTTCTGTCCAGTAATTGCAATGTTAAGCTGGGATGGTAGAAAAAATAATGAAATAAAAAGCTGGAATGAAGGAAGAACAAATTACTCCCTCACTACAAGGTCTTTCTTAAGCTGAACAAAATCGTCTGGAGGTAGCAAGAATTTTAAAAACGTCAATCTTGAAGGAGTTTTTGGAGACATTTTAAATCACATCACTACAGGTACCATATCACTCTAAATATCATCATCTTGTAACAGTGGAGATGAAACTGATCGCCCGAAAGAAGTTAAAAGAAGTTACTGCTGATGAAAAGGTACTAGAAAAGGAGCACCGAATTAGTAAAGGGAAATACGGTAGTTAACTGAGGAAATATTTATCATGATTTTAGATATGTGTGGGGAGACGAATGAAACTATGAGTGGAAAGTTTGAGCATATGCGAAAATTAACTCTCAGGCTCCTACCACTCACTCTTTGCTGAACAGAATCGTCTGCCCTTAGATGGAGAGAGAGAGAGAGAGAGAGAGAGAGAGAGAGAGAGAGAGAGAGAGAGAGAGAGATTAAAAAATATGTATTTCCAAGGGCGGTCCACACACATTTTCCAATATTCCATTAAATAAAAAAAATAAAAAATCATACGCCCTTTTTCTTACAGCCTCGTTTTTTCCCATATTTCATCACACACATTCCCTTTCATCACTCCATCCACGCACACGCTTCCTGCAGATATTGAAACGAAACTCTCTACCAATATGAGGTTACGGATCCTGGATTGGGCCCACAGTTTCGCGTTTCTTTTTTTTTCTATGGAGAGGCGATTAGACTTTGGATATAGCTGGGTTTAGGCGTGTTGGATCCCTCTTCCGGCTTATAAGCAGAGATTCACGCATTTATTCTTTTACTCTCTCATTACCTTTTCCTCTCCTCTCGCTATCTATAATCTTTGCCCAGGGTGCTTGCCCTTTGCACTCTCTCTCTCCACACACACCCACCCACCCACACATACACACACACATCTACCCAATCTGTCTAAAATATATATACACACACGAGCGAGCGCGCAATTGAGTTTTATTAATTCAGTACCAGGATATAAAATGTCAAGTGAGTTAATAAACTACTCTATATGATATACTTTTTAAAAACATATTGCTCTTGGTGTCTGTTATACAAAAATAGACAACATAATACCAACACGCAAACACGTACAAAAATGAAGATATATCGGCATTCTCTCTGTATAATTTTTACAAAAACATAAATACATATGCACGTATATATTCTCTCCCTCTCTCTCTCTCTCTCTCTCTCTCTCTCTCACTGAAAACCATTGGTCACTTTTTAAAATGCCTATACAGCAAATGTATATCAGTCATTGAAACACTCACATACAAACATACAAACACACACATACTTCAGAAAATACACACGCATCGAAACACATAATCAAAATCAAAACAATTACCCACCAACCGATCTATAATTAACAAGTGAATGAAATATTGCCACGGAGTACAAAGTCCCCTGTAGGATGATAACCATACATATGTACTGCGCATACAATGTAGGTAAGATAGCAATACGTATTTACTATGTACACAATATGGATATGAAAAGACCTTGACCTAATTCCGGACATACTGACGGATTTGCTGATGTACTGACGGAGACGCCAAACCCATAGTCCCATACCGCTTTGACCAGTAGGAGACTAACAAGCAAGATCTATGCATATCTGTCTTTAAATTTTACAATGATTTATTTTGATATATGAACCATTTTCTGACACAATACAAATCCCTTTACTGATCCTACCCTAAATTAACACTAATCTCCATCATAAAACCTGCAAAAGCACTGAGGGAGACGGATAGATAGAAAGATTGTGTGTGTGTGTGTGTGTGTGTGTGTGTGTGTGTGTGTGTGTGTGCATCATTATTATTATTATTATTATCCTCTATATATAGTTATTAGAGGTTTATTTACAAATGCATTGATTTTTACATTTACATTTCTCTGATTGTGTCTGATGGTATAAGAATTTTTAGATGATCATTTTGAAGACCCCAGATAAGAGCGAATCTCGTCGTTGTCTTATCAGTGTTGTGGCCCTCTCGTATCTTATCGGCTACGTGGTGTAAGATATTATTTACCTTCATCCATTCACTCCCGGATGTGAAGGGACACTAATGCGAGAGAGAGAGAGAGAGAGAGAGAGAGAGAGAGAGAGAGAGAGATTGTTATCCCATGAGGTCATTGATCATAATTGTAGCTTCATATTGGCTGAAAAACAGACTTACATTTCCATGGCATTATCACTGAAAATTAGCCCAAGAACAGGAAGAAAATGTACACTCTTTTCATGCGACGCCCTGAAGCGAGATGGAACGATATCCAGCCCATTTTATTTGATGATGATGATGATGATGATGATGATGATCCCTTTAAATCTGACAAGGTTCTGGGACACAGGAAAGATTTATTTTTGGTAATTGTACACTTGGTAACAGTATCATTTTCGCTTCAGGATTGGACGATTTTACGAAATTAGCACCATCTCTGTGACTGTTAGGTTGGCATTCCTCTATACAATATGCTGGTGCCCTCTTATGTACGATAATCCAGTGACCAATTTGTAAAGACATAATTTATACGATACTGATGGACACCTAAGATGACACTTTGGTCACTATTTCATAATGCTTCACACTGTTGGGCCCTGCAAACTGTATTAGCTAAGTACACATTCATAATTAATTTCAGTTTAGATAAGCATACTTTATTGTACTCGTTTAATCTCTTCCTGCTTCAAAATCTGTGTTGCTCTCTTAATCTTTATATATAGCATTTTTTTCCATTCTTTCCATAATTATAATCTCTCTTATCTCCTCTACTTGTCTTTATTCCGATTTTTTATACAGTCTCCCTTCCCCCACCGTGTTTTCTCTCCGTGCATTTATTTGCCTTTTATCCTAAATAGCAATCATTGACATTCATATTGTACTTTTTCCTTCATTCTTCAGTTACAACAAATATTTCAGCATTGATCTTCTTTTTTTCCTTTTCTTCCTTCGGCCTTCCTCCATCTTCCTTCGTCAGTATTTTTCCCGTTTCTCCTTCCTCTTTTCCTTCTCTCCAATCTCTCTAATCCTACCTTCCTGTGTGTTTCCCTGGCGTACTGTACCTTGCACGAAGAAGTTCTCAGACAATGAAATACAATCATATCTTAGAAAAAATATCAAAGAACTGCGTAAATTAACTTCTCACTGCCTCGTCATTAATATAACTACAATCACATCAGACTCAGGGACGACCAATAATAATGAAAAACGAATGTTATATTAGGAAACTACTGGATCCTTCGCTTAATTTAGTGATGGCAATCCCCTATTATGAATTTTTATGACCCCTATAAATCTCTAAATGGTAGTCTAACAGCAAGGTACTTAAGTAATTAATACCCCTCTGACAAATATATAAGGAAGGTACGCAATTTAAGTACTGTACGTTACGCCAGTATTAATAACATGCAAAGTACAACATTATTCTAGTTAGCATACAAACACAATCATACTCATTCACAAATAGCAAACTCACACTAAAACTGATGTAAGCAAACAGTACAAATAATAACACACACACACACACACACACACACACACACACACAGACGGATATACTGTTGCTATCCTTAGTCAGAATATCAAAGAGACATTACCCCACACATATTAACAGAATCATCCTAAGACTCACAAAACAAACATTTCTCCGGTAAGTGAAAAAAAAAAAAAAAAAAGACAAACCACATTATTAAAAAAAAGAAAGGTGAAAGCCCTTTAAAACGATAATGATCTTTAACACTGACTTCACTGTCAGACGTCAGGTGGCATCTTACGCAATGAAAAGATTAAAAATAGTCTCCCTTAATTCTGTCATTACCAGAGATCTGCCCTAAAGTAAATAATTCTGTATGAAAGTAAGAAACATAGAGTGCAGAAGAGGTCATCATCCATAAGGGTTTAACGGGATTTGGGACCTAATACTTTTTCCTAAGCGATGCATTTTGCTTGTTACACCTTACTGTCCATTTCTATGTTATATAAATCTTTCAAACATCGCCATACTCAGCATATATGGCGAAAAAAAAAAATAACCAGCCAAATCAAAAAATAATTCGGTTAGGATGAGCTGCTAGGGAGCCTCTTTACCCGGCCAGAATACGGGTCTTGATGTACAGAGGTTGTCGTAATACAGGGAGGCTGTAAATGGCAATCACGGCATTTCTCGTGTAGGTGTGAAGGCCAGGATTACGGGGAGTGAAATTCCGTCACCTGAGCAATAAAACAGGTAGCAAAGATCACTGCACCGTACACCTGGATGGAATAAGGTTAACTGTTTTTATGGCCAGGGCAAATCTGACACTGTATTCCAGCTAACGCCAGACGATTTTATTCAGCTGAGTAAGTTATAGGATGTTGAGACTCTAAACAAAAGAAAAAGAATGGAAAAAAGACAATGAAAGAAAGGCAATGATAAGAGTTCATTATGGATAGGAGTCATTGCATACCTTTTTCTTAAATAGTATCTTCTGGCAGGAATCAAAAAGATAAAAATAACATGCTCAGGTTGAGATCAAAGCGCTTAATAAAACTGGGAATATTTTTGTCCTCATCATAGAGCGTAATTTCTTCACCTGCCACAGATCCTACCTGATGAGATAATAAATCCGTCTGGAATTAGCAAGATTAAACCCCAGCTACTTCACTCGCACGACGAATTTTTTGCTTTACTCTTGCTACCTCCACTGGACAATTATTATTATTATTATTATTATTTTTTTTTTTTAAATTCAGCTTACAAGGGTCAGTCTTGCAGAGAAGGGGTTAACTGTAGCCTGACTTTAACCCCTCCTCCAGCTTGAACAGTTACCCTTAAGCTGAACAAAATCGTCAGGTAACAGCAAGATTAAAAGACAACGCACGTCCTCGGAGCCATGAGGTTAAAATCGTCATTGGACTGAGAATTAATGGAGACTTGTTTGTAACCCCTTCCTTACAAGAAGTCTCCCGTAGGTTTAGTAATAACGCTTAATGAGAGCAAGAATAATATTGTCATCGTTGTAGGGAGGTATAACCCTGTCAGTACGATGACGTCCTTTTTCACTTTCTGCAGGCTACCAAGAGACGATTTTATTCTCAACTTAAGAATGGATATGATAGTAGTGAAGGAGGTAATGAAGGCTACATCTGACCTTCTCCCCCCCTCAAATTCAATAATCATCCTGTCAGCTAATTAAAACCGTCCAGAACTAGCACGCATGCAAAAAAAAAAAAAATACAAATACAAATAAATAAATAAATAAAAATATAACAGGGTGTTGGTAGTAAAGGACTTATGTATGACGCAATACAATAAAATAATACATGAAATAAAACTAAGTAAAAATTAAGAAAAGGTGTGCTGGTAGTAAAGAGCTTAAGTATGAGGCAACGACTACGGAAATCTACAGGTGTGAGGAATTATGATGATAAGATTAGAAGTTATCCAGATACAGTCGGGAATAAAAGTTCGGCCAATATTTCACCTCTCCTACTCCTAACTATCGTCCACTGGCTGATGTTTCTAGGCTGAGAGAGGTTTGGTATGATTCTCCGCCCACAGATTCTCTCTTATATGAAGCGAAAGGAGGGGAAGTAACGACCATTTAGGTGTGAAGCAGACCCAGTGGAATAAGAGTGGAAACTTTTGTCCCTACTGTACCACCACCATGTCCACGTTCCCCAGTCATATTATCAGCTCGAAAGTTCATTCACAACGCTTTTACACCATTCTTTCAACCCTTCAGTTCGACGTCATATTTTTTTTCATATTTGTCTTGTTACTTCCTGATGATTTTATCCACCTTAGGGCAGATTGACACAACGACAGGTGTTAATGAAGGCTGGATCAGACCCCCTCCAGTCCGATGCGTTTCTCTTAAGTTGAATAAAATCATCTGGTGGTAGCAACAGAACACAAACTACGTTACCTGTGTGAAGTGGTTAACCCCTTCACTACGAGGCTTAGTGGTCAGTAAAGTATCACCAATGGGCTCACATTCTCAAGTGATACAATAAACTCGAAAGTCTATGAGCAGTATTTACCTTTCTCTTTATCACTATTTTCTGCCTCTTTATCCAGCCATGTACTGTATCACCACGAGGCTGACATCCTCCTGTGATACAACGAACCCCAAACACTTCTGCGTAATACTTTGTCACTCATTCTTTGACTCCTGCGCTTGAAATGACATAACGAATTGGACGAAGTCTTACTGAACACTGCATTTTATAACTTATTCATTTTGTTAACAGCCATTTCCCTTTCACATTTACTGATATTTTTTTTTTAAATAACACCACAGGGCTTTTACCTTTAGAGGGGTGACATTTCGCCTTGGAGTGGGTAGTGCAGCCTTAATAAACCCTATAAATAATCGGTGCTCTTCCTTAACTGAAGGTAGCAGGAATAAGATGAAAGTCATCGTAATGGTTTTAAAAAACTGAGAAAACATATCAACTCGGGCACATCAAAAAACTAACGCTAGAAACATTAATCATTATCATCATCACTATTATTATTATTATTATTATTATTATTATTACCGGTATTATTATTATTATTATCTGAGACGTCCCTGGGCTGTACGGGTTAGAAACACTCTCAGTAACCTGCAAGTTAAACGTGTCATCCAGTGTTAGCAGGGGTAAATTATGAACGTTACGATACAGCCCCTAAAAGGATTACTTGATAAATGATTTAGCACTTTGAGGAGTAGAAATTTTCCAAAGCTCAATAAATTCGCCTGGAGTTGGTCCGAATAAAATACCAAACTGTGACGATGCTCCTGAATGAGTTAACCCTTCACTTTTAGTCATTCTTTAATTCATTTTTACAGGTACAATATTCTTCAGGTGACTCATTAATCACTCATAAATGATCTGGGATGGTATATGTCAGTCGTTAATTCATTTTTACAGGTACAATATTCTTCAGGTGACTCATTAATCACTCATAAATGATCTGGGATGGTATATGTCAGTTGTTGCTATAGGTCACTTACACTGATGGTCAGTTCTACTGTCTAAAAATTCAAATACATTTTCCTTTGATAAATTATTATTAATAGATAGTGTATTTTATCAGTGCAGTTAATATTTACCAGTGCTTTCTGTGATGATCTTTTTAAAATGTTATTACATTACACGAAGTAATTTTGATTTAATTACTTTAATCTATAGAGGAATGATAAAGTGATACACTATACAGTTAGCGTAAAATTTTAAAAATAAAATGTTAAAAACGTATAAAACTTTCTAAACTAATATACCTAATTAAAAATAAATGGAACTGGTAAACGAACTGCACAAATCTCGAGAAATATGAGCTTTAACAGAGATTTCGTATGTTATCAAACAGTACAGTGTAATTAACAGGTCACGCAAATTGCAGGTGGGGCAGGTGAAGCATGAGGACGTAATGGCTGCATCGATCGCTTCACTCGTCTCCTTCATGTACTCCCAACTCTCTGGCTCCAATCCCAACATGGCCAGCAACCAGGAGCAACCCAAACCCAAGCTGACGGCCGTGTGGCGAACCAAGTCAACCCCTCAGGACCTCAACAACCCACCGACCTCTCCACGCTTCAAGGAGGATGGCTCGCTTCTTCGTCTCCTCCGCACCAAGTCCATGCCGGCACTTGGGATGGGAAGGGGGTCGCCTCTACGCAAGACTCCATCTCTTACTACCGACACAGACACCAGCTCAAGATCCTCCTCGCTTCCACAAATGTCCAGCAAGGTCATTAGTTCGAGACTGAGTGAAGAGGGTTCGGATTCACGTTCGAACGCCACGCCGCCTCCCACTCCAAGAACACCGTCTCCAGCCGAGCAAAGGAAGCTCATTCGTTCGGCATCTGATGGTCACATATGGACTAAGCGCAGGAAGCCGCACAAAGATGTCAGGGACGAATTCCCAACTGGTACTCTGCCCTCTGTCAAGAAACTGAAGCACAAATTTGACAGGAAGTCTGAGGGCGAATTACAGGAAGCACTGGCGTCTTATAAGCTTACAACTCCCAGGTTTGACGAGTGTGACACCACAGATGGTAATGTTAAGCTGCGAGAGGACCTGTCAGTTACAAAATCAGACACAGAGCACAAGACAAAGAAAAAAGTCGATAGGCAGCGTGCAAGTCGTCATCATAGCCTCCTGGGATGGGAAGAGGTGAGCTCTGGGTATCCGAGAGACTCCCTGTACGAACTGCACCTGAACTCCGTCAAAAAGTTACGGCAGAAGTTTGAAAGCTCGTCGGCCTCAGAGGCAGATGATGCAGTGTTCCATACCAGCACCCCCAAGAAGCCGATAAGTAAGAGCACCGACACACTGGAGAAAACTGGAGTATCGGCCATAACTCCGCCAACACCAGAAGAAGATTTCCATCACAAGGAAGTAAAAAAGGAAAGAAAAGCCAGGTCCTTAATTAAGCGAGATTCAAAGAGTGCCCGTCTGCGCGCCAGGAGCGAACCCGATCCTGCGGCCATTCGTCAGCTGAGATACCAGAAGATGCCGGTGTCCGTCAAGGAGCTGAAGATGAAGTTTGAGATGCAGGCAACCCCGGACGCCCTCACCGCAAAGACGCATGTTCCTGAGAGGGCGTGTTACATGATCAAGAACGGGACTAAAACTGCAGTGACACCTGATCAAAGTTACCTGACCAAGAGCGTGACTAAGACGGTAACCTCAGCGGGGACAGTTACAACACATGAAGAGTCCACCACAGTAGCAAAGACTGGGGTTATCACTGTATCAGAAAGCAAGATTACTGAGAAAGCAGCAACACCAGTAGCTAAGGGCACAAAAGAGGAAGTGGCTGTATCTGTCATAAATGTGGACAAAGCAATTAAGACTGAAGCAGCCAAGAAAACTGAAGTAACCAAAAAGACTGAGGTAACCAAGGACAGCGACAAAACGAAAAAGAATGAACTAGTTGAGAAGACTGAAAAAGCCATTAAAAGTGAAATAACCAGGAGTGAACCAGTCATTAAAACTGAAACGGCTTCGAAGAGTGAAAAAACCAAGGTCATGTCCCACAGTACGTCCAGCTTTGAAAACACGAAATCGAGTGAAAGATCAAAAACTTCCCGAAAAACTCCGGAAGAAGGTTTTCACACCTACACGACGCCCTCCGTCCGAAGCCTTAGGAAGCGGTTTGAGCAGGCATCATCCACCCAATCTTTTATTAAGACTGCTGGAGGCGATGATGCAGCTAGACCACGCCAGACCATCATCCCTGGACTCTCCGTTACTCCCATCGACGGAAAACCAAGCAGCGGAGAACAGGAGAGTCGAAAACGTGATGGAAGTCTACTCGGAGTGCCGGAGAGTCAACGACGAGATGGCAGCTTAACCTCCTCCTCTATACGGAACCTCCTACGCCAGTTTGAGAGCCTTTCCCCCGAGGAGTCAGCAGCTCAGGGAGACGCGAAATTCTCTTTCGAGCAAGCGGTAACCAGGGAGACAAAATCCAAGATGCTACAAAGACAAAGAAGGGTGTCCACGCCAGAGACCGAGAGCGAGGAGATATCTCGTTCTCTACTTACGACATCCTTGGCCTCAGCTGCACCCATCAAACACCAAGTCAAGGATGAGAGTAGTTCCTCAAGTGACGATGAGGAGGAGGTGAAGAATAAACTGAGGAGGAACAGTAGTTCAGAGTCCTTGAGTGATGGAGAGAATTTGGCAAAGTTGGAAATGGAGGAAGAGAGACGGGCCAGGGAAAAATGGGAGAGGGAACAACAGGAGAGGAAGAGGAAAGAAATGAAAGAGAGGGAAATGAGAGAGAAGGCAATACTGGAACAAGAAAGGATGAAAAGCGAACGATCAGAGAAAGAAAGGAAAGAAAAAGAAGTATTAGAAAGGAAGATCACGGAGAAGATGGAACAAGAGAGAAGAGAAAGGGAGAGGAAGGAAAGAGAAGAGATAGAAAAGGAGAGAGCAGAGAAAGTGAGGAAGGAGAAAGAAAGAGCAGAAAAAGAAAGGCAGGAAAGAGAGAAGGCAGCAGAGTTAGAGAGGAGGAAAAAGGAGAGGATGGAACAGGAAAGAAGAGAAAAGGAACGAGCAGAGAAAGAAAGGCTGGAACAAGAGAGGAAAGAAAGAGAAAGGATCGAGAGAGAAAGAGCAGAGAGGGAGAAGCAAGGAAGAGAAAGGGCCGACAGAGAGAGGAAAGAAAAGGAGAGATTTGAGAGACAGAGGGCGGAAAAAGTGGCCATGGTCATAATTGAGAGCGAAAAGAGACAAAAGACAGCAAGTAAGAGTTCGGAATCAGAGTCCTCGAGTGACAGCGAATCAGAGGAGAGAGACAGACTGGCGAAGGAAGCGGTGGAGAGAGAGCTGGAGAGAGAGAAGAATGAGCTGGAGAGAAAGAGGAGGGAGAGGGAGGAACACCTGAGGAGGGAGAGGGAGGCCTATGAGAGCAGAAAGAGGGAAAAGGAAGAAGCAGAGAGGAAAAAGAGGGAAAAGGAGGAACTGGAGAGAAAGAAGAGGGAGAAGGAGGAACAAGAGAAGAGAGAGAAGGAAGAGTATGAGAGAAAGAAGAGAGAAAAAGAGGAAGAAGAGAGAAAGAGAAGGGAACAAGAAGACGCAGAAAAAAAGAAAAGGGAAAGGGAAGAACAGGAGAGGAAGAGGAGAGAGAAGGAAGAAAAAGAGAGGTTAGAAAGAGAAATAGCCGAATGGGAGAGGAAAGAGAAAGAAAGACTTGAACGGGAAAGAAAAGAGAAGGAAGAAAAGGAAAGATTAGAAAGAGAAAAGGCAGAGAAAGAAAGGAAAGAAAGAGAGAAGGCTGAACTAGAAAGAAAAGAGAGAGAGAAAGCAGAACAGGAAAAGAGGGAGAGGGAGAAGGCCGAAAAGGAGCGAAAGGAAAGAGAAGAGCAGGCACGAAAGGAGAAAGAAAGGAAGGAAAAGGAAGAAGAGGAACGAAAAGAGAGAGAACGGAAGGAGAGGGAGAAGGCAGAACAGGAAAAGAGGGAGAGAGAAAAGGCAGAAAAGGAGAGGAAGGAACGAGAAAGACTGGAAAAGAAAAGGGCAGAGCAGGAGCTAAAGGAAAGAGAAAATAAAGAAAGAGAAGAACAGGAACGGAAGGAAAAGGCAGAACAAGAACGAAAGGAGAGAGAGAAGGCAGAACGCGAAAGAAAGTCAAGTGACAGTGATACATCAGAGGACGAGGAAAGAGAGGCCAAGGTCAACGTGCATTCCCTCGTAGACAGATTCGCCAAGATCCAGGAAGACACGCAGACAGGAGACAATATCAGCAGCGGCAGCAAAATCCGCAGCGACTCTGTGCGTTCGGAGGACCTGGACTCTGACGGCAACGTGGGTAAACTCATCAACAAATTCACCAACCTGAGAGACGCCGACCTCGAGCAAGACACTGAGGAGAAGGTAAATCACGGAGTTACGGAGGACAGGAGGCTTTCAGACGTGGCGGCCCTTGTTGGTAAATTCGCACACATGCTGGAAAGGAGACACTCATTTTCATCCGACTCCGACAGTAGTGACCAAGAAACTAGGGCTAAAACAGTTCCCGCGATACCCAAAATCTCCACCAAAGCCTCCTTGGGCAACACCCGCACTCTTAGGGAAGACGAGATGAAGTTCTTTACCTCTGGGAATGCCGGAGAGAGCTTCATTCGCAGCCAGAGTCTCAGGGTGAAGAAATCTGAACCTTCACCGTTTGCACAGCCTCGATTTGGGTCCATGAGGGAGACGAAGAGCAAGACAAGAACCGAGGCTAAAGGATCTGACTCAGTGTCATCCAGCTCTGATGGTGAAAGTCACGAATATAAACCCACAGAAATTGTCCACACATCAGAAGCATCTACCAAGACTGCTGCCGGAAACACTCGCACCCTGAGGGAAGACGAGCTTAAATTCTTCACCTCGGGGAACGCTGGGGAGAGCTTCGTGCGTTCCCAGAGTCTCCGGGCGAAGAAGAGCGAGCAGTTGTTCTCAGAGCCGCGGTTCGGGTCAATGAGAGAGAAGAAGACCCGGGCACAGGAGCTGGCAGAGTCCGAGACGGGGGGAACCAGAACTCCCAAGAACCTGCCCAAGAACTGTCGGATGCTGCGGCCAGATGAAATGCAGTTCTTCAAAGGCGGGAATTTCAACGTGTACCAGAGCAGCAGGAAGACTTCAAAGCGCAAGAAGGAGAAGGTGACCAACGGGACCTCAGACAGGGAGCAGGTTTTTCGTCTAGGTAGCCAGAGTGATCAACATCAAGGCCGTGGACCAAGCAGGCTCTCTGGCGACGATCACACGCAATCCACAAACTCAGACAGCGATGACAGCGTTCTCAGAGGCAGCGACAGTGAAGAATGGACATATTCTGAGGAGGAGATTCACACAGAGGACCTGGAAGTGACCCTGATAACATACGAAGATAAGAATTTCTCCGACTCTGAGGATTCCTTTGATCTCGATTCCCAGAGCACTCCTATACAGCTAATCAAAGAGACCTCGAGGCTGGTTCCTGTAGATTTCAAGGAAAGTGAAGAACATGAGCTAAGGGCTGAATTTAGAGGCGATGATCTACAAACCAGTGAGGAAAATAGGTCCCTGGAAATCTGGGAACAAGATCAGCCAGAAAGCATGAAAGAAAAGAAAGAAATAAAGACTGAACTGAAAGAAGTACAAGCTAACTGGCAGAAGAATGAAGTGGGGAGATTCCTGGAAATGTGGGAACAAACTACCGTAGATAAGAGTGAAGATATGCACGAGTTAAGGACGGAATTTAGAGAAGAAAACGAATGCCGAACACCTTCCAGAGAAAACGGAACGGTTATTGACAGGCAGGTGGGAGGAGGAGCTTCGACAGATCAGAGGAATGTGAAGGAGGGCTGGGTGTTGGACTCCTACGATGGGAAATCAACTACAGACGTTCATAACAAGATGGAGGAAAAATCATGCACCATCCATTCCAGCGTAGAAACAAGGACATTTGAGGTACTGGAAACGTACACTAAACAGCAAACCCATCAGGCGGAGAACACAGAAAACGCCGGCGACTACGAAATTATAGGGGAAATTACGGAAAGTTCACCAAAGCCTGCAGAAACTCTCCAAACTACCCTACACGTCACAGCTGCTACGAATATCACGGGAGTTCAAACCGCGAAGGAAAAAACAATTGCAGGTGAGTCAAAGCAGACACTGGAGTCCTTCTTGGAGGCTAAAAGAGAGGCTATGCAGAACAGGGAAGAGTACCACAGACGAGAGACGCTGCCTATAGAAGAAGCATCCAGTGGACAGGCTTACCAGGTATCCCAGAAAAACACTGACGAAGAAAAAAGGGAGAAAACCAGAGGAATGAAAAGTGAAACAGACGAAAAAAGTAAGGATAGGAAGGAAGAAAACCACAACGACCAAGCTGAAACAAGCCAGGATCATGGCGAAAAGAAAGATGCACATAGTGAAGAAATTCAAGATAAGAGAGATGATTATAAACAGAAAGATGGAGAAAACGAAAATAAGGAGGGCAGACTGTTGAAAGCTGGGAGTGAGAGTGAAAGCGAGGATTCAGACACCGATATTGGCCTAGTCGACGCGGCTTTAATCGACATCGACCGGCAGGAAAGCGAGGAGGGGATAATGAAGAGAGAGAAGGCTGATAGAATGGAACTGGAGAGACGGGAGAAGGATGAGGAGGGGATAATGAAGAGAGAAGAGGCAGATAAATGGAAATTGGAGAGTCAGGAGAGGGAAGAGGAGGGGATAATGAAGAGACAGGAATCAGAGCAATGGGAGGAGGACAGAGAGGAGATGGAAAAAGCGTTAGAGGAAGCACTGGCAGCGGAACTATCATCAGAGTCAGACCAGGAGAGTCCAATACGCATCGGTGGCAAGGAAATGATGAGACAAAACGAACTGATGGTCCAGAACTATATGACGATGATGCACGACCTAGAATTCATCGCAGAACTATCCCAGCTAAACCAAGAGATGACAAAAGATATGAGTAACAAGGAAGAAGCAAAAGAGAAAGAACATCCAGTCACCGAAAGAATCATCCAAGACCTATCTTCCTTTGACCAGGGATTGGTGGAAGATATCAGAGGCAAGCAGGAGGTAAAAGAAATGGAAATGCTGATGGAAAGTGACGCAAAAAAGACAAAGAAAGCAGAAAGTACCATCACACAGCACGAAATTGTGGAAGAAGTGATTACCAAGAAAGAAATGAGAGAAAACATGGCTGAAAGGAAAGTGAAGACGACTAAGGAGGAGATAAAGCATAGCGAAAAAATGACTGAAAGTAACGGGAAAGTGACAAAGGAACCAGAAACAACAACCACACACCACGAGATAATGACAAAAGCGAAGCAGGGTGAAGACACAAGCGAAATTACAACGAAACTAACCAAGCCCTTAAAAGAAGAGTTTGTGACAGAGGCTCGTATAACCAGTTTAGAGAACGAGACACAGAGCGACGAAGAGGAGCTGGAAGAGATGATCAAGGAAGACTATATATTCATCTGTATCTTGCTGGGAGGACTGTCTGCGTTCATCTACTATTTACTTGGATACTTTTGACTGAACTCCTTGGCTTCTCTTCTCGTCGGTTAAGGAAGCTCCCAAACACCTCTTCCTTAGCGATTTATTGTTGGATTTGGCTATAGTTAATGTCCTTTTCTATGTTACTCATGCAGAATATAGCTCCCAAACACCACTTCCTTAGCGATTTATTGTTGGAAGTGGCTGGTTAATATCCTTTCCTACTTTACTCATGTAGAGTATGGCGACATTAGAATAATTTAAATAGCACAATGAGGACCGTAAGGTGTAATAAACAAATAAATCACTTAGGAAAATGTGTTAGGGAGCTTCCTTAATAGACGAGAATACGGGCCCTTGGCTCTTGTGATATATTCTGTTTATTCCTGCCGCCTCCGGACGATTTTATTAATCTTGGGGAAATTTTTTGTAATGACGGGGGCGGTGAAAGATATATTTACTCTCCCACCTACCTAGAGATAGAAAAGTCTCTGCCAAATTCAATAAAATAATTTGGAGTAGCAAGAATGCAATATTGCAGATGTCACTGGAATGAAGAAGTTAAGCAATTCACCGTAATGACATTTCAATCTTAATCAGCTCAAGTGAGACTTATCGAACTCAGGGGGTTAGACACAGCCATCATTAACTCCTTCACTACTGGCGTGTTCTCCTAAACTAAATGAAATAGTCTAGTAGTAGCATGAATAAACTAAATGATGTCCTCGGATTGAAGGGTGTAAAGTTTGGATGGAATATGCCTGAAGCCACAATTCGGCAGTGGTTGTATATGGTTCCAACAATAACTCGCTAAGGAAGAGGTGTTATGGAACCTCCTTGGAGATAGGTTTGCTAACACTGAACCCCTTCACCGAGTCTTCCAAATTAGGAGTATAAGAGTCTGGAGATAATAAATAAACATATAAATAAGTAAATAAAATATCGCACTAAAGGGGTTAACTCTTCCTAGGTTTGCCACTACCTACACTTCATTATCACAGCAGGTTATTATAAAGCTGTCTGTATATTTTCTTAGGACTGTAATTACATGAATGATTTCCTTAGTTTATAAGATTAATGGAAGAAACGCACTGTCTTCTGTACATAATTCCCGTGGCTGTTTTTTCATGTAACTGGTTTAACAAATTACAAGCTTGTTAATAGAATATATTGTTCCCAGTATAGCTTTCCTGTACATCTTTTCATAGCTAGTTTTCTCATCTTTAAGCCTAAGTCCTTCAGTCACAAATGTCTCCCCTAAGTTGCACAAAATCGTCTTCTTGTATCTAGATTTAATGAGGGAAGATGATGACTGAACAGGTTAATGAAGACTGATTCTAATGACAGATATCACTGTTCACCACAATCTTCCCCAAGTGTTTAATTCACATATTTGCATTCACACTCACATGATTATTACCCATCATATATCAATTGCTAAAAATTATGTCCTGTATATTGTAACCTATTCATTTGACTTACATAATGGTGATAAGGTAATTAGAACATTATTTCCGTGTGAACAAATTCTTGTACAAAATAGATGGCCAGTTAGTTTATCATTATGTTGAATGCCTCATAAATTTACGATATATTCTTTAAGTTTTCCTTGCAGACATTTATTTGTAGTTACAGTTTGCAAGTTATATGTCAATTTATTATAAGAATGACTGATTTTGTTACATTCGTACTTTTGCTTTTCATTTCTGGTTCGTATTGTTGTCTCTTCATTTCTTTGGAATCTTTTGTTTGATTCTTCGAAAAAAAAATAGTGTTCTTTTCGTTCTCTTATCAAGTGGATTCCTGTGTATTTTAACCCCTCGACACAGGTGATGTATTCTATTGATTCATTCTTGTTACCTCCAGACGACTTTACTCATCCTGGAGATAGCATTTGTAGTTAAAGAATTATTGAAAGTTGTTCTTAAACCCCCTAGATCCAAAATTTCTTAAACTGAACAAAACCTTCTGGAGGCAACAAGAATGAAATAATGCATCATCTAACTGAGGAGGTTAAATTTCATAATGGTTAACAATAAACAAATGACTAGTTTCGTTGTAATTTCTTCGTACTGGAAAATAATCTTGTAATAAACATAAAGGCAACATTTCTTTCAATATATATCCCTGTTTCCGCAGCGACTTAGCCTCTTCATTACGAGGGAACAGGCTGAATATAATCGTCTGTTGGTAGCATGCATAAAACAACTACTAAGACGTCATCAGAGAGCTTTGTGGAGAGTTTCTAAACCCCTCCACCATTAAAGACCTACCCATCCCTAAGCCAACTAAAATTGCTTCCTGGTAACCGGAATAAAAGAAAATTCTACTGAAGGGGTTAAGTCCAGTCAGTCTACTTTATGATGCTTAGTTCTGCCCAGCTTTGTCTTCATACTGATTATATTCGTCCTTCTGTTTCTAATTATTTACATCACCTCGCTTACAGTTGCCTAAATAACATCAATTAGCCTTTCAAATAGTAGAAGTAGTAGCAGTAGCATGTGAACTCAGTGGACTGCAGAGTTGCCCCTCTCCTGCAACCCACCATCCTCCTTTTTAGGGTACTGGGAGGGAGTTAGGGACGTTTGTATAACTGGACAGCTCCACCGTCCGGTTATATCGGTGCCACCACATGAAGGTGTCCCTATCCAGTATCATCAACTACCTTAAAAAAAAAAAAAATGTTGTTGACAGAAACTGGTGATAGACAGGCAGTAGAGTGTGACCTAAAATTCTGCTTAAAATGTTCACCACACACACACACACACACACACACACACACACACACACACACACACACACACACACACACACACACACACACACACACACCTCTTGTAAGCTGCTTCATCTTTTATTTTTCTTTGTTGGGCTGCATGATCTTTTATTTGTTCACATTGTTTCTGCGTCCCTTTGTCTTGCTCTGTCATGTTCTCCCCCCCACCCCTCTCTCTCTCTCTCTCGCACACACACACACACACACACACACACACACACACAGTTTCTTCATCTTATACATACACAAGCAGAGCAATCCGATGCTGTTGAGTTTGTCAGGGTAAACAATTTTAACCTCCAGATCTCGGGAGGTTCAAAGAGGCGAGTCAGATCAACCAACGTAAGCCAGAGAAAAATAGGAAAGTCGTCCCACATGGATAAAGAGTTAGCCAATGATATAAATTTATGATAAAGAATTCATGATACAAGTCCAGTGCACCCACCTACACTTTTTAACATGGCCCTGTATCGATATATATATACATTCAGACCTCCAGGTAATATAAAAATATGTTGGACAAATTTTGTCTCCGGCCACACATTTATGCTCATAAAACTTCCAGCTTCCTATCTCGAAAGTTGTGGCCATGCATAACGAAGAGCGTCCACGGGGGAGGAAGAGCCCAAGGCATGGAAAGAGTATGGTGAGGAAACCCGTGTTCCCGCACTCCTAACAGGCCTTCAGGGGAAAAAAAATGAAATAAAAAAGAGAGAAAAGAAAAGAAATCTGGCTTGCAAAATTTTTCATCTGCTCGTATCTACCTACATCTGTTCTCGTGCAAATATTCAGCTCTCTATCTCAAAATATGTGGACGTGTATAAAGGTCTTCTGTGTATTTCCGACTTCGTTTTCTTTGCATTAGTAGCGAATTATGCATTTGTGTGCAATACACTGGGTATTTAGCTCCCAATTTTAACCTGTTTTGTAAGGACTTCACTTTCATCATCTTGTATACTCGTATTTAACTTCTTACGTGAATTGACTTTGACTTATATTCTCCTTTATAGTAATTATTTTTAAACCCTCTAATGAGCAGGGCAACTCTAGTATTATATTCCAGTGCATTCATTTCTTACGCATCCTAATTTTCCCTTTGACCTGTCTACTCTTTTGCTATAGTTTTCTTTATAACTTTATCATGGTGGGCATTATACAGTATATATATATTCCAACTACAGCTCTTTAACTTGGCCCTGATTTACATCTTTTTGCAGCTTATTTTACGTAATCCTACGGGGAACGAAAATAAATGTGCTAAGGTTCCATAACCCTTCCAAAGCACTTCTTGGTGACTAGCATCATACTCTTGTGTTAATCTATTGCTACAGCTCGAGAATTCAAAATGGAGATATATCAGTTTTAGCCCAAGTCAGAATAAAAAGAGTATAATGCCATCAGAGCATAAGTGTTAAAAAAGATATGTTGCTTTGTTTTCTCAGGTTAAGTGCTAAAAAGAAATTGGTTTGTCTTCTCGTTGCCGTGCCTTCTGTCTTCCGAACTTAAATAATTTACCTCTCTATTTATAGCGTTAATTTTGACAAGTGTATAATCTGTAATAAGCATTCTCTGATATACTGTAAGGATATTTTCAACGTCTCTCTCTCTCTCTCTCTCATCCCGCTGGCATTTCCATGACCCCCTCATCAAAATACGGGGAAAAATATATTAATCTCCTGCCGGAAGTCGTATTTTTATGCACCCATGTAGTAATACCGTATGTTCCATTAATCTCACCAATTTCTTTGACGTATAATTTACGGATTAACCCACGTCATTACTGTATTCTTTTTTATTATTTGTTTCATTTTTTCAACTTTATATCGTTTATGCCCCCCCCCCCCAAAAAAAAAGGGACCCAAATCTTATATTCAGTTAACTTATTCTTCCCATTAAAAACCGAAAAAATAAAAAATAAATAAATAAATAAATTCAAGATTCATTATTTTCGAGTCGCCTGGGCAAACTGCATTTAGAAGACTGCAAAGCATAAGCAGTGAGAGTGACAGACAACTATTTCCTTTAAAATTCTCTGCCTCCTATAATTATTTTGGTTATATACTAATGATAATAAATAAATTTCTGCCTGCATCATCGTAGTAAAGAGATTGACATGTCTATGAGGAAGGCTGAGGGGAGAGAATGAGGGAATTTCACGAGGTTTCGCAACAACAACAGCAATAACGCCTTCTTTTCTTTTCTTTCTTTCTTTCTTTTATTTTTTTCTCAAGCTGCCGCCTCACGATGATACTCAAGCTCCAGTAGGAGGGAAATTTAGTAGCGAAGCTGTTAACGGAGGCTAAATCCAACCCCTCCAGTTCGAAAAGTGTCCCCAGAAGCTGAGTAACATCGTCTGGAGAAGAAAAAATCACCTAAACACAAATAAATATATAAACAGAGATAAACAGATAGATAGATAAGTAGGTAGATAGATAGATGGAGGAATAAATGAATAAATAAGGGCGTCAGACTTAAGATACTAATTATTCCAGCTTCCTTACACTCTCTCCAGGCATTCTACCCCGTCCCCATGTTAATCCATGCATATTCACCTCGCCACTAATGTCCTTACCCCAGCTGCCTTTTCTGTCTAATATTTTTCACTGCCGAGCCTACTTTACCTCTACAAACTCTCTCTCTCTCTCTCTCTCTCTCTCAAAGGCCCACTAATGTAGCCATCACCAAATTTTTTATTACAGAACTTCTTTCATTCTCCCCACTAACCCTTCCAGTCAAATGTCATTATTTATTTTTGTTCTTGCTATCTCCACACTTTTATTTTTTTCAGGAAGGTTTACACAGCCTTAACCAGCTACTAGAACTGAAGAAAATCACTGAGTTAAATAAAAAAAAATCCAACGTAACAAGAATAAATGATGAAAGATGGCCCCGTTGAAGTAATTAAAGTAACCGACGGAACAGAAACATATATAGTACCGGTATGTGTGTATATATATATATATATATATATATATATATATATATATATATATATATAAAACTAAGATAAAAAGCTAACTCTCCCGATATATATTAAATTCCTTTCTAATAAAACCAAACGAAACCCTGACAGACTATAAAAAATACACTCAACCACTCAAATATTTACCATTAATTTTCCCTCCAAAACAGACAGAAAAAAAAAAAGAAAAAAAAAAAAAAAGCAGAACAGGAAAAAAACGGCCGCATCGTGCCACACTTATTAATTATATGGTTCGCTTTTTTTCCCAATTCTAAAAAAAATATGTATATATTCGTGGAGATCATTAATTAAAGGGATACGTATTCTGTTCTGCACGAGGGATTTTAATTATATCATATTATTATTATTCCCAGTAATCTAGCTTAATTTTGCGGCGATCTGAGGGAATTACAACAGGTGAAATATCATTACCATTACTTTATTACAGTAGGTATTGTGAAAAAAAAAATGGAAAGTAGAGCCATTTTTGTCTGATATGTAGCTAATGGTTATACGGCTTATCTTCATTCAATTTCCACTATCGCCGAACGATTCTATACAGCATACGAGACAGTATTGAGGATGAGAAACGAAGGGACTGGAGGAGGAGTGAAGAGAAGAACGAAAGGGGAATGAAAGATAAAATGGAGAAGGAAAGTAGGATGTTCGATACAGTCCCAAGTAACCAGTTCAGTATGATGTTCTTATACTGTATTGTATTTTTCCTACCACCCTATTATTTTATTAATTTTGTAAGATCCTTATCATTGGGAAAGAACAGTATCACAATATCTGAGACTTCTGTTTTAATCGATTTTTCAGTATACCATCAACACACAAAAAACCAGTCCACCTAACGCCTCCTAACACATCTAAAGCAAGTCCTCTGCACCAGCTATTTATTGCTAACATTATGCCGTCCTAACTTGCTACCGAAAGCCCTCTAACCACTATCTATTCATTTCTAACACTATACTATATTGTCCTACCATTGCTTACACAACGCCTTCGAATATGCCTAAAACAAGTCCTCTGTACCAGCTCATCATTCCCAACACTATGTCCACCCAACCTTAACTTCCCTACTAAAATTCCACTGCCGTCTTCAAAAATGCGCTGCCCGTTTTCCCAGTGTACAGAGCCACCTACCTGGAATGAGTTTTAATTTTAAGGAACACATCGCTGAAATACAACTAGGAATTCCTGTGTCTATTTCATATCTAATACATCTATGTAACATCTGCTGAGCTTCTGACACCTCTAACTAGCACCTATTTCTTTTAACTAACTTTTAACAAATTGTCTTACTATAACTATCTCACGTCTACACTCCTAACACTTCTTTCAAACATCTACTGTACATCACTTCTAGGATTATAACTGAGAATCATTAACGTCAAACGCCCCATCTTACATTACTCCTAACAACATCCAGCTAACATCTACATCACTTTAAACCCTCAATGAAATATTTGTTTCATATCCAACACCCGGTTAATACCTGGTAAAAGATTCACCACAACCAACAAACTTTTAACACTTCCAACACCTCCAAATGGCATCTAAATCACACCCAATTTCTCCATTCTGATAACTAACAAACAGACTCACCCTAACACTACATCATTCCTAACACCTCCGGCTAAAACCTTCATGTCCCAGCACCACCACTTCTTACCTATTTTCTCACCTAACACCTCCATCCAACGTGTAACACCCAATCACAGCATCATTTATCACCTTAATGGGTCTCCCCTGCCTGACCCACGCTCCGTTTTCTTTGCTTCAGGTCCTTCCATATTTCACACCAGCCTCAGCTTTTCTTTTCCTACAGGTTACCCCTTAATCACCCAACTTGGCAACACTGTCATCAATCTTTGCTCAACACTGGAAAGGGGAAAGAATATGGCAGAAGAGGAGGCCTTAGTGATTCTCTCTCTCTCCCTCTCTCTCATATTTTGATTTAACTGCTATTCTCCCTATCATTTTTCATGCTATAACGATTTTCGGTTATCTCTCTCTCTCTCTCTCTCTGGTTATTTACTCTTTACACTCCCTTTCATTATACACTTTTATTCTCTCTCTCTCTCTCTCTCTCTCTCTCTCTCTCTCTCTCTCTCTCTCTCTCTTTCCAGCTTCAATATTCAACCACCACCATGCACTTTTACCTCCCAATTTTTCCTATCTAAAATTAAGCACATAAATTGAAATAAGTGTTCCTACCCAGTAAATCTATTAAAATGCTGTGAAAAGAACATGCACATCGTAAATTTTTATTATTATTAGCTCAAAAATTGCCATAATTAATTCGCTTTCTTGCACTAAATTACCGGTGCTTAGTTTTGCTTGATTACATAATATTTTAGTGGATCTGGAGTTTAATTATTCTCCGTCTCTTCATTTTCTGCCATTAGATTAAGCATTATCATCAGTTTCTCATTTTCATTTTACCTTAGTCACTGGGTTCGATGATAAACGCATATATATATCTATACAAATGCATATATATATTCACTCTTGCTTTTTCAACCCCTTTTTCCATTATCCTTTTCATCCCCACACAGTTACCTCCTCCTTCTCCTCTTTTTTTGACATTCATCTTATCCTTCCTTTCTTCTTTTTTCCATCCTTCCTTCCTCCTCCAAACACTCTTCACCTTTTCCACCACCCCTGTCCTTTTTCCTTCCTTTCCATCCTACTCTCCTTCTCCGTTTTATCCATCTTTCCCCTTTCGTTCTTTTCCTCTCTCTTCATCCATTCTGCTCTCCACTCCATTCCATCTTTCCTTCCCACTGTGTTCCATGCTACTCTTCTCCACTCCAATCTCATCCTCATTTCCTCTTCTGCTCCATCCTTCTTCCTTCACCTCATCATTCCTTTCCTCCACTCTCCTTCTCCAATCTCTGCCTCTCATCCTTTCCTTTCCTTCCATTCCTTCCTTCTTCCCCTCTTCCCTCGATCCTTTCCTCCACCCCTCCTTCATGTTCATTCCATTAATTTCTCTCTGTTACATCCCCTTTGCCCTCCTCTCTCAATATCCATTTCACCCTCGTCCTCCATTCTCCCCTCCCTTCCCCTCCCTCTCCATTCCATCCTTCTTTCCCACCATTCCCTATCTCCATTCCCTCCCTCCCATCCTTCCCTCTTCTTCCACCCCATCCATATTTCCCTCTAGTGTCCTCCCATCCTTCCTTCTTCCATTCCATTCTTCTTTTTCTCCAAATTCCGTCTCCATTCCCTTCTTCTCATCCCTCTCATCCTGTTCATTTCATCATTCTATCTCTCCGCTCTCCCTCTCCATTCCATCCTTCTGTTCCTTCACTCGTCACCTCCATTTTCTCCCTCTCATCCTTCTCTCCCTGTCCATTTCGCCATTATTCCTTCTACTTTCCATCTCCATTCTCTCCCTCTCCATTCCGTCCTACTCCTACTATCACCAATATTTCCATGCATAGATAAGGAGCAGGAGGAGGAAAAAGAGGAGGAGGAGGAGGAGGAGGAGGAAGAGGAGGAGGAGGAGGAGGAGGAGAGAGAGAGAGAGAGAGAGAGAGAAGGGCGGAACCCTCAAATCACTCCCACAACCCAATATTCAGCCACATAATTCGATTTAATGGCCCTAAATTCGCCTTTATTTACGCTGGCTGTAAGGTTCGCGTGAAGTACAGGCTTGTTACGCCGTGTTAGCACCATAACTTCTATCCATCCATTCAGCCTCCCTTCCTTCGTCCTATTCAGTTCTACTATTCTTACACCGACACTAATTCTCTTCCAAACACAACGTATTATATTCATTCCCTACCATACTCAGTTCCTACTATAACTACTCATTTGGGTCCCCCATTCTGCGTAAACTCCTTGCTATACTTTCTCCCCATCCGTATTCAGTGCTTTCCATTTTTAAGAGCAAATACAATCGTCCTCTTTTTGACGTACCCACTCTTTACCGAATTCGCCTCCTACCACACCCACTCCTTCAGTTCTTTCTTTCTTCATAAAATAAATAAATAAATAAATAAACAGTAAATAAACAATCTCTTCCATACTTTAGACCAACCATATTCTCCCTAATCATACCTGCTCCCTATCTTACCTTATCCCACTACCTCCAAAGACTACCATACGTACTTTCTTAAGCATAACTCAAAGGCATCTTAAGGTATATGAATTAAAGTCCAGGGTACACTCTCCCCTCCTCCTTTACCATAAAAGATACCGATATGTGTTTATTCGTTACATGAATGATGGTCGGTGGCAACGCTATATCTCCACAGCCACACAAAGACGAGACTCAGAGCTCCTTTCAGTTGCTATTCTTACATGCAGCGAATACCTCGGAAATAACTTTTCTCCCGTCTCTACAATATACAGGTTTCTTAAGGTTATTCGATTTATTTTGCTTGTTATTTATCAGATTTACGAATTTTACTTATTACTGAGTTTATACATATATTAGGGTCATGACAAAAACGCTTACAATTCATATCGTATTTTCACATCACCAAAGAAAGCCGTGTTGAAAAATGCATTGCCAGGTGACTCAAGTTAAGTCAAGTGCACCGGAACTCGTCTTTAAGCTGCTACGTTATGCCTGCTCACCACACTCCACCTCCTCCTTCCCCTCCATTACACTCTCTTCGCCACTCCTTTATTCCTTCTCCCTCACCTTCCTCTACTACACTCACTTCACGCTTCCTTTATCCTCCCCACCCCCTCTCTCCGTCCTACATTTCACCCAACTTCCTCCCCCTTCCATCCTCACCTTCTTCCATCCTCCTTGTTTTCTCTTCGGCTTACAACCTCGCCACTATTCGATCTTCACCATTATTCCTTTCCTTTCATCAATTGTTCATCTTTCCTTTCTTCCTCTGTATATTTCACCCCTCTCCATTATCTGTTCTGTTTACTTCCTTCCCCCTCTATTTGCATGATACCTCACCAGCAAACCATTAATTTCTCTTGTACTCTTCTCACCCTCTCCATTCCATTCTTGATCCTCTTCCTTTCTACCAGTCTTCTCACCATTTCCATCCTTCATTCCATTCCTCTTCTTCCACACACGTTATACTTCTCATCCCATCCCACCACCATTCTTCCATTTTTTTCCCCCTCTCCCTTCTACACTCCATACGCCATCTCTCTCCCTCTCCTTCAGTTATTCTACCCTTCTTCACTCATCCACCTACACTGTAATCCACTGCCTATTCACTCCTCCATATATCGTACATTCTTCTTCCCAGCTCCTTCCTCCAATCCATCTCGTCCTCTCCCTCCTCCATCCCAGTCTTCTTCGTCCTTCCTCCACATATTTACATCTCACCATTATTCATTTCCCCACCAATTTACCCCTTTGTCCTCCTTTTCATCCTCTGTGCTATCCTTCTTCCTCCTTCCTCTACTTCCACTGAACCTCTCACCACCCTCCACTTTCACCCCGTTCCTTTATTTTTTATAATTTCAGTTCTGTCCTTCCTTCAGCTACATTTTCATCCTCCTCTTAGCCTCCTTTCCCTCTCACCATTCTCCACATTTACTTCTGTTCCATCAAAACATTTACTTCCGTTTTCTCCTTTCTTCCACTGAACTTTCATCTATCTCTCATTCTCCATTCCACCCTCTTTCCCTCTCCTCCCTCACAGATACTTGACCCTTCTCTCTTCTGACCGTCCTCCTCCATTTCATCCCATTCTCCTCCCCTCCTCTCCATACTCGTACCTCTCGCCTCCACTACCCTTTCCCGCTGATAAGGACACACCAGAGAGAGATACGAGTCGCTGAAACGTGGTGAGAATATAATATTGTAGCTTGAGTTTTTATACCTAAAGTAAATATCTATTGACTTGGAGGTACTTAACTTGTGTAACACTATATACAGGTAACTGTTTCCCGCATGCGTTTTAATGAACATCCGTTAAAAGCAATTTAACATGATAATTACATAGGATTTCGAAATGTTTTCTCACTAAGTAAGCATGTTCTCCACAGGGTTGCTTTTACTTTACCCATGTGTATGTGTGTGTGTGTGTGTGTGTGTGTGTGTGTGTGTGTGTGTGTGTGTGTGTGTGTGTGTGCGCGTGCATGTGTGCGTGTGCGCGCGTGCGTGTGCTTGTGTGTGTGTGCGCGCGTGCGTGTGCTTGTGCGTGTGTGCGCGCGTGCGTGTGCTTGTGTGTGTGTGCGCGCGCGTGCGTGTGCTTGTGTGTGTGTGTGCGCGCGTGCGTGTGCTTGTGTGTGTGTGTGGGGGGGGCAATGTCGAAGGTATGCCCTCTCTGAGTTCTTTCTAGTTTTTATTTGTTATTCCACTGGCCAAGTTTAGCTACTGTTTGTTTCCAGGACGAGTAACATAAGCAAGTTTTACTAGGTTGATGCTTATGATAATGATGTGAGGACTATGATGATGATGGTGGTGGTGGAATGAAGAATCAATAATTTGTCTGGACAGAAAGTGTGTTAGGAGGTGGGGGATGTGAGTTTTAGGGAACAGGAACGGCAGGTGTCGGGTTAGCTTAGTTGTTACGCTGTTTGGTTCCGCGCGCGCGCGTGCACACAAGCACACGCACGCACACACACACGCACAGATATTGTTTACCATTCCCGAGCGTATACTCGTTACAGGAAGCTGTAAGAACCGACAGTCATCACATCTTACACACACACACCCACACACACACACACACACACACACACACACACACACACATTGTTTACCATTCCCGAGCGTATAGTCGTTACAGGAAGCTGTAAGAACCGACAGTCATCACATCTTACACACACACACACACACACACACTGCTCTGACAACGGGTGGTGTGTGATGGAAAGTCTAGAGAAGGAAGCCAAAAGTTAGTGGTGTGGGACTTTTTTTTGATGTGGATATTTTTCTCAATTTTTCACGAAAAAATCCAATGTAGGAGAAATTTGGTGAAATAAAAAATAAAACGCACTAAAATGAACTTATATACGCCACTCACAATAACGAAAATATTAAGCATGGAAGAGAAGGGAATAAAATCGGGGGAAAGGAGGAGGGTGAAAAAGGGAAAACATAATATAGCCAAACGAACCAAATTAAACCCATTTAATTTAGTAAACACTCTGCAACCCTAGGGGGGACACGCCTTCTCTCTCTCTCTCTCTCTCTCTCTCTCTCTCTCCGCATCTTATGGGTTTCTGGGTGTCTGTCGTCTGACTTCCTTTTGTGAGCCCTCTCTCTCCCCCCCCCATGTGTGTGTGTGTGTATCTCTGTTTCCCCATCCTCTCTCTCTCTCTCTCTCTCTCTCTCTCTCTCTCCAGGCTGACCACTGCAACGTTGCCCCAATATTAGATTACACTGCAGGGTCGCTCGCTTCCCCTGCCACATCGCTTGCACTTCTTTTTCGAAGGGGGGGAGGGTTCGGATGAGTCACTATGTCATCTCTACAGCGCAATACTGTCACCAGTGTAATATCCTCTCTCTTTGCTTTAACGCTCTTGCTATCCTTGTCTTATTCTAGTCTTTCAGTCACACTCTTGTAGGAGCTGCGTACCATTGGCCAACTGACCTACTGAGGTTAGCCTGTCTTCTTATGGAGTTATGTTCCCTTTGGCTCCTATGATTCACTTCTGCGGTTATTATTTCATCTCTACAACACAATATCATCGTCTGTGTTATATTCCCCGTCCACTCTAGTACTCCCAGGTTCCTACGACTCACCCTTCTGAATAATACTGTTTGGTGTTTGACTAGTTATTTATCAACTCTATAAGGCAATATCATCGACCATATAATATTCTCTACCCAGTTTTGCCCACCAGCCCTTACACAACACCGTCCTTTGCGTGCTATACTATTCATTATAACTCTTAGGCTCCTGTGACTCTTACTCTACAACGCAATATTGCCCATGACATTCTATATCCTATTCACTTTAAAACGCTCCTTTGACTCAATTTGCCCCACTATTTCCATTAACATGTTCCACAGCCACCCGTCACCGTCACACCAATATCAATCAATGGATATCTATTGAGTGGTATATGGTATTGAAGACCTAACTTTTTTCATTCATACAGCAACTTTTCATGCACTGGTGGATTCACAAGCCCGTGGTACAGTGGGTAGTAAGCTATGTAGAATATGACAATAGATATGAGCGTCTGGAGTCACAATATATCAAGGAAAATAAAAAGAAGCAACTCTTTATTAGTGGTTTGACTATGGTGTTACTTAAGCATTTCCTATATTAAACAATGACTGATATTTCAAGTCTCTACCTCGAACCCCTAAGCTCAGATCGGTACCGTATGTATTTTAGGACACACCAACATCTGATTCAACAACTTACTTCAGCTAATTCCTCATGATTCCAGATATCATTTCATTATTTCACTTTTATCATTATAGTAACAATTCCAATTACAGTATTATAAACAGAGTAGGTAAGACTTAGAGACAGGAAAATGAAGTATAAAAAAAATGTGCTTTACCTTCAGTCGCTCATCATTTAAGTCCTAAAAACTCTGGGCTCATTTATCAACCCCTTCACCGCGAAGACGTCATGTTCAGTGGATTCTTGTTACCTTCGGACTGCTTTATTCACCTTAGGAGAGACTTTGCCGACTCGACAGGTTAGCCGTAGCCTTCATCAATCACCCCAGTACGATCATTCTTTATTAAGTTGAGTAAAAGAGTTTGGATGAAGAATTAAAAAAAAATATCGTTATCCGACTGAAGGGGTAAATCTCATTACATCCCCTTCCTGCCAATTTATATATTAGTCAAACCACTTTTATATTAAACCCAGCATACTGACCACTACCTGTCACCCTCACCCCAAGTCACTTTATCCCACATTAACACCCATCCATCACATTATTATTTCACCTGTCCCTTACCTATCATGCACCCTCGTCGTCTTCACATCTCTCTCTCTCTCTCTCTCTCTCTCCTACCACCTGTGACCTGGTTCCATATTTCATCAGCCACTCTCCATCTCCCCACCATCTATTAACCAATTAGAAACTCCACACTCCATATCTAGTTCACATATTACCGAAACATTTCTCTCTCTCAAATCACCTTAAACTATTCTGAATAATACGTTTTCATGGCCTTTAATTATTTGCACATGTCCTTTTGTTTGGTTTTCTCCACTCTAGTTTGGCTGTAAAGTGTTTGGGAGCTGTGTCATTGAGAACTAGATTACAAGCAAGCAGCGTTATACACAACTTTAGCTGATTTTTTTTTTTAATGAATAGGAATCCTGATCTGCTTTCCTCTCCCGACTCCCACATCAATCTCTATACTCCCTCACTCACATCAGTTATTTCATCTCTAGTCTAATGTCACATCCTTTTCCTTCTTCCACATCACTTCATATTTTCTCCTCACACTTCACCACCTATTCTCCACATTCTCAACCATCCACCACGACTCTTCATTCCATTCCTAACCTGTTCCCTTCCACCAACGGTCACTCTAACTTCACATTCCACACCACCTTAGCCTTTCCCTTCCTCCCTTCGCACTCCACCCCTATTCCATTCACTCCTGACTTATTTTCCTTTCTCCATAATCATTGTCACCCTGGCTCTACAGCGCACCCTTATTGCACACCTTCCCCTGCGTCAGAACATTCTCTTCGTACAAATCCATCTTCTGACAAAGGGCACATTTTTCCTCTTTCCACAACCCAATCTATCCACGACATCACCTTTCTGTTCACTCTCAACTCTACCCAAAACCAATATCTGAACCCCCTCACACACACACACACACACACACACACACACACACACACACACACACACACACCATATCACGAGACCCGTCCACAGGCAAAAATACAGACGAATAACTCTCTTTTTTATCAATAGGAAAAGGTTTTATCAAGCTATCTTATTAAAGGGGAGACCTCTGAGGGAAAGGACGAAAGACAAATTGCGTTAATCAAATAAATGCATGTATTATATTGAAATTTATAAGGCAAATAACGATAAGGACTAAAAAAAACGATGACGCAAAAAGGAAGTGCTAGGGAAGTGAATGGATATATGGCGAAAGTTTGTAAAAATGGTGATGATGATGATGATGATGACTTAGATTACTGTAACTCTCCCTCTCTCTCTCTCTCTCTCTCTCTCCCTCCCTCCTGGCTGATAATAGTGTCATTTTTACGTTCTATTAGCTCGTTAACAGGCCAAGGACATTTACTGAAAAGCTTGTGTCTGTTTGTCTCCCCCCTCCTCTCTCGTTCTTTTGCTTAAACACACACACACACACACACACACACACACAAAGATTTACATAGATAGATAGATAGACGTGTGTGTGTGTGTGTGTGTGTGTGTGTGTGTGTGTGTGTGTGTGTGTGTGTGCTCTTTTCCCTCCACCTTCCCTCTCCCGCTCCCATCGCTTATCAACCTCACCTTTTTTTCTTCCTCGCTGTGTCTCATAACTATCACACTATCATTCTTTATCAGTCTAACCCTTTATTCCCCGTAACTCCCTCTCTCTCTCTCTCTCTCTCTTGTCCATAATTAAGCACCCACTTCATTATCAACATATTCACGACACCGTCCCTGCTTTACTCCCCTGAGGTAACGAGGGCTAACAACGTAACAGCCTCGTTAAATGTATACCGTCCTCGCCTCGGCCTCTCCCGCGTCACCACTGAGAAAATAACTTACCTAATGATGATAATTGAAAAATCTCCTACCACTAATGATGAGATAAGTGGAGCAGAAACAATATCAGTAACGATAAGATTGTGTGTGTGTGTGTGTGTGTGTGTGTGTGTGTGTGTGTGTGTGTGTGTGAGAGAGAGAGAGAGAGAGCCACATTACCATTAAAGAAATATTCCTGTGGGGACTCACGGGGATAATGACCTTGTCTGGCAATAGGTCGGGTCCCAGTCATTAGACAGGCTATTAATATTTTAAGTACTACCATTAGGACCAGCTCTTAAAAGGTCGTTCTCCTCCCTCCTCTCCTTCTCTCTCTCTCTCTCTCTCTCTCTCTCTCTCACTGTCATAACGCTAAAGTTTTCCCTTATTTTTCATTAACTTACGTGAAACTGACAAATTTCCAAGGCGTAATACTCGTAGGTAGAAATAAGCTAAACAGACAAATATCCAGATCGATAGATGGATTGACTGATGGATGGATAGATAGACAGACATATGACATTGTTGCTGGGTGAATGCACTACACATCCTCCTCTATCTCCAACTCTCTTGTCTCCCAGAAAACACAAAAGAAATTATAAAGACTCTCTCTCTCTCTCTCATCCTCAAGCCATAAATATATTAATAATCAACGCCACCTCGTACACCAGGTAATTCCCCAGGCGATGACGTCAGAGGCAGAGATGAGGTCAGGTCAAGCGAGAAATGAGGTCACAAGGCTTAGGTAATTCCTCTCTGAGACCAGAATACCAGAATACCTCCCTCGTTATTGTCGGTCGCGCTTGGACGTCAACAACAATCCTGACCATCATTATCTATTTCACTCTCACTATCACCATCTTCACTTAGGCTCTCCATATCATCTAAATCTTCGACACACTCTCAAGCTGCGTAATTGGTAACATCATAACTCTCATCTTCGTGATTATCAGTATGTCCAGTACTGTTACCATCATCATTATTAACATTCTGACTATCAACATCTCATTATCATTACTATCTTCATTATGTCATACAGCGTCATCTTCAGTGAAAGCCAATGTTTCAGATAAGTTCAACATTTCAAACACAGATATGACTATTATTAGGAGCATAACATTAGGTACAACAACACACAAAGGAAACGGCTAATTTCCGTGGTTTATGATTTCTTTTTAACTAGAGGCATTTTACCAAACATTTTTATAAACAAAGTGGGACTGATATATTTACAGGTGGTATTTCTGAATCCTTGACCCGATCTCCTTTATTATATGTTATCAATTACGTTAGGTGAACGACTTGACCACTAAGTTGAACGCGAGGATACCGTAGACCTTTCTGGCCTACTAGAAAAGCAATTAGGAAGTTGTGTGTGTGTGTGTGTGTGTGTGTGTGTGTGTGTGTGTGTGTGTGTGTGTGTGTGTGTGTGTGAAGGAGGGAGGAAGGTGGTGCAACTAGGCTAACTTAACATAAAGAAGCACAGCAATAATAATAAATTGCTAGAAGTGCACAAGGAATACACTGCATAACAAGCGATATGACCTCCAGCGCTCGTAAGATAAATCCAAGCTGAACTCACAAGCCCACAGGAGGCGCGTCTCTCGTTGCGCATCCTGTTTACTGTGCATGTCCATCGCTTAATAGTAAACACACGAATGCACGAAGGGAGAAGAGTACTAAAACCTTTGACTGCTAAAATATCCCTTTACTGAACAAACACTGCCAGATGATAAATATAATTCTTAGGTATGCCAGTAACAGGAAGGGGGTTACTTTACATCCTGGGATTTTTCTCAGTTGAACATAATCGTCTGGTGTCAACCCTGAACCTGATACCGTAGTGTAACAAAAGCAGCAAAAGGGACAATAATAAAAATAATAAGCATTGCTTAACGTGATATTATGTGCCTGTTTGTCTGTCTGTTTTTTCACATGGATGCCTCAAAATGGTTTAACCTCAAAAAAAAAAAAAAAAAAAAAAAAAAGAGAGAGAGAGAGAGAGAGAGAGAGAGAGAGAGAGGCTCCAACTCATTAACATCTAAATCCTCATCAAAGACGGTAAAAACTGCTTCTTTCTTTTACAAAACCTGATTTCATCACCGATAACCTCGAAGGCTTCAGTAAGGAGTGAATGGAGATGATTTATTTACGCTGGCCGCTATAATGGAAAATCTTGTCATTTTCCCTTTTCTCGATTCCAGTTTCAGCCTATTCTATTCTTAATGATGGGAATATAATAACGATAATGAAGACGAATCCAATGATGCGAATATGTTAACAATTTAATGGTTAGAATATGGCAGCAAAAATAAATACGAATCTAATGGTGAGAATATGACAACAATAATGAATACGAATTTAACGGTGGGAATATGACAACAATAATAAAGACGAATAATTAATTACTTCTCACACTGCGTCAGGAAACGTAGCGTGCAAATGCCATAGTCTATTACGGTCTTGGACATAAGCCTGGCACAGTCGGGGCTAATAGTTCATTGACACTACTGAAACCGCGTCAAGCCCTAATGAGATCTTGGCAGGTTAATTAAATTATAATGAAATGGGCTGGAACCTCGCGTAATTAGTACTCTACGTATGAGGGGTTGACGGGCGGGTGAGAGTTTGTATTTTCTAACTACTGCTATACTTACCATCATCACTATCATTATCATCATGAAGAGGTGAATTCAAAGGAAATGGTGAGATTGATAAAGTGAAACTGAGAGTTCAAAGAGGACTAAAATGGAGTTCACGAGGATGAGATTGAAAGATGACGAGAGCCGGGTAAGAGTTCAAGAGGAAAGAGTGAGAACTGGAGATGAAAGCGAAGGGTCGTGGGCAGCATGAGTACACTGGGAGAGTGAGTGCAAGAGGAATAAGTCGAAATGACAGTGAGAAGTCAAGAGGAGAGTGATAGTACAAGAGGAAATATAAGGAGTTCAAAAGTCTAGAAGTACAAAACGGAATAATGAGAGTTCAGGAGGAAAAAAGACTGAAAGTTGAACAGGAAATACTGCCAATCGTGTGGAAACAGTGAGGGCTAAAAGGAAAGAAAGTGAAATAAAAAGTAAGAATCTGACAAAAAGTATCAGAGTTCAAGAAAAGTGTACATTCAAGAGAAGAGAGAAAATTTAAGAGGGCAGTAAGAGTTCACGAGAAAGCGAGAGTTCAAGAGAAAAAGTGTGAATTCAAGGACACAGTAAGAGTTCAATGGAGTTTAAGAGAAAAATGTGAATTCATGGACACAGTATGAGTTCAAGGTAAAGTGAGAGCTCAAGAGATAAATGAGAATTCAAGGACACAGTAAGAGTTCAAGGGAAGTGTGAGAGTTCAAGAGCAAGAGAGAAAGAAGCAGGAGAAGAAAGTTAGGCTCAGAGGAGGAAAAATTAGTAGATAAAGATAGTCAGGACTTTACCTAACGGCCTGAATATTCTATCTCTCTCTCTATCTATCTATCTTTGCCTACATACACGTTCTATTTCGCCTACAAACATATTCATCTATTCCCATACACATTAATTTTTGTCCACCAGCACACATCCCCCTCTCTCTCATACATACATACATGTTATTTCAACTGCAAATATATACACTCATTCTCTCACATTTTTTCACGCTCACATATTCGTTTCTCTCTCTCTCTCTCTCTCACACACACACACGCACACCAATTCTCTCACCTATTCATGCACACATTCTCTCTCTCTCTCTCTCTCTCTCTCTCTCTCTCTCTCTCTCTCTCTCTCTCTCTCTCTCTCTCTCTCACACACAAACACACACACACACACACACACACACACACATTAATTCTTTCACCTGCTCATGCGCACATATTCGTTCTCACCTCTCTCTCTCTCTCTCTCTCTCTCTCTCTCTCTCTCCTACCCGAGCTGATGACCCATTAAAAGGCTCATTCAGAAACTCCATTCACTTGTATGACGTCATTGGCTCGTTTCGCCCATAATGCTCCTTTATTTTTTTTACCCTCGTCATCGAAAACTAAAAATGCTCTCCTTTATGGGTGATATATCTCCTACGAATTTTCCATAAAGCAACCAGAGTTTTGAAATTTGATTAAAAAAAAAAAAAAAAAGAACAAGCGAACAATATCACTTTGCATTTTCAGGGAGCAAAGGTGAGGAAAAAATACCATTAAATTTTCTAAAAAGAGTCTGAAGTCCTGAAATAATATATGAAAAAAAGACAAATAAAGAAATTACATTAGACTGGTATTTAAGTGACGAGTGAATGGTGGTTAATTAATTTTTCTGGACACTTTGATGGGTAATTTTTCATGCTTCTCTCTCTCTCTCTCTCTCTCTCTCTCTCTCTCTCTCTCTCTCTCATTTTTCCTGTTTCTGGATCTCACAAACCTCATTCGTAAACAAGAATCTGGTATTTTATTTTCTTGAAGCCTGCGACGGACGGTTCACTTAGCTCACAGAAACCCAACTCATATAAAGGACTAACATCATCAACATCATCTTTGTATCTCATCAACGGAATCATCATCATCATCTTGTATCTCATCAACAGAATCATCATCATCATCTTTATATCTCAACAGAATCATCATCAACATCATCTTTGTATCCCATCAACAGAATCATCATCAACATCACCTTCGTATCCCATCAACAGCATCATCATCAACATCACCTTTGTATCTCATCAAAAGCATCATCATCAGCATCATCTTTGTATCTCATCAACAGAATCATCAGCAACATCAGCCCGTCACTGTCATCAAGTAGTCTCAAAACAGCCTTTGATATTTTCCTCACGAAGCCTTGTTGTTACACATAAGACGCTTAACTTTTGAAGCCATTAGCGTATTACACACACACACACACACACACACACACACACACACACACACACACACACACACACACACACACACAAGAAAACTGTATACATAGTCGTGCACGCGAAACAAAACTTAAACACATTTCACATCACAGTACTGAAATATTAAGCCTCCTTCACTCGAGTTCGTTAAAAAAAAATCCATCATCATCTTTACGGTTCATTAATGTTTGATAAAGTTTTACAGTATATACAAGGAATAAAAGAAAAAAACGTTCCGGTTCTGCTAACTGACCTTCATCATCATCATTATCATCAATCATGTCATCACCATCATCATCTTGACCCAGTTTCCTACAATTAAATAAAAGTGGAGAGGCCGGGAGCATATCTCTGATATTCCTGGGGACACGAATCAGAGGGGAGAGGAAGACACAGGTAAAATCTCTCTCTCTCTCTCTCTCTCTCTCTCTCTCTCTCTCTCGTGTACCGTAAGAGGTAGGAAGATGTTGGAACACAAATGCTGGGCTGTGGGTTTTAATATCCCTATGCCAGTGAATGTATAAATCTACAGGTATGTACAAATTCAAAGTTAAACACCGAGGAAAGCACAAATTCAAAGCCAAACACCGACCAGAAGCACACTATTTATTCATTTATTTATTTTGCATTATTTCTGTGGTCTAGATGCATAAATGAAATATTGTCCGTGGCCGTGTTTCGCAATTCAACAATGAGGGCGATTTACTAGTCCAATAATTATCGTATGACACTGAATCGTGAGAGCAGTTAACTGAATTATTGGACAAAATCACTTTTTATATCTAGGTCATATTATGCAGCTGATGGGCACCTGAATTAATAATGAACAAATATAACTGTGATTAATTGGCGTAAGTTGTGAATTGTTATAATTAGCTACTAGTGTTAGAGTTTTAGTGTGATCAGCCCATCAGTTATTAGGTCATGATACGGAACAGGTTAACCATTTTGCTCTGTACCAGGGCTGTTCAAGTACTTTAGGATTAGGGCCGGATTATGAAACTCACACTGACAGACGAGCCATACATATATTTTAGCTCTACTTTTGTCCTCTATATAAACACTTGTACACAGAACGAAAAGAAAAATTCATATAATTTGCTTTTACATTTTCCGCACAGTACATAAATAAAAACAAAGACGCAAATTTTTCTTTTTTCTGTTTGTTTTTCGGTTTATTTGCATTCTCCCGAGACTGTCGAAGGACTAATGAAAAACGACTCAAGGGTTGGCTTTGACCCGCGGGCCGCCAGTTGAATAGCCCTGCTGGATACTCAGAACACACTTCAAAGTAATATAAGGATTGTCTGGTCTTTCACAACATCAACTGGTATTTCAACTATCACATCATTTAGTGAATAAAGTGTCATTATTCTTTTATCACTTGGTATTTTTTGTGGAGGATTTCTAGATTATTAAGGTCCACAATCACATGCTGTCATTACTGAATCATTATGTGTTAAACTACTATATTTATTTTTTCAACAATGTCCTTATCACTGCGCTATTTCGAAGACTAGAAATACCCTTATAAACAGACAGACGATAAGAGCTACTGATGTAGGAAAATTACTGAATCATTATGTGCTGTATTACTAGCTAAGTCCAATATATTTTTTTTCAACAATTAACATATCATTACGCTGTGCTGAATAATAGACATAATCCAGACGGAATGAGACACACTGACAAACAAGCTGATGATTCGAGTGATGCATTTAGATCAGATAGTTAATACTCCAGCACTGATAAGGACAACCTCTTTTGGTAAGCAGATGTCTACGCTGGAACTGCCTGTCATTCCTCTAACCAGACTGCATGAAGAAGATGGCTTAGAAGTAATAAGTATAGACTGCACGAGGGTCACTAAGGACGACAGTATATTTCAACAAGGACCATGTTTTCTCCTAGAATACACCAGGCAACAATAGACTTTACATCCAGTCCCCAAATGGTACAGCTGGGAGGAACGGTATGCTCTTTCTCTCTCTCTCTCTCACACACACACACAAAAAAAAAACACACACACACACACACACACACACACACACACACACACACTCAAGTTTGATCCCGGCCAACACTCAGCAGAGACAGAGGATAAAGTACTTACTGGGGGCGTCAGGGAGACTATGGAGAGTTTTTTTAATATCTGAACTTTGCGTGTGTATGTGTGTGTGAAAGGAAGAAAGAAATCAAGGAGGAGAAAAATTACGCTGGTATAAAAGAGGTGAGGGAAGAAAAGGAAAAAGAGGATTAAGTGTGTCTGAACAGTGGCTGAAGGAAGAATGGGGAAAGAAAAACCGAGAGAGAGAGAGAGAGAGAGAGAATCAAAACAATGTGCAACAGCTGCGTGTCACCTCTCAAACCCATCACAGTAGTGTAATTTTCAACCCAATCCCCCATGGTCTCCAGCTTGATTTCTTTCACCACCAAAACAAAGGATAATGAACTTACTCTGGGGCGTGAGGAAGACTGTATGGAGCTTTTATAACTGAATATTTCATGGCGGGACTGGAAGCGAAAAGTAAAGAGGGCAAAAGAGAGAGGGGTGGGAGGAAGGAAGAAGGGAAAGCGAAAAGGTACGCTTGTAGAGTACCTGCGGTGAAAAGGTGAAAGACTTAATTGAAAAAAGTTAGTTACCGCACAGCCCTTACTGCCCTTTCTAGGTGGTCCTGCCTAAACATTAATAGAAAGACTTGCTCTCTAATTACCGACGCTTAATAAAAGACTAGCAAAACAGAAGAGTCTCCCCAACCCCCCTGACCGAAGAAAGAGAAAAGATATGATGATGATGCTGATGATGATGAGGAGGAGGAGAAGGACGACGACGACGACGACGATATTGATATATATACCTGTGTATATATATATAAAGGAAAGGATGAAGATAATGCATGCGAAAGAGTGGTAACATAATGTAAACAGCGGAGAGAGAGAGAGAGAGAGAGAGAGAGAGAGAGAGAGAGAGAGAGAGAGAGAGAGAGAGAGAGAGAGAGGGAAAGAGAGAGAGAGAGATCCATAGCCCAATAACAGAACATCTTATCACTTCCACCAATCTTTCATAGTCTAGGTTTTTCCACCCCACAATTCTCTTCCAAACGTCCCAGGTTCTATCCCTCGCACCATCCCGACCAGCAACAGGGGATAAGGAGCTTAGCGGAGGGGAGATTAAAAAAATATACTATAGAAGGATTTTTCATGCCTGGTACACACACGAGTATTTTTATTGGAGTTTTCATGTACGTGTGTAGAAGGGGATAGGGGGGAGGAGGGAGAGAGAAGAGAGGGTTTTCGTGTGTGTGTGTGTGTGTGTGTGTGTGTGTGTGTGAAGGGAAGAGAGGGGGGCGAGGGATTGGAGGAAGTGTTACAA
>NC_137063.1:42734845-42754845 GCF_032717465.1 Coenobita brevimanus
CATTCCACACAGGGAGAAATACAGAAAAACTCCGTAGATAAAAAGTCCACCTTCTCTCACCCACGAATACTTTCTTTTTCTTTTAAAGATGTGTGACACTGTGTAGAGGGTAAGAGGTTAAATTCCATTCTTCAACAGCAGAGAAAATAGAGTATAAAAACGATGCTCGGTCACAAGACAAAGAAAAGTTAGTAGATAAATAAATAAATAAAAAATAAAACACTACACTATTGAGGAAAGAAAAAAATAAATACGATGCTGGGCCACACAGCAAAGAGTGTTAAAAAATATAAAGAAAGAAAGAAAGAAAACACTACACGCAAAAATTTAAAAAAAAGCCCTCATCCACAGCATCATCTCGTTACGACGCTGACCATGAAGAACGTCTCATATCCCAGCTCAACTACCCCTGTGTCTCTCCGTAACGACCGTAGTTCAGTCTAATGGCCGTTAAGGGTCCCCGCCTCCCAGACATTGCCCCGTCGCCTGTGCATCGTCTGAGAGATTAATAATATGGCTTCATGCATCACGCCAGGACGTTTCAGGCACACACAAGCGCATGCACACACAAACGCAAGTACTGACACACATACACATACTGTACACTCTCTCTCCCTCCCTCTCTCTCTCTCGCTGGCAGGTCAATGGCATTTATTACTACCCTGAAATTGCCAGATATACAGTACGTAAATCGAGGCATTAAACCATTGGGTAATCTCTCCATTACATGTGGCACAAAGAGGTCAATACTCTCTCTACACATGACCAATAGTAATAGGTGGTGGCGACCGTCATTCACTCACTTGATGTAGCGCTGCCTACTTCGTCCTTCACCTTTATCATTCTATTTCCGTATTTTTTCTTCTGTCTTCCTACTTCTCCCTTTTTTTCCTGTCTCTTTCCACGTCAGGGGCCCTACACTCACCGGTAATTCTAATGGTTTCCCGTAACCCAGGAAACAATGCTGAGTGGTAACCAGATACCCGGATCATAAAGTGAAGTGGAACCTGCTATGGTATCTCTTTTAACTGGATAAAAAAACACTGGACAGAAAAACACAAATGCTGCATCCATCCAGGAACCAAACCTCCACATTTTTCTCCGAGCCTCGCAGTGGTGAGGTGGTCAACCGAAAGGGAGCACTCTATTCAACCTATACAGCTGATGTACGTTTCTTAACTCCCTCATGGTCGGAACAACTTTAGTATTCTCTTCTAGTTAACGACAGACAGTTTTATTCAGTTGATAGTGAGTCATAAGAGACTGAAACAATTAACAGCTGTACTTCTGTTGTTCTCACTCTTGATATTTCTTGATATTTGACACTCATGCCACTCCAGTCAAACTTTCTTACGTAAGTGTGGGCACTAATATACTTTGGTGTAATCCTTTTGCAGCCTCTGTTCTCAGGTACATATTCTGCATCAAAAGCAACAACCACCTTCCTTCCTTTAATCAATCCAAGAGCTCAGTGAAGTGTGCAAATCTGTATTAAAACATTTTCTGCTTAGATTATGATGCCATATAACTAAGATGTTATAAATTCCAGTGATTTATATCTTAAGGAGAATACAGATTATCTGCAAACATTATTCCTTTAAAATATAAAGTAATTATTGTATTTAAGTGCATATCCAACCTTATACTTTTTACAGGAAACTTCAGAGCAACTTGATATTAACTTCATTAGCGTCTGCTTTGCGTAACGCAGTGATAAAAATGAGACCTGAAAGGAGGAACGTCACTAAAAGTAATCACTCAAACAACATACATTTGCCGTGCGTGATCCCTGTTGCTCAGGTTCTCGTGTGCAATTTTCCTAATGAAACATGTGACTTTTCTCTTTACTTGGAATTCGTGATGTTATTGTGCTGACTTACACAACTAGGTAGTGAACAGTCTCTTCTTATCATTGTCATTCTTTAGTTGCTCGATTTTTCATTAGCCCTTTCAGATCGAGTACGTCGTTCTTGGTTTTGTTCCCACAGCTACCAAACGTTTTTATGTAGCTCAGGAGGTATCTCTTGAGGTGAATGGGGTTAATGAAGGCAGTATCTAATTTCTCAAGTCCGATGAGTATAACTTAATCTAAATTGTAAAATCTGGTTGAAGTAAGAAAAAAATATACTGTATACCTGTCACTTCTTATTGCTTTTCTTTCCTTTACAGGTGGCTTTACATTGAGTGACAAGCCAAATGGTTTCCTGTAAGCCAAGAAACCATTTACAACGCTGGGTGGTAACCATATAACCAAACCATACGTGCTCCCCACGTGTCAACAAGTGGGTTGGTGGAGGGTTGGTGCCCCTCCCTGTAAAACAACTAACTCAGTGTCAAATGGCCATCTTTTACGGGATTATGGCGTCTGGCACTAGAGATAGATAGATAGACGACTTCTCCGCCTTGAGAAGTATGAATATATAATACGCAGACTAATGCACTAACCAACAGACAGATAGATAGAGACAGATAGATACACAGATAGATAAGTAGATATGTTTGAACAGGTACGTATAATTGCTGATATAATAAATGAAGCAGGAACGATAAGCACAAACCATGGATGTGTTGTAAGGCTTCGTACTGGTGAAGGTGAAGACCTAAGACGTAGGAAAATCTATTAATAGCTCAGGACAGTCGCGCGGGTTCTAGGAAAAACCCGCCACTCGTACCCAAGATGACAAAACTCTTTAACTTCATCCCGTAACCTCGTCAGTGTGATGACGTCTTTTTATATTATAACCTAATTCTAATACCACCAGAAAAAGTATTAACATAAGGGGTGACATGTCGTAGAAATGGGTTAAGTGCTTGGAAATAAATGTTATGCTCCCTTTCAGTAGGACATACATATTCAAAATATCAGTATGTATAGAATTAGCCCATTTAATGCGACGGAGTTTTTATTATATTCTTTCAACTGCCAAACGACTTTACTCAGCTTGATTAATGCCAGCCTATAGTCATACAGGGGTTAATGAAGACTGTTACCCCTGCACTATCAGACACCTAGTAAGCTGAATAAATCCATCAAATGTTAGAAAGAATATAAGGCAGATCATCCTATCCAGTGGCTTAACCAGGTACTGATATACACATATGCCGGCAGATGATGGAGGGGCAACTCACCTTTACTTCCGTCCACTACAAGGGATCAACCCCAACCTGAATAAAATAATCCTATAATCCTGTCGTAAAATAATCCAATAATATTGTCGTAAAATAATCCAATAATCTTGTAGTAAAATAACCCTGTAATCTTGTAGCTTAGTCGCAGGATGACATACAAAAAGTCGTCATGCCACTGAAGGGATTCATGGTGACGGTATTTTCACTATGAGGCTACTATGACTCACTCTCAGTTGAATGAAAATCCCTGGAGTTAGCTGAAAAAAATACTAGAGTTGTCCTGACTATGAGAGGGCTGAGACTCTGGCCCATATTCTCGTAGGTTAACCCATTAGTGGCCAGAGTTCCTGTGAGAGGGATTTTGCTGGACGGGTACTAAGCGTACCGCCCTCCGCCTATCGGATCATAGTCGCGAAGCTCATAGGTCCCTACCCCAGGGTTCCCTTCTTTATTAAATTTTGAAAATGCCCAGTTCTGTCCATTATATTGGACGGTGGGCACCAGTGGGTTAAGGAAGCTCCTAACTCCTCATCCTTAACGATTCACTTCCCAAACTACCCATTAATATCCTCTTTATTTCCTTCCTACATCTATTTAATATCTCTTCCTTAACGTTTTATTTTCCAAACTACCCATTAATATTCTCTCTCCCTCTCTCTCCATCTTTTTAATATCGACGTAGATCGCACGTATAGCACACAAGAACAAAGTACCGGAGCAGAACCAGAAATAAACCAGTAAGGAAGAGGTGTTAGTAAGCCTCTTGACCGCACCACAACACGGCCCCTGGTCCATAACTGTTTACTCTCCTCATTGCATCCTAATATATTCTTGTGCCTTACTGATGGGCTCTAATATCGTGCAACAAGAGCAAAAACAAAGTATAATAACCGAGTATACGCTGGATTATACGCGGCTGCTCCTAATTCCAGGTAACGCACCGCACGCTTGAATCTTCTTAATAACCCGCTGGCCATTTTCGCGTTAATTGTTTTAGTTTAGTGTGTGTGTGTGTGTGTGTGTGTGTGTGTGTGTGTGTGTGTGTGTGTGTGTGTGTGTGTGTGTGTGTGTGTGTGAGAGAGAGAGAGAGAGAGAGAGAGAGAGAGAGAGAGAGAGAGAGAGACAGACAGACAGACAGACAGACAGACCGATATAATTCTCTCCACACATTTAAGCCAACAGACACACGCTGCTATGCTTTTGTCGATAGCATTTAATCTCACCCCCCCCCTCCTCTTCACACACAAAGCTTAGTATAATCACCTCTGCCCGGTTATACAAACATCTCTTAACTCCCTCCCTATTCCCGGGAAGGACAAGGGCATCGTCAGCCTGCAGTTCACCGGGTTCACGTTCGGGTGGCCATAACAACAACAACAGCAACAACAACAACTCATATCACAACTCTTCATCATAACCACTAACACTAATACTCATCCTTCATCATCATTATTATTATCATCATCCTATTCACCACCACCAAAACATGCCTTAATCATAATCACTGTCATTAACCAAACCATCACCACCATTACCACATCGCCCGTCCATTATTATCCACTCCATCCCTTTGCCAGTTCTCTCTACCTATTTACTTTTACATCTCAGTCACCACTACTATCATCACCCCTGCACCCCATCCACCTCTTTTCACCACCATCACAATCAGTACATCAGCAACACCAACACTCGAGTAATCTTATCACAACCACATCGCCATCACCACTATAATTCACACATCTCATCACCTCAATACCATCATCAGCAAATCATCATCATCATCAAACCTGGACCCAGTGTTCTTACGGGTCAAGGAGATAGAGTGAATGGCTCCTTGATCTCTCTCAGGACGCGGATCAGAGGAAAGGAAAATGCCAGTCCCATCTCCCTCCCTCTGTGTCGTGGGAGCTACTTGAATGCTTGCACTGCGGGTGGTTAGCGATAAGGTCGATATATCCATTCCTCAGTATCTGTATTTTCTTCTACCACAACTATCATCATACGCTGTCAGGCACACAGTAGTATAATCAGTCAATCCCTCTAACACTCACACTAATCGGTCAATCATTCTTATCAACAAGCACACAGTACGTATAATCAGTCAATCCCTCTAACACTCACACAGTTGTATAATCAGTAAATCACTGTGTCAACCACTACCATATTAATAACTGCAATAACTTCCACAGCCACTGCCATAATAACATTCTGGCAATATTCCTGCCACTGTCACCACCTCACTATCTCACTTTAAATTTTGGAGCGGATCCGGATCTTATGTATTCCACATAATATCCCCACGGATCCGGATCCGGATCCTTTTTAATGGCAATGGCACTTGCGGAGGTATGCGCTCTCTGAGTGCTTTCTAGTTCCAGTAAGTTCTACTGCCACTACCGCAGTTACACCATTCTACCTCTCTCACCACCTCAATAGCCCTTCCTCACTGCCACGATCACAACACTCCAATACTCTCTTGCTCTACAGTATATTTCTAGCTACATTACTCCCACCAGCATGATTATATCTCAGTCTTTATCATCATTAATACTCCAGTCATTCCTACCAATCTCACTGAATATATCTACCTCACTGCCACCACAATAACACCTCCACTATTAAACCATCAACGCGTACATAGTAAATCCCTGTCCTCATTGTTACAATATTCCAACCACGATTACCACACTCCCACCACCTCACTATCTCTCCACCACTACAGCAACACTTCCTAGCCTCCCCCTCCCCCCCCCTCCATTCATCTCTGCACTACCACCACCAACAAGACTATACCCTTACCTATACCATTATTACTATTCCATTAATTCCCATTACATTCCCAACACCTCAGTATATCTCCACTACACCACACCAGCACTTCAATACCGACCCATTCTCGCTATTTAAATATCTTCCTTACCTTCATCACTGCAATGAATACTACCACCGCTACCACTATAACACCAACCACACTCTTACCACCCATTCTCGCTATTTAAATATCTTCCTTACCTTCATCACTGCAATGAATACTACCACCGCTACCACTATAACACCAACCACACTCTTACCACAACATCGCCTACCACATTCCTACCACACTCCTACCACACCCTTACCAAAACATCGCCTACCACATTCCTACCTCACCCACCACACTCCTGCCACTTTCCCCACAGCAAAGTTCCTCTATCCTCAGTACTACCACTATAAAACATTAACACCCTTCCCACCACCTCTTCTCACTAAACATTTATCACCAAAACAACCATTCTAATGACTACTATCACCAATAAATCCAGTTTGTTCTCATCTGACGGAACAGGGTCACACTCACACTTTCAATTCCTTTTGGGGGTTGAATGAAATTTGATGAGGTTTAGTTATGAAGTAGGAATGACCCTCCTTGGTTACTAGTCAAATTTATCTCCCAGTCTCTTTTCACCTGTCCATCAGCTGATCTGAAGAGGGGCTAAGGATCTTTGTCAAATGCAAAAAATCGACAATATGATAAATTTGCCACCCTCCTGCCACTCATACCGACAGTCCTCACCACAGTCACATCAGCTCACCATCCCTACCACATCCCCTCAGTTCCTCACAACATCACAAACACAGCCACAGTCTCATCCCACAAACCGCGTCATTATCTCGTCCTCACCACCATCACAACTCTCCAGTATCTCCTCAACCACATTCCCTCCATTCCTAGCCACACCACCATCACAATCACAACTAACCTACATTCTTATCCTTATCATTATGACTCTTCCACTATACTCTTTTTACTCTAACCTGGCCTAAAATTGCCCTCTCTCCAGCAGGAATGTTGACTTGCAACTACAGATTGACACTAGAATATGATGCTAATCAAAGAGATGCTATGGAAAAGGATATAGAGCTAAACTATTGTTTTTTTCTGCCAATGAGCTACATGATATAAACCATAAAAGGACGAAAATCTGGACCAAGCTGGAGTAAAAGGAGTATAACACGCACCACCAATACCACAGCTACATCACATCCACATTCCTACCACACATCGCCTTGGCATCCCACCATCCCAAACACTTCAACCCCTCACATCCCCCAAACACAACCATCACCACGACACAGTTTTATCCCTGCCAGGGCATTATTACTATTCAGTAAATGCTGCCAGAATCCTACTGCTCTCACCACTTCAGTACATAAGCAACGCCACTGTAGTAAAACTCAGCACCCTCTCCTCCCCAAGCTGACACTCTGTGTTCATCACCATCACAGTTATCACAGTCACAATAAACAGCCACACACAAACACCACTCTTACCATTTCATTTTTCCACCACCTTCACTACCACCAAATTTCAGTGCTTTATCCAGCCCCCATCGACTGGCTCTACACAACCATCAACGACACACCTTCATTCTAACTTAGTGTTCCGATAAACTCCATCACAGTAATTGTTGTGGTGGTGGTATGTTGGTTATGTACCTACCACAACCTCCTACTACATTTATACTCCATTATTCCCACATTAATAAACCACTGTTCCCAATAACAAAGTAACACCATTTCATATCCCCTGGCCTCAGTATACGACCATTACCAAAACGATGACATAGACTCAAATAATTGCTAGCACACACTCTTACCAAACTCTTCAATTCAATACCTCAACATCCTCAATTACATTCCTAGCACTCTCCTACCACACTCATCAACTCAGTACCCCAACATCCTCACTTACAAAGCTAGGACACTCCAAACACTCATCAGCACAATATCCCACCATCCTCACTTACAGTCCTAGCACACCCTTCCTCGCGTACACTCATAACACACTCTTCCTCACTTACACCCTAGGCACACTCATCTACTCAGTATCCCACCATCCTGACTTAGCACCACAACACCACTCAAACACCCTCTCGCTTCCCATTCCTCACTGGGTTCCAGGCTGTGAGTATTGAGTGGGCTCCAACAACAATGCTGGACCCGGAAGCACTTACCCCACACAACACAACACCATTCCTGCCCACCTAGTTAATGAATATTCGCTGTAGCGGAGGAGAGAAGGCAAGGTTGGATGGACGCCCTCTTCTGAGATGCATTCACGCACACACAGACACACACAGACACACACACACACACACACACAATGAGAACATCTACCACTCTACCCCTCCATCTCTCTCTCTCTCTCAGGGGACAGAGGCAGCCTACTGAATTCCACCTCAAAGCAAGCTAATTAAATTCTCAGATGGCACCACCCATTTCCCCGTAAGAAAGACCAAAACAGTCACATTTTTTTCCCCTGATATATTAGGACTCACGAGAAATAATACAATCATATTTTTTGCACCTGGTTAACGTAGGTCTCACTCAGGAAAAATAATAGATAGTCTTTTAAACAACTGACCCTCCCGAAAGAATACCACTAACTATTTTAAAAAGTAGACTTAGAAATACAGATCGTTCCTGGAAATTCTCGTGGTCATTGTGTGTGTGTGTGTGTGTGTGTGTGTGTGTGTGTGTTTTAATCAGAGAACTCAATATCCTCATAGCACATTATCCATATCATCATCATCATCATCATCATCGTTAATATCCTACCCAAACTTGCAATTTCGCATTACAGTATATCTGGCAAAGAGGAACTAAAGGCAGGAAAACACAGAAGCAGCAAAACCCAATTAAAACATACAAAACAGTGCCCTAAAAATAATAATTCATTCTTCCAAAAAATTCGAACAGGTTAATTCAATTCCCTATGTTTCTAAAAGTGAGTAAAATAACAGTTCCGCTCTACGCTCTAGGTTATTATTTTTTTTTACGGGCAATGGAGCGAGTGAGCGAGAGAGAGAGAGAGAGAGAGAGAGAGAGAGAGAGAGAGAGAGAGAGAACTGGAATGTGATTTTAAGTGGAAAATTAATGCAAACGGTTTCCTCATTTGTGTCTATGTGTGTGTGTGTGTGTGTGTGTGTGTGTGTGTGTGTGTGTGTGTGTGTGTGTGTGTGTGTGTGTGTGTGTGTTTTATTTCGTAAGGGAAATGTCCTATTAATGTAAAAATCTAACATTCACTATTTCCTAAACAATAACCACTTATAGCCCGGCGATAGTCTATATAACTCTAATCTTCCTTTACCCAGACGAATTTCTTTGCCGTAAGGAAGAATTTTCATTTAGAGGGATTTAATATAACTTTCACTACTAGATATAATTCCCAAGATGAATAAAATCGTCCGGTGGTAATCTTGTTATGATAAAATGGGACTTCATCGTTTTTAAAGGCTCATTCTAACAGCCTCATTCAGGAAGCTTTAAGTCCAACAATATTTCGTTCTTTCATTATGGTAAAAAGGTAAAAAAAAAAAAAAAAAAACAGGAGGCTCGCTCAGTCGTCCTTACATTATATTTCAGCTTCCACTGGGTAACACGCACCGTCCATCACTGAAACAATATCTGAACTTTACACGGTTTTCAGCGGAAGCATCACTTTAATTCTGTGTGTGAGAGAGAGAGAGAGAGAGCGAAACGTATGCGGTATGTATGAATTAATGTGCGTGCTTGTGTGCGAGAATGGGCAGGATACAACCAGCCGCTTCTCTTCCGCGCCCTGTAAATGTTCCCTCTCAATCACCCTCCACGGCCATTGCCACGAGTCCGGTTGAACTACTGAACGGGCTGTTAAGTGGGACATACTGCCCTTCCCTGCTGTTATATCCACGAGGCCGCTACGGAAGAAACTGGGCCCTCATACTTTCTCGGTTAGTAGGCTATGTATACTCTTTTTACTCTAACTTGGTCTATAATTGCCATCCGTCTTGAATGCTTCGTTGCAATAACAGATTAATAACACCACAATAATGACGCTTGTTATGAAGATGTGCAGTGGAAGGGATGTACAGCCGTAGCATAGTCATTTTCTGCCACTGAGCCACGAGAAATAGGATGCAAAAGGATGACAAATCTGGGCCAAATTAAGGTGAAAAGAGTATTGTCCCGTATTCTCATTCGGTTATTGGTCTTTTTGGTACTTTACTTCTGCCGGTACATTTCTACTCACAGATTTTTAGTATTTTCCCGCATGTTAATTTTGTGGTCTTAATCAATATCAGCCCTTTCAAACCGACGACGTCTTTTGTATTTTGTTCAAGGTTCCTGCAGACGATTTTATTCAGCTTTAGTTAGACCTCTTGTAGTGAAGGAGCATATGAAGGCCATTTCAAATCAGTTCAAAGATTCTATCCTAGGTTTAATAAAATTGTCTGTAGATGGCAGCATTAAGATTAAAGACATGTATTGTAGCAGGAGACATACCTAACACAGACGAGCGTAGTATCAAGGTGGAAAATGTAAAATAAACCGCAACGGAAAAAGTGCTAGGAAGTCTCTTTAGCTGACGAGAATATGTCCTTATGGTGTTGCTGAAACCCAAGTCTCGTATGCATGTCGGTTATGGAAGCTCCCTAATACCTTTTCCTAAGCGATTTATTTTGTTTATTAAGCCTTCTTGTCATATTCAGTGTCATATAAATCCTTCCTTTATCGCCATACGCAGTATAAATAAAATACAAAACGATACTGACCAGCAACATCCGAAAATAAATAGCTGTGGAAGAGGTGTTAGGAAACCTTCTTACCAACGAGAATACAAGCCCATGAATCCTTTTAAACAGTTCTCTCCGAGGGCGTCTCTCTCTCCTCAGCTGAACAAAATCGTCTGAAGTTAGCCAAAGTAAGATACACAGGACATCCTCAAGGCATACAGTACATTAAAGCGCTGCACAAGTTACATTAAAACAGACAACCAGTTTTTATTAAATGTCGATCATCTCCCAGACTTCCATTTTCGCTAAGTGCTAATAATCTCCCAGACTTCCATTTTTGCTAATTGCTAATCATCTCCAAGACTTCTATTTCTGTTTAGTGCCAATTATCTCCCAGACTATAACAAGCAACAGCTGAATGTGCAGTCCACGTCCGCATTCCAACTGCAGGTACGAGTAGGCGGAGTAATGAAGACCTTGTACAGATATATCGTGGCTGGCCCAGGAATTGAACCCGGGACCTCTCAGCTACAGGACGAGTGTGCTTCCGAATACACCACTGTCGCCTCTTAACCACCTTCGGCATGATGACGTCTTTTATATACAGGGTATCCCAGAAGGAAAGGGCATAACTTTGGGTAATGATAGAGGAAGTATTTCTAAGCAAAAATAGTAAACCAACATGGGTCCAAATCTCAACCTCTGTAAAACTGCACTAACCTTATCGGCTAAAATGGTCTCCCTCATAATTTACTCATACGGTCATCAGTAACTACTGACCCAAAATGGTGGAGATTTTTGACCCATGTTGATGTAAACTTTCTTATTAGCACTTCCCTCACCTGTTATTCCCCAGTGTTATTTCCTTTCCTCTTGGGATATCCTGTATAATTCCTCCTATCGCCAGATTTCCTGCAGCTATATAGGAAGTTCTCGATATGATGGTGTTAGGATCAATCTCCAGGGGATTTTATTCAGCTCTTGAGGGACTCTGGCTGTGGCAGAGTTAGAAACATATATTTATTATCCCTTTCCTCACTGTAACGTCATTTATATATCATTCCTACTACCTCCAGACGATTGTGTTCATCCCAGGAAGTATCTCTCGTTGTCGTGGGGATATAAACAATCGCCATAAACCCCTTCCATAGAAAGACATTTTTCAGGTTTCATTATTGCTACCACGAAAGTTTATCTCAAAAATTCTTTCACTGACAGCCTTCAGTAACCCCTTCTGTACGATGACGCCTTATAATTTTACTCTTGCTATAACCAGGAGATTTCATTCAGCTGACGGACCTCTCCAAGTGAAGGGTGAGAAACGTTTTTGTCAACCCCCTCGGTATAATGGCTGGTGTTATTCTGTATTCTTGTTACCCTCAGACGAATTTATACAGCTCACCAGGGACCAATGATGATGGAGGGGTTAGGAATAAGGAACAGTAATCATCTCAGTACCAAAGCGTCTTCTGTATATTACTGTATCCTTCGCCAGACGATTTTATTCAGCTTAGGAAGGTCCTCTCGTAGTAAAGGATCAACTTGGAACATTATCCTCCTCCCCTGCTCTCCCCGAGGAACTAAAGCTGGAAATCCTGGAATTCTGGAAGCCTGAGTTTGAGTGCATCTGGATGTGCTAGTGATGATGGTGGTGGTGGTTGTAATGGTGGCGATAGTGGTAGTATGGCAGTGGTGGTAGTGACAGCGGTGGTTTGGTAGTGGTGGTGGTGGTAGTGATTGTGGTACGGTAGTGGTGGTGGTGAGGGTGGCATGGTTGCAATGGTGATGGTGTTACAGTAGTTCTGTGTGGTAGTGGCGGTAGCGGTGATGGTGATTATGTGTGGTAGTTGTGGTAGCGGTAAGTATGATGGTGTTAATCGTGGCGATGACTGCAATAGTGCCTGTGATGGTGTTGGTAGTGATGCTGATGCCGCAGTTGCTGTAAGGTGTGGAAGGACACTGATGTTTTAGCTGTGGTGTGGTGGTGATGGTAACAGCTAAGGCGGTAATGGTGGCGGTGCTGGTGTCGCGCGAGAAGTTTTAGCTGTGGTAATGGTGGTGTCTGGTTAGTACTTGGATGGGTGACCGCCTGGGAACACCAGATGCTGTTGGCATCCCTACGTGTCAAGTGGGGTTGGTGGAGGATTAGTGCCCCTCCCTGTAAAACAATTAACTCTAAGCCATTGGCCACCCCGTCTGGGATACATGGCGTCTGGCAATGAATGATGAATGAATGGTGGTGTTGCCGTTGCTTTAATATGGTGATTATGATGTAGTTGTGGTAGTGGTGTAGTTATAATGTCACTAACTTTATGGTAGGGGGTGTGGTTGTGTGGTGGTGGAAAGAGAGCAATATTAGTGGTAGCGGTGGTACTGATGACGGTACAGGTAGGGGTATGTAAGGTGTAGAGGTGAGGCTTCGAGTGGGGATTGCAAACCAGTGTGTGTGTGTGTGTGTGTGTGTGTGTGTGTGTGTGTGTGTGTGTGTGTGTGTGTGTGTGAGAGAGAGAGAGAGAGAGAGAGAAAAAAAAAAATTAAAGTGCCTGCCTATTCTAAAGCCATTGAATTCGGCGTGGTAAAAACCCGGCCAATTATTTCAAGCACTTTCAACAACGCGGACTGGTATCTGAAGTTATCGGTAAACAGTCAAAACTCGGGCCGTAAAGGGAAAAATCAGCAGCGATAAAATGAAAAATAATGGTCATTAAAGGAAAATGGAGAAGCGATGAAGGGATAAAGAGAGAGAGAAAAAAAGAAAAATTCTCGTAAAAGGAATAAGCAACAGAGATAAAACGAAGTAGAATGGGAAGTAGGAAAAGAGGAAAATGGATGTGATGAAAGGATGAAAATAGGAAGAAAATGTAGCTAAAACAAAAGCGAAAAATAATGAGCAGTTGTAAAAGAGGAAAATGGGCAAATGATGAAAGGACAAAAACAGGAAAGAAACTGCTCGTAAAAGAAATAAGTAAAAAGAAAAAGTGTTAATTATAGCAGCGAAAAAATAGACTAAATTATATAAAGAGCAATAAAAGGAGACAGTGGGTGACAAAAATGAAAATATAAGAGAAAGCAAGTCGTAAAAGTAGCAATGAAAGTTATAAATATAGCAACAACACGAAAAATGGGTCACAGAACTAGCAAGAGAGAAATAAATGAAAAATAAAAGAAATAAAAGAAAGTGGTACAAGAACAGCATTGAAAGGAGGACGTTAACCCATTCAGAACGATGACGTCTTTTTTTTTTTTTTTGTAGTTTTTTCTTCTTATCGCCAGACAATTTTATTTATTATTTAGAGCGGGAGGAATTACATGCAGTCTTCATCAACCCCTTCAGTGCAAGTGTGTTATAATCAAGAATAAAACAAATGACATGGATGAACTGAAGGGTTTAAAGAAAGAAAAGCATTAAAAAGGAATATACAGGCAAGAAATTTTATAGACAGATAGATAGATAATAAATAGACAGATTAAGTGAACCTTTCAGTATGATGATGTCTTACCTCCTTACATTCCTTCTACCTCCAGACGATTTTCCTCGACTTAGGAAGGAACTGCCCTGGTGAAGGACTTAATGAAGGCTGTATATAACCGCCGGAAAAGCATCTCCGAAACTGATTACAATTGTGTAGACCAAAAGAATAAATGCAAAAGAGGTCATCGTGGAGAAGTGGCTAAAATCACACACAGAATGAGAATTATAACGATAAAATCACATAAATAACAAGTTCCAGGATCGTCAAAACAGATGAACCAAGCGTACCTAACGATTCACAAACACTGGAAAAAATAAAAAATAAAAAAACTTGGAAGAAGCGGATTGGAGAGCGAGAGGGTTTCTGGAGTGCCTGATAATATTCAGTCCAATATTGGCACGGTGAGAAAGAGCCAGCCAATTTTTCTAAAGATAAAGGAGAGAGAGAGAGAGAGAGAGAGAGAGAGAATGTGTGGGAGGGAATGGATTAGCCAGTGTAAAAATGAAATGAGAAGGGGAGAGTGAAAAAAGAAAAATGTGCGTGGGAGGGAAAATAAATGCAAAGAATTGAGAGAGAGAGAGAGAGAGAGAGAGAGAGAAAGTCAGGCCTGAATTCCAGCTCAGAGCTTTACCTGGAAAGTGTATATTTTGTCAGTGTTCTCACCCCACTGGACTCGACAGGAGACCCTTTGTGTTCGGTTTGTGGGGCAACTTTAATTCTTCCTACTTCCAGACGATTTTATTAGGCTACTTCCAAACTATTTTTACCCTAACTTATTACTTCTAGACGATTTTTTCTTGATTTTATTGCTTCTAGAATTTTTCCTTGATTTTACTACTTCCAGATGATTTTTCACTTGGTTTTATTACTTTCAGACGATTTTATTACTTCCAGACGATCTTACTACTTCCAGACGATTTTATTACTCCCAGATGACCTTACTACTTTCAGACAATTTTATTACTCCCAGATGACCTTACTACTTCCAGACGATTTTATTATTCCCAGATGACCTTACTACTTCCAGACGATTTTATTACTCCCAGATGACCTTACTACTTCCAGGCGATTTTATTACTCCCAGACGACCTTACTACTTCCAGACGATTTTCTTACATCCAGACGATCTTACTACTTCCAGACGATTTTTTTTACTCCCAGCTGACCTTACTACTTCCAGACGATTTTATTACTCCCAGATGACCTTACTACTTCCAGACGATTTTATTACTCCCAGACGACCTTACTACTTCCAGACGATTTTCTTACTTCCAGACGATCTTACTACTTCCAGACGATTTTTTTACTCCCAGCTGACCTTACTACTTCCAGACGATTTTATTACTGCCAGACGATTTTACCGCTTCCAAACTATTTTATTGCTTACAGACGATTTTTTCTTGATTTTTACTACTTCCAGACGATCTTTCTACTTCAAGATGATTTCAGTATTTCCAACAATCCTACAACATCCATCAATACACAAGAAGAGGCTCCGGTATCTGCCCTAACAACACTCAAACACATCCCCTTAACAACCATGGCCAGACTGCACACACAAAAACACACATACACATTCATACACACACAACATCCATCATTACATAGGCAAACAATCCCCAATCAACGCCATCCTACATACATACAAATACATACAGGTACACATTCATATAAACTCACATACACATTCATACACGCACACACACATTCATACGAACGCACATACATTCACACAAACACACATAAATATTCATACACGCACACATACACATTCATACACGCACACATACACATTCATACACGCACACATACACATTCATACATGCACACATACACATACATACATGCACACATACCGATACACATTCATACAAGCACAAATATATATTCACATTCATACACGCACACACACACATTCATACATGCACACACACAAACACACACACACACACACACAATATCCACCAGTACACAGCTAAGCAGATCCCCCCAACAACCAGTATTAACTGAGAATAAGCCATCTTAGGAGACATAATACGCAGCCTACGAGGAGAGACTGATTTGCTTCTCTCTCTCTCAACCACTGCCAGCTGAGAGGACGCCATTGTGGGAGGCTCAGAAGACACAACACCCAGCTCACGAAGAGAGGATTGTAGTGAGCCTTCCACATCTGAAGAAATACTTTATCTCTTCTGAGTATCCTTTTGTTCTCTCTCTCTCTCTCTCTCTCTCTCTCTCTCTCTCTCTCTCTCTCTCTCTCTCTCTCTCTCACGGCTATTCCCCTCCCCTCCCCCTTCGCTGCTCCCTGTTCCAAACTCACTACGGATATTGCAGATTCACCACCTGACAGCGATACCTCAGCCCCGGGAAATTTAATACGCCCGGAAGTTCCCGCTCACTGAAAAAGGTAAAAAAAAAAAAGAGGGGGGAGGGAGGGCGAGGGGAAAGTAAACACACATGCCTGATAACCTGTCCTCTGCCTGTCTGTCTTATGTACACACTCAGTAATATCCACTCGGGAAATTTCTCACGTATACATATTGCCTCACTCACACACACACACACACGAGAGAGAGAGAGAGAGAAAGAGAGAGAGAGAGAGAGAGAGAGAGAGAGTCACCCACATTTTTTTTCCCCCGTACCACCACTTCGGCCCGCTCCCTATAACGCAACTTCCCCTCTTGGTTAAAGCGTTTACCGTAAGATTATCGCGGATTTTGGCAATGCGATCACTACATTACCCCTCAATGCCCTCGCTGGAAGGAAACAGACCGAAACAATGTGATTATAAGCGTCGAGAGGATTAGCTAGGACTGAATTGAATGAGGAACTAACACGTAACCCTAATACTCGTACTAGGGGGCTTATTTTCGTTGGTTTGATGTTTCGTGACGCCTCATCCTCAGCGATTTATTCTATTTGTTACGCTTTCCTGTCCTCTTCTGTGTTACTGATCATTTTCACAACACCTCTTCGATGACGAATGATTTTACGTTTGATACTCTGATATCCTCTTGTATGCTATCAATATAAACTAGATCGATATTTATGCAACATGAATAACGTACAAGAGTATATCAAAGTGTATAATAAAAAAAATAAATCTCTTAGAAAAAGGTGTTACCAAACCCCCAATTTTTGACGGTCATTTGTGGAACGTCTGTGGTTTTTACGCATCCTCAGCCTCCATCACATACTACACAGTGCAGTCAGCAACCTTATAGGAAAGCCAAATACGTTCCAGCATTGTACAGTACTTCAGAAATAGTCAAAATTATGGGATCTTATCAATCTAGGTGAGCGAAGATGTAATCAAGCCCATAATACTTTTTTTTTCTTTACCGCCATTTATGTAACACCTGTAACTGTTAGAGAGAATTAGCCTGCATCCCATTGTACAGAGTGTAGCCAGGAACAATACAGAAAGAACTGACATCGTTATCACACGTTTCAAAAATTATGGTTACAAAAAATTGAGTTTATTCATACCGCCACGCCTTCAGTTTTAATAATCAGGGCCCAAGTATCCCTAGTCCGAAATGAACGATCGAAAAAATGCATATCCGGCCGCTACTAAGTACTTGAGCGAACTGAACGAAAACTCAAGAGCGGAAAGGCCGAAGCATTGAACAAATGGACAATGAATACCCGAGTCCCAGCCGAGCGGAAGATTAGAACTGAACGGTCAAAATAGCGTGCAAATAAACTCCTGCGTATTTCATTCCAGTCCGACCGGAACGAAGGAACAGAAAAATCAATCCAGGGAATCATGGAAAAGGTTACAGGGGGAAGGGGGGGATGGCAGAGGGGAGAGGAGGATGGGAAGAGAGAAAAGGAAGAATATAAAGGAGAGAAGGATGGGAAGAGAGAAAAGGAAGAATATAAAGAAGGGGTGGAGGATAAGGGTAGAAACAGGAGGGGGAGAGGTAAGAGAAAGGGGAATAAAAGGGCTGCAGGAGATCGTAGAAAGAAGAAAAGAGGGAGAGAGGAAATGGTAAAGGAGGATGAAAGGGGGGTAAAAGGGGAAGCCAGTGGCGTGAGGAGAAACTGGAATGTAAGAGTAGACACAGAGAGGCTAGGGAGTCAGGAAATCATGAGAAAGGGTACAGACGGGAGAGATGGGAGAGAGGGATAAAGGAAGGAAGGAAAAACAAAAAGATAATGAGAGAGACCAGGGAAATAGGAAATAAAGGTAAGAATATTAAGGAGACGAAGAGGTAAATGAGAAGGTGTGAGAGGAAAATGAAATGAAGGAAAATGGAAACTAAAGATAAAGAGAAAAAGGAATATGGGTAAGAAGAAGAGGGGGGATGATGGAGAGGGAAGGGGAATGAGAGTTAAGAGGTGGGGGAAATGTAAAAGGGGAAAATAAGGGTGGATATAGGAGGAAATGAGCAAAATAAAAGTAAAAGGAGTTATGAAAAAGGGAAGACAAGAGTTGAGAGACATGGGACTGAGGAAGGTAATATGTAAAAGTCAAGAGAAAGGTAATAAAAGGGAGGAAAGGATTATAAGGAGGGAGAGAGAGAGAGAGAGAGAGAGAGAGAACATTCACGCTAATACCATAACACCGGTCCTGAATGAGCTCTAGCGATTATTCAGTACGGACGGTGGGTATTTGCGTCCAAGTGGCGATACGAGGTGCTTAATGCCATCCGCTGCACATAGGAAGACTTCCGGGTCTCAGAGAAGGGACATACAAAGTCTCATAAAGAAAATTTAAAGGAAATGAGAAAGTAATGGAAGGGTAGAAAGGAGGAAGGCTGAGCAAGACAGGAGGTCGTGGAAGACGGGAAAAGGAAGTCAAAGATAGAAACAGGGAGGAAGGGGAGATAAGGGTTGAAAAGAAATGCGGGAGATGGAAAGGAAAGAAGAGGACAAAATTATCTGAGGATAGAGGAAGCAATAGTGAGATGAAATGGTAGGTGGGGATTGGAAAGGAAAGAAGAGGGTGGGGAAAACTGGACCAGCAATCACTGGATACTGATCGTGAAGTAAGGGAGAAGGAACTCTGGAAGATAATCACCAACAGAAAAATATATCCCTTGGTAAAGAAAAATGGAAGACTATTCAATATTAGAAAGGGGAACTTGTGAACACGACCAAACTTTTGAGATATCGTGATCAGCTTCACTTCATTCGTGTGTATTTGTAAGTTTCTATCCTCTACCCCTTTTGTTTCTTTGGTTCTTGCAGTAATTGGTAGCTATTATGTAGCTAGTTATTATTATCACAATACTCTGATTATATATATATATATATATATATATAGATATATATATATATATATATATATATATATATATATATATATATATATATATATATATATATATATATCATTTCCAGTGGCACTCCACGGGATGCATAGGGTCTCAATGAACTCTCTCCACCAATATTTGTCTCTTGCCATCTCCTTCAGGTCCCACCAACACTCCTCTCCTGCTTCTTTTTTCATTGTCCTCAACCAGGTTTCCCTCGGCCTACCTCTACCTCTTCTTCCTCTAGCAATCCACTCTGGCACATCCTGTATTAAACAACCTTCTTTTCTGTATATGTGCCCCAGCCGCTTCCAGCGAGACAGTCTCACATATTCATAAACTGGTTCCACTCTCGTAATATCCCTTACTCTTTCATTTGTAACTCTGTCTTGCCACTTTACCCCAAGAATCCTTCTCAGTATTTTATTCTCAAATCCTAATACTTTCTGATCTGTTGCAATTGTACTGTACCATGACTCATGCCCGTAAATTAAAATTGGTCTAACCATGGACTTGTAAATTTTCACTTTAGTATGTACCGAAAGCATATTATTATTCCAAACAGATCTCAACATTCCAACAGCTCGCCAAGCCTGTCTAAT
>NC_137063.1:42757345-42837345 GCF_032717465.1 Coenobita brevimanus
CATCGCGTCAACCCTACTATGTTATTTAGGCTAAGAGTGAGTCATACTGTAGGAGCCTGATTGTGTTACTGTAATAATGCTTAGGCTATCACACATGGTATGACTGATAGCCCTCACTTTCTTAACGGGGCAGGAGGTATTAGTGCTCTCTATCTCCCTCTGTGTGTGTGTGTGTGTGTGTGTGTGTGTGTGTGTGTGTGTGTGTGTGTGTGTGTGTGTGTGTGTATTACTGTCGTTTCTGTACGTTTAGTAGCACTTTCGTACGTATAATGTTATGAGTACCACCGCAATGTATGGAGAGAGTTCATTTTTTAATACATATTTCTGGATAAAGTTGAAATAAGACTGAAAAGCAAGACGTCTGGGATAATCAGTCACACCAGAACTGAGAGAGTACGCAGACCTATAACGTATCCCTTCCACCATCATCATTATCATCTTGAAATTTCCCCCCCACCTAAGAAGGGTAAAACATAAAATCCTTTCTATGTGCTTAATGTTACTGTTATTCGTATATTCCACGCCCTGCGCCGCCTCTCTGATGGTGCCGAGGCCGTACCGTCTGGCCACTTGTGCAATCTGGTCCCGTGGCAATCATTACTCCACACTGAATGTCATTTTACGAGGCCAGGCCGAATATCAGGGCATTAGAAACAACGGGTATGTGAACGGTGAACGGGTATACGAGAGAGAGAGAGAGAGAGAGAGAGAGAGAGAGAGAGAGAGAGAGAGAGAGAGAGAGAGAGAGTATATCAAGGAATTAACTTTCCTTCGCATATTTTTGTCGAAATGTGAATCAGAGTAAAACATGTCCCTGAGAGACTGTATTCCACTTCGTTACAACCTGTTCATCTATCTGTTAAAGTAGATATGAAGGATTGAAAGTTTCAGTGACAGAAAACTGGTCATAAGTCGGCCATCTTGGATTTTTTTCAAAATTTCGAAAAGACGAGCGTCAACCTCTTATACAGAATGGCCCTACAATCATACAAAACATGAGAAAATTCCAACAAATGGTTTCTGAGATACAGCGTGGAACGGATGGGCGGACCTAACCTAAGATTTCACTTCGAGAGAAAAAAAAGTGGAATAATTATTTCGTGTACAATACCAGTATCTTTACCTACTGTATATCTATTAATCTATCTATCCACACACACACACACTCTCTCTCTCTACTCTCAAGAATTTTGGTCAAAGCTGAGAATACGTTCATAAAATGCTGCCAGTACAAGGAGCTAAGACGGTCTCTGCGGAGGTGTTCATTTCAACTTGGCCAACAACATGATCCCTTTGATGTCTAGCACTACTGTCTCGGGGCCGCCCTTGCCGCACCGTTAATTCCAGCCGCCTTCTTTGCTTTCCAGGAAGAAGAAAAGCGACTGGAATCACGCATAACTCCCGTATATTACGCAGACCAAGGCTTTCCGGGAGTCTGACATTTCTGCGAACGGCATGAAGAGCCGCAATCACTGAGAAGGCTTCCACAAGGCGACAAGTCTTTCATCAGTGCTTTCTCCTTTAATTATGTCACTCTCCACGGCTCAGTACGATGACAAGGTCGCGAGGATCTAGGCCACTTGTGCTTCTTGACTTCCTACAATTTAGATTTTGTCATGATCTTTTATAGTTTTGTCGTGCGTTCTTGGTGGTGAATATGGTGTGATGGTGGTGGTAAACAGGTAGGGTGAGCAATGTGTGTGTGTGTGTGTGTGTGTGTGTGTGTGTGTGTGTGTGTGTGTGAGAGAGAGAGAGAGAGAGAGAGAGAGAGAGAGAGAGAGGTGAAGGCTGCAGACAGTTCTTTAAGAGAAAAAAGTTATAAAGATAGGATGACAAAATAAAACACCCACACCCACCCTTCCACACACACACACACACACACACACACACACACACACACACACACACACACACACACACACATCTTCTCTCTCTTCCTCTCTCTCTCTCTCTTTTCCAAACAACCTCCAGAACTGACTAACGAAAGTTGGGAAAGTGCAACCGGCCTCCTACCAACTTAACCGAGTCGCGGATACCTAAGTTCGAACCCCCTAAGAAGCTTTTATCCGGATCGGCAGAGGAGTTACAAGGCGGAGTTCAGAAGACACGGAGGAATTTACAAAGATGAGAGAGAGAGAGGGGGGGGGAGTGTGTGTGTGTGTGTGTGTGTGTGTGTGTGTGTGTGTGTGTGTGTGTGTGTGTGACAGTTTATTATGCTAACTTTAAGGAGATCTTCCGAAGTGAGAGGGTTAAAGATGTACAGTATATGGGAGGAGTGTTTCAAGAGTGTATGCAGGGGAGTTTCGAGGGGATGTGTGGGCGGTGTGTGGGGAGGAAGTGCGTCAGGAGATTGAGGTGAGTGAGTAGGGCAGGAAACTGTGTCAGACGCGGTGGTCCGTGAGGGAAGAGGAATGGAATGGTGATATCAGGACACGGGGCTTAATCCTGGCTGGTGCAGGGAACAGAATGAAGATGTAATATTTGGTACAATAGTTTCAATGCTTTTCTAGCAGTTGTTTTAGGAATTCATTAATCCCTTAACTACGATGATGTTTTGGAATAGTCATTTTCTTTCGTTTTTCTTTATTTTTTAAAAGTTCAGGGGAGACTTTATGAATTGGAGGGGTTATAAATAGCAATAACCAACGCCTTCAGTACCAGAGCTGAATAAAATCACTGAATGCAATCCCTTGGTGGTGGACTAAAGAAAATGAAAAGCAGCTACATCATCTTAGTGAAGAAGTTACCCCCCCCCCTCTTCCCTCCGCACATGAGGAAGGAGGAAGAGGGTGTTTGTACCCTAAGAATATTTCTCCTTTTGCCCTCTTGACTTATGTCTCCAATAAGATCAAACAGCCTTGGTCCAGATCTGTCCACCCCATATGAATATCGGGAAATGGAATACGAGGAGGAGGATGTCATGACCATATATCAAGAGTGTTAGATGTATGTATGAATGTAAGTATATATACCGGTATATATATATATATATATATATATATATATATATATATATATATATATATATATATATATATATATATATACACTGGTATATTTATACTGTACGTGTGTGTGTGTGTGTGTGTACAACCTGGAAGACTGTAGCAAAGACTCTCATCGGATAAATGAGGCAGTCGTATGCAAAGAGAGTGACAGAAGAGAGTATCTGTAAAAGTGCCAGGGAGTAAAGAGTGCTTGGGAGAGCGAGGACAAGTGTCAGAGGAGGGTCAAGAGAATGGGGAGAGTCCAAGAGGCAGGGAGGACTGCTAGAGGAGACCGCCAGGGCTTAGTGCCAGAAGAATGCCAAGAAAAACTGCCAGAGATACACCAGAGGAGTGTGTTGAAGAAAATCACCACGAGACTGCCAGAGAAAAATGCCATATGGGAATGCCAAAGGTGTGCTAAGAGCCTATCAGAGAAGTTCTGCCAAAAGAGTGCCACGGAAGAATGACAAGAGAGTGCCAAGGAAGAGTGCTAGGAAAGAATACCAGAGAAGTGACAAAGAAGAGTACTTGGGGAGAGTGCAAAGGGGAAATGCCACGGGAGTAACCTGGGGGACTACAATAGGAGAGATTTAGAGGAGGGTACCATGGGAGATTGCTGGGGCTATAACCATGAGAATACCAAAGATATTACCGAGGAATACCATGAAAGAGTGCCAGAAAAGACTCATATGGAAGAATGCCAAAGTAGCCTGCCATGAGTGCCAAGAGATTACCATGGGTGAGTGCCAAAGTATACGACCATGGGAGGGTGACAAGGGAGACCACCATGAGAATGAAGACTACTGTACCAGGGAAGATTTCCATGGGAAAGTGCCAAAGAATCTTATTATGCGGGTGCCAAGGGAGAATGCCAAAGGAAAGAATCAGGAATGTACTGGAGAATATGGCCAAGGGAGAGTGTCAGGAGTTGCGAGAGTGTCCCAGGGGAGAGTTACAGAGGAGTGTGTTATAATATGCGAATGTCTGCGGTGGCTCGCCTCCTCTGCTGGTCCCTAAGATAAGCCACGATAAGAAAACTAAACAAGGAAAAAAAAAATGCGGTGTTAATGCTTGTTTCACGCCACTTCTTCACCATCGCAAGCCTCTCACAGACAGAAACTGAAAGAAGTCATATCTCTCTTAATCCCACAAAAATAAAACAGGGAAAAGAACTGGCACTGTGCTGCTGCTTATTATGCGCCAGTTTCTCTGTTATACTGGAAGAATCAGTAAAAAAAACAAATGTGATTAGTTGCTAAATCTATTATTCAAGGGTGAAATTCTGCTTCATGAGGGTTTGCTTGACACTGGACTTGTTATACTGTCATGCCACCACTTCCAAAACGAATGATCTGATCTGAACAGTGAATACAACTAAATAATCAGTTAAAAGTAAACCTTGGACATGCTATTTCTTACCAGTAAATAATCAAAAGTGGAAGGAAATGAAAGATGTGAGTGCCTCTGGGTGCCTGGGTGGTGTGATGAGTGGGGATGGAAGTTTAGAGGGTGAGGTGCTTGAGAGGGTGCAGCAGGGAGGAGGGGTTTCCAGATCTCTGAAAGTAGTGATGGGGAACGGGAAAGTGGGCATGGAAGTAAAAGGGTCGATGCATGACAGTGTTGTGATGCCAACTCAGGCGTGTGGAGGTGGGGCTTGGACCTTGCTGGAGGGACGCAGGTCAGGAGTGAGAGCAGTGGAGGTGAGTTGTTTGAGAGGGGCGTGTGGAGTCGCGTGGAGGGAGTGACTGGCGAGCAAGGGGGTGGGGGAGCGTTGTGGTGTGGATGTGGATGTGATGAACTGAGTTGGGGGAAATGCACTGGGGTGGTTTGGCCGTGTGGAGGGGACGGAGAGCGAGAGGCTGGCGTGAGGGAATGTGTACGGATGGGGTGGGGGAAGAGGGACGCGGAACAGGGGGGATGGAGGGGTGGAGTGGAGAGGTGTGTGTGTTGGGGGGAGATGTGAGCTGAGAGTGGGGCATTGAAATGGCGTTGGACAGAGCGACGTGGAGGCGATTTGTTTGCGGCCACCCCTTACGGGACTGAGACGTCTGGCAATTGATAGATTGATAGATATTGCCAAAATTCAGAAAAACATATACAACCTATATGAAAACTGATATTGAAATTTGGGTTGTCATTTCCTAAGAATTTCTGATTCGCTTAAAACCTTTACGTTTAGGGTGAAAAGGTTTTTTCTACAACTGTTTATTGAAAGAGGGTATTGCTTTAATCGTCTTTGCAACATAAGCCTCTCAAACAGCAGGCCCAACAAGTGGGGCCATTATGCTGCATGAGAATTTAGTGTGTGTGTGTGCGTGCGTGCGTGCGTGCGTGTGTGTGTGCGTGTGTGTGTGTGTGTGTGTGTGTGTGTGTGTGTGTGTGTGTGTGTGTGTGTGTGAGAGAGAGAGAGAGAGAGAGACGTTTTTCTCAAGCTTTTTTATTTAAGCCTATGATGACTCCAAAATGGTTGCTGTATCACGAGATCACATATTCAAAAGCATATTCTGGATAACATAAAAAGTTTCTAAATTTTTCCATAAACTTTCAAAAGCAAAAGTATAGATACATGGGCTGGTTACACCCACACACTGAAAAATGTCTTTGCTAAAAAAAAAAAAAAAAAAAAAAAAAGAGAGAGAGAGAGAGAGGAAATTACAGCATCGCCACACAAAATCTAGTTGCAAAGTATATACATAAAGTGTTCATATATTTATCATGGCAGCCTAAAACTATTACCATATATAAACACAGTATTACCATGAGTCCGTCAGAGTTAACACGCACACACACACACACACACACAATCTTCTCATCAGTCCAGGAGCTACATGACTGTAGAAGTGAAGCATCCATCCCTCCATCCATCATCCAATACTATCCATCCATCCATCTATCATACAGTTCTGTTTTCCCCATCAGGATCGTAGGCGATCAGGACTAGTTTACTTAATAGGTTAGTGACTAATCCTAGGCGCGATCAGTCACTTTTCCCTGGACGGTGTTGTACGGGCAATAATCTCCAGTCACCTCTATGTTACATCCAGATGGAGCACCGTAACCCACTAGACCGTCATTAGTGATGCAAGGGGGAAAAAAAAAAGTCCTATCTTACTGTGAGTCCATGGCCAAGGTTGCAACTGAAGTGACACATAACATCATCATCATCCCGAGTCTTTTCCCACTTACGGATGGAGTGAGGTAAGATGCAGAGACAAGGAAAGAGAAAAGGTACGAAAGCACAGCTGGCTTGTTTGGAAAATACTTCTCTCACTTTCATTTACTCAAACTTTAAATTCTGAAGTGGAAAGCAGGCTCTCTAAGTTTATATTCTTGTTTCTGAAGCACATGACGAAGAGGGAAAGTCTGGCCCTCCTATATCGTTGCAGACTACACTGTGCAATATGGGATGCAGGCTGATCATACTCCATATCTACAGACGACTCATAACCAAAATAAATATATAAATATATATATATAAATAAATAAGGTAAAATCACAGGCTTCTGCATTCCACTTCTCGATTTAAAGTGTAAGCATACGGTACATTCAAGGACAAAAGTTCATTTACTCTTCCACTGCGTCTACTTCCCACAAAAGGCATGGCTGTCACCTTCCTGCTTGGCGCACCATGTCAAGGAATCATCTATGAGCAGAGAAACATACCGGTCATCTCTCAGTTTATCAAAACATCCGGCAGAGGAAAGTGGGATGTAGAAGAGGTGAAAAATCAGGCGGAGAAGAGGTCAAATATTAAATGAAGAAGAGGTGAAAAATTTGGCGGAGGAGAACAGAAGAAAAATTAAGGAAAGAAGTAAAAAATTAGGCGAAGCAGAAGAGGTGAAAAATTTGACGAAGAAAAAGAAGCGAAAAATTTGGCGAAGGAGAAGAGGCGACAAATTAAGCGAAAGAGGTGGAAATGAGCCAAAGGGGAAGAGGTAAAAACTGGGCGAAGAAGAAGAGATGAAAAATTCGGCAGAGAAGAGGTGGAAAATTAAGTGAACTTTTGTCCCCCACTGTACACAGGCATAATAATAATAATGATAATAATAATAACAATAATAATAATAATAATAATAATAATAATCTGTATCTTACCGTAAGTCCATGAGCGATGTTGCCGTGGAAGTAGTCGGCGAGGAGCCTGAGGGTGCGGTGGCTTGGGGTACTGCAGGACTTGGCGAAAGCTTGCCTCCGCCGCCGCCACCCGGAGCTATCAAGGGCGGATTGTGGGTGGCCAGACGGGGTGCTAGACGAGGCCATCACTGCACCACGTCAACGAGATTTTTCCCTTTGTATTCGAGGTTCCTCTGACATTTTTCCTTTGGCACGTCAGCGAGATTTTTGTTTGTGTATCCGATGCTGTTCCGACATTTTTCTTTGGCACATAAGCGAGATTTTTCCTTGTATATCTGATGCTGCTTCGACATTTTTCTTTGGTACGTCAGCGAGATTTTTTCTTGTATGTCCGAGGCTTCTCTGACATTTTTCTTTTGGCACGTCAGCGAGATTTTTCACCTGTTTATTCGAGGTTCTTCTAGCATTTTTTGAGGTTGAGTTGTCGAGTGGGTTATTGTTCTCGCTCTCGTGTTTGACGTTCCGAGGCTACTTTTCTATTTTGTCTTCCCACGAGGCATTTTATCAGTTTTGTCTGCATTTGGTATTTTCCATTTTTCTTTGGATTTCGAAGTCATTTCCCTTTTAACATGAACTACGTTGTGCACTGTACCATTTTCTGCTTGAATTACGAAACTAGCTTTTTATTTTTGCTTGGAATCCGAAGCACTGTTTTCCATTTTCAGAGCCTTACGACATTTGAAACTTACTATTCCTTTTCTGACTGATATTTGTTGCTGCTTCTCTAGTTTACAGTTGGATGTTTATTGCTGCATATTTTTTCTTTAATTTCGTTATTTACTATTGTGTTTTGTGCTTGCTTCGCTTGAATTTCGATACCGTATTCACTATTCCACTTTTTCTTGAATCTGAATGATCATTAATTTTTTGTTTGCATTTCAAAGGTCACTTCTATTTTTGCATGACTTTCTGGGGTCACTCTTCTGTTTTTTGTATGGATCCACTTCTCACGGAACTTGGCACTCGAGGCTACTCTTCCAGTTTACCTTGAATTTTGACGCTTCAAGGCGGGAGGCCTCGAGTCCAGACGTGACTTGGATTCCGAAGTTAATTTTCTATTTTAGATTGGAAGAGAGAGATGCCCTTGATTTCAGACAATATAGCTCCTGTTGATAACCAGTAGTTTCATTTTAGAAGGAAAGAGATACTTGGATGAACGCTTATCGACTGTGCGAAGTCATTTTTTCAGGCAATAATTTTCTAAGTCCTAACCTTCTTCTGGAACACATTTTTTTTTTTTTTAGCTTGGGTGTACAGTAACGATAATCGGAATAGGTGAGTTAGGGAAATCAGATCCTTTTTACATTTATCCTCTATTTTTCATCACAGCTTAGTTTTTATCACATTGATCTTTGGTAGAGTCTTGCTTTAAATACTCGTACGTCCTTTTGTGCTATAATATACGTCCTTTTGTGCTTAGTACTGCTAATAAACCTGCCTCACGGGAGAAACTGAGGCCTATAGTGGAGTGCGCAGATGTCATGTGCAGTCAGCGTAGTTGGTAAATGAGGTCAGATTAACTGCAACATCAGTTAAGTAGAGTTTGGAGCCATATGGGGTGGTTTGAGGGGGTAAATTATAGGTCAATAGAGATGAGTACCTCGTTAAGATAAGCGACTTTTACTTATCTTTTATCAGTGTTACTTATCAGTGCTGAAGTGGTTAAGTGCCTGGTGAGGAATATACTAATGGAGAGTGCTGAGGTCGGCGTTGGGGTTTAATTAGGTTTCGGTAGTTAGCAAATAGTTGATGCAAGGTATGTGGCTTCCAAAGGTAGTTATGTTGCTTTTCTAAGGACGTTAATGCTCTGCTATGTTTTCCATTGTATTGCTAGATTTTCACCATGCAATTCTTTTCAGATCTCTTTATTCACAGTCAGAGAGATAAGTTGATGTTCTAAATTACTGAACCGAAATTGTTTTCACTGCACCGTATCACTGTTTCTGTTTTCTTCAATCAAGAAACGCGTCATGTTCTAAGTACCCGCAATATTTTTTTGTTAGTCTTTTCACTACTGTTTCCCTCTCTCTTTAGTCAGTCAAGATGTGCTAATGTCTTAAAAGTAATACGGCAGTACTAATTTTCTTCATTTTCAGTTTTTAGATCCCAATGTTAATAGTTAATGAGGCTAAAAGGTATCCGTGTTTAACTCTTGATAATGAACCTATTATCCTTTTTTTCTGTTTTCCGTTTCTATTTTTTAGGCAGTCAAATTCAACGTTAAATATATAATTCATGAGGTTTAGAAACTATTAGGGTTATGTTCTGACGGTAATTTGTTGTACCCTGCTGCTTTTTTCTGTCTCTTTTATTCTGTTTTTGCTTTTCAGGAGGTCAAATTCAATACTAAATAGTTCATGAGGCTAAAAAAAATTATTAATGCCTTTTTCTGACAGTAATTTATTGCACGTTACTATTTTCTCCTCTTTTTTTTCTGCTTTCGTTTTTCTGGTAGTCAAATTCAGTGTCAAATGGTCCGTGAGGCTAAAAATTTGTTAGTGTTATGTTCTGACGGTAATTTGTTGCACCCTACTAGTTTTTTTTTTTTTTTTTTTTTTTTTTTCACTTTTTTTTTTCCAAGCAGTCAAGGGGATGGCAGCCTCGCGTTAATGGGCTCCTCGAGTTTCATGTCTCTTCCCCTTTTTCACCTTCCTCGTCCTCGTGTCCCCACCTTTATCGAATTACTCGGCCAATTCCTCTCACTCCCTCTCTCCTCTCTCTCTTCCTCTTCCACCTTTTCCTCTACTTTTTTCTCGAGGTGGATTTTTATCGTCCCCTCCTTCCTCGTTAAGTCGCCTCTGTTACTGCCTCGTTCTCCTAATGCAATTCTTTTTTATGTCCTTTCTTTTTAGAGTAGCGCCTTCCTTTTTTTCTTCAGAACAACATTATTTTACCTCCCACTGACATTTCACATTCTCTCCCTCGTATTTTTTTTTTATTATTTTCCTATTCTATAACAACAGTTTCATGAAGAAAATTATTTTGGCACTTTTACTTCGATCACACACTAAAACAACAAAGCTAGTGTCTTTTTCCATTTCCTTGGCTCAGTTTTAAGAGTATAGTAAGGTTCTCAAAGTAGTCTTGGAGCTAGAAAGCTTATTCCGCACGACAGCTTATTTTTCCATATATCACATTCATTAAAACGACCGAAAGATTAAGAGCACCACACTCATCAATGATTCATAGGATTAAAATTATATTTTTCTCATTCTTTTTCTTCTTTTCTTCTTACTTATATCCTGTCAAAGTACCACAGTAGATGGATTTCTGAGGAGTATTAACCAGAGAAGTACGTTATTAATTTCACGGGAGTTTCAGTGTTGTCTCCAAACCTGAAATGGATCCTTCCCCCACAAACATATCGGTAGCATCAATTCACTTCGCACCAAGCGGCACTAAAAACACAAGCAAAGGAGGTTCACTTGATAACAACACATCACTTTTGATAATTTCAGGACTCTTAGAAGTATTCATCAGTTCAAGCATTATTCATACTCTTCTTCAAGCATTTAGTGTCCTCATATATACTACCAAATATCTATCTTAATTATCTAGTATCTATTATTTGATATATATAATTTGGCATAAATTCTTTGGCATTTGTTATCTAGTAACTTTACATATTCTCTAGCATCTTCTACTATTTTATTTGAGATATTTATCTTGAAACTTTATCTTCAAATGTTTATCTTGTATCGTTTACCAGACACCTTATTGTTTTTATTCTTTGATATCTATAGTCACGTAGATATTTTATGTAGCCTCGAGCACCTTGTATCTATTGTATTCTATCCCCTAGTATCTCTTTGTTGGCTCCTATTATCCAGTATCAAACCCTCCAGCAAAAATCCCAACTCTTTCCCCCTCACGTAATCCTGGAAATCCTGGAAATACACCCGTCTTGGAAGAGCACAATACACGAGGCGTTCCAGCGTCTTCTAATCCCCCTGGCGCGGCGCTTCAATGGGTCCGCAGCGCTCCAAGGATGCTGCAGGTGGAGATTGTGGTGGTAGCGCCTGCAACAAAGGAGAGGGAGGTTAAGGAAAAGCTGAGATGGATGGGGGATGACTATGGTGTTTGTTGTAGAGGTGGTGTTAGCAATAGTGGTGGCGGTGGTGTTAGTTGGTGACTGTGGTGGTGGTGGTAACTAGAACAAAGAAGTGAGACGTCAGGGTGAAGCCGAGATGGCTGGCGTGTGGTGGTAGCAGTGGTGGTGACTGGAACAAGGCAGACGGATGAGACAGAAGGTGAAACAGTTGGGTGGTGACAGTAGTGGCTGTGAGACTGGCAGTGGTGGTGGTGTTAGATGTGTAGGTGATAGTCATGATGTTAGTTGTTGCTGTGGTGGTCGTAGCGGTGTTTTAGGTGGCTGTGGCTGTGGTGGTGGTGGTGTTAACTGTGTAGGTAGTAGTCATGGTGTTAGTTGTTGGTGATATGGTGGTGGTGGTGGTTACTGTGATGATTAGAACAAGGGGCAAGGGTTAGGGTAAAGCTGAAAAGGTCAGGAGGTAATAATCATAACGATGCTAATGAATGTACAGTATTATTAAGACAGAGAGAGAGAGAGAGAGAGAGAGAGAGAGGGAATACATACGGAAGGGAGTACGAAAACAAGCGAATGAAAAATAGATTGAATTGCAAAAAGGCAATGAGAGAGAGGGGGAGAGAGAATAGAGATGCAGGGAATTATAAAAACAAGCATGAAAAATGGATGGGCTCAAAAACGAGAGAGAGAGAGAGAGAGAGAGAGAGTAAAGCCGACTTGAATCTGTGGGAATTTGCTGATGGGATCTGAACCCTTCTGTGACAATGTGCTCTATCTTTGGCGCCTCCCTCAATCTCTGTGTTTATTTTGGTCCTCTGCTCTTATTCATTTATTTATTTATTTACTTGGTCTCCTTTAGAATTTATTTACACATCTGGTCTGTGTCTTAACTATTTTTTTTACTGAGGTGTGTGTTATATGTCTAGGAGGAATTAATTTTTCTTTCTTCTGTTATATCTATTGGAAGTATTTTTAATTTGTTACCAGTATATACCGTATATATCCATGCTTTTTCTTGGCTTTATCTTTAACGCCGTTTTCTCTCTGTACTTTCGGGTTTATTATCTCATTGGTTTGAGTTTTAATTTTCGTTTATGTTAATGTGTCTCATATAATCCTAAAGCTTTATTTTATCTTAGGTTGCAGCTCTCGTAGTGTAGGGGGATTATGATTCGTGTGTCGCATATTTTTGAGACGCCGGTGTTGTTCTGCTTTTTACCTATACTCTGTTCGCTTTATTAGGTCTAAATGTGGGATCTATACTTCTCCTATGTTGGATGTAACGAGATTAACGTTGAAATATTGTGCTAGTCACAAAGAAGCGCTGCGAACAGGATGCAGGGATGGAGTTGTGTGATATTTGCCACTGAGCAATGGAAAATAAGCTACAAAGTAACGAAAATTTCCGCCAAGTTTAGGTGAACGAAGTATAGCTGTTGTCTTTAGGGTTTATGATGTGTCTGTCTTCTCGTGTGCTTTTTTCTCTTCCCTTCTCTATTACATATTTTGCTCCTTCCTTTTTTGCCGACTATTTTCTTTTTACGGTGCATTCGAAATTAATCTCCTTAAGCTCCGATCCAGCTCTGTAATTCGTTGGGTCTTTCTCCTATACGGTCTCTCTCTCTTTCTCTCTCTCTCTCTCCCTCTCCTCAGCAATCCTTTCGCTTTTTCACGCTTCGTCCCTTACAGTAATGCTCTCTCTCTCTCTCTCTCTCTCTCTCTCTCCTCAGTAATCCTCTTGCTTTTACCCTCTTAGTCCTATCCAGTAATGCTCTCTCTCTCTCTCTCTCTCTCTCTCTCTCCTCAGTAATCCTCTTGCTTTTACCCTCTTAGCCCTATCCAGTAATCTCTCTCTCTCTCTCTCTCTCCTCAGTAATCCACACGCTTTTTCACGCTTCGTCCATAACAGTAATGCTCTCTCTCTCTCTCTCCCCCATCCGACCAACGCAGCCCCTCCTTTCCACCGCATCAGCAAGTCATCTCCCAACTCCGTCAAACTCCAAGGGTCATTATCGACGCTCAACATCGATTGCCTTAGTCGACCTGGCGGGGGAGGCTCACTGTCAGAATGCCCCGGTGTGTGTGTGTGTGTGTGTGTGTGTGTGTGTGTGTGTGTGTGTGTGTGTGAGAGGGGGGGGGAGGGTTACTGGGAAAAGCTCAGTCAGAATGCTCCGTTGCTCTCGGGCACTTACTAGAGTGATGTTGGATTAGAGAGAGAGAGAGAGAGAGAGAGAGAGAAAGAGAGAGAGAGAGAGAGAGAGAGAGAGAAAGAGAGAGAGAGAGAGAGAGAGAGAGAGAGAGAGAGAGACGACAGGACAAATTACAGTTCGGAAATCATTCTTATATATGTAAAGAAGATCAAAATTTAACAGGAAAAAAACAGACAGGATTTATTTTCCAGCTTATCCCCGCTACCATCAGGAGATTTAAACTGTCCTGTGTCTGTGGTTATAATTAATTTTAAAATGTTCTCCAAGCATAACAACAACAAGAACGACAACAATAATTTAAGAATGCGCGGCTCTTTTACATATGTCTTCTCACCTCTCAGGTAGAAAGTCGTAGTTGTAGTAGTAGTAGTAGTAGTTGTTGTTGTTGTTGTTGTAGCAATGGTAGCAATTATAGTGGTAGTAGTAGTCGTATTATTATTATTAGTAGTAGTAGTTGTAGTAGTAGTAGGAGGAGGAGGAGGAAAAGAAGGAGGAGAAGGAGGTGTTGTAGTAGTAGCAGTTGTTGTAGTAGTAGTAGCGTTCGTAGTTGTAGTAGTAGCAGTAGTAGTAGTAGTAGTCGTAGTAGCAGGAGTAGTTGTAGTATAGGAGTAGATATAACCCCACACTCACCCAGACATGAACCCGGTGGACTTCAGGCTTGAGCTACCCTTCTAACAATCCACCCTTTTCTTTTCGGAGGATACGGAAGCAGAGGAGGGGCGTTTGTACAGCGTGGCAGTGGAGCAGCCTGGTTATATCGGTGCCACCACGCGTAGGCCTCCGTCTCCAGCATCAGAGAGACGTTGAAGGGGCGAAACAATGTGATACGGCCTAGTCAGTTCCACGGTCCAGAGTGGGGTAAATCGGGTGAAAAACTGGGTACGGAAGACGATGATTTATGGGAACATTAACTCGGCTGGAATCGTCATTTTCTGTCACGCTCTAAAATTTACTCTCATCCCCACCTAACAAAATAATAATAATAATAATGAAAATGATGATAATAATAATGATGAAAAAATAATAATAATAATAATATAATAATAATAATAACAACAACAACACTAAAATAATGACCATAATACTAAAAAATAACAACAAAAACAACAATTGCCGCAGTAGCAGTATAATAATAATAATAATAATAATAATGATAATAATAATAATGATAATAATAATAACACAGAGTAAGACACAAATACTGCCATATTACCGTAAGTGGAATCATCAACGTCACTGTTATTCGTTCCTGGTTTGATAACGTACCTCCTATTACCAATGCTTTCACATATTTTCAACGCGAATTTTACCTGCCTCCCTTCCTGGCTGTCAAATAAACGAATAAGTAAGGAAATAAGGTAAATAAATACATAAATAAATAAATGACACTAATATAACCATATTTTCTACTACTAAATACAGCAGGCGTAGTACAAGTGGTAGTAGTAGTAGTAGTAGTAGTAGTAGTTGTAATAATAATAATAATAATAATAATAATAATAATAATAATATAGTTTAAGAAGATATTACAACTCCATTATTTCAAGTGGCATCGTCAGTTTCTGTGATATTCGTTCATGATTCAACAACTTTCCCTTTCGCTAACCTTCCCCTTTAATTTCCGACAATTTATATGCAAATCCTTGCTCTCTCCCTCCTTGCTGATATATAGCCTTAGAAGAAGAAGAAGACGATGAAGGAAACAAGGAGGAGAAGAACAGTAACAACGAAAACAACAACAATAATAAGAAGAGTAATTATAATAATTACCAGCGAGCGAGCAAGCGTAGCGTAATGATGTTTAAGCTCAGCTGCGCCGTGCGGACCGACACGACCCGGCCCGACCGAGATTGTTTTCAGAGGCAAATAACTTTTCTACTATGTGAGATAGAGAAGAGATTCTTTCAGCAGGTGGTAGATACATTTAGTTCATTTTGTTTTTGGCTATATATTTACTCGAGACTGAAAAAAAAAAAAAAAAAAAAGGGGGGGGGGGGAATTCCAAGGGAAAGTACCGAGGGCTTCAATTGACATGCTCCAGTATGAAATCGAATTAAAAGATTTCCTGTTGTAACACTGTTTCTTGCATGAATTCTAAGTCAGATATCGGATATTATGCTCATAGTTTTACATGAACGTTTTTCCTATGTTTAGGGGTGAAATAAGCAAGGATAATCGCCCAATTTCTGGGTTTTATCATTCGTCAATAGCCAAGCGTATACCGACGCAGTTCATTGACACGGCAAGTCGGGAGCAGACAACTGAACATTGCGCGTGTGATAAATGCTACGGCGCCTCGCTATGTGCACGTCCAGCGCCCGGAATACTAATGTGTTGTCGAAAACACGTGCCAGCTCCTTTTGCAGGAGCGCACTGAGCCACTGCATACTGAAACGTTCTTGATGGCTACTATGGAAACCGCCGAACTAAAAACTCTTGATCTGAAGTCTGGACAAACAAACTTGGCAGCTCCACTTTTGTTATATGAGACGTTGGAGTGACCGCCGCTTATTCGAGTCAGGTTTCATACTGTGGTTTATCTGTTTTGCTATTGCCGTTGTTGTCATTCATCGCATACTGTTTTTCGTGTGTGTGTGTGTGTGTGTGTGTGTGTGTGTGTGTGTGTGTGTGTGTGTGTGTGTGTGTGTGTGTGTGTGTGTGTGACAGACAGACAGACAGACAGAAAGAGAGAAACGTGAGAAACTAAATATTTTAATTCAATTATTCTTTTGTTATTGTTTAACTACCTCACCAGAAATGTTGAAAGTTTACACAAAGATGAAATTATGAAGATAGGAGTATGTACAAAAGCTCGCTCGCTCGTAACGGGCTCACAAAGCGCAGTTTCCTGGTAATTATAACTATATCTAAGACGCAGATCCTTACTCGCACTCTCCCTCCACCAAGACAAAAAATAAATAACAGTAGCATTACCCATGACGATATTACCCATCAAGAAGAGAATATTACACCCATTAACCAGGGAAGAACCGTCAACTTGGCCCCCTCTCCATTCTACGATCCCTAACTTTACGCTGGTCATTACTCTCAGCTCTGATTCCCCTCAGCGCTCTTGCTTCACCCCTTCACCCTCAGTATGCCATTCCGTGTGTATTTCTGCTATTATCATATGACTTTTTAAGAGGTCTTTCCTAGGCTGACGTTCGTCGTCTGGAAGCAGCAAGGAAAAAATATAGATACATCCTCGTAGTGAAGGGGTCGAGAGAGTTTAGGAATATGCTCACAAACATTGCACTATGTTGCGTTATTTTTATCAGTGGTAGTTGACTAATTGACTCTAAGGGAGAATTTGCCGTAGAGAGGATGATCGGTGAGGTCTATACCGTTGCTGACAATAACATCTCTTTTGTCGATCCAGTATGAACTTTTCCAAAATATGTTGAGTAATTTGCTGGGTTCCGACAGTAGCAAATCTGGTTCCTGAAAGTCACTGTTCGCTGTCTCGTTAGTTCTTGTAATTAAGTGAACCAGTAATTATGCCTGCAATTGTACGCTAAATTTCACCATCTCTCCCCTTCTTCTTCCCAACAACTACCACCAGGACAATGAGCACACACACACACTTCCCAACAACTACCACCAGGACAATGAGCGCGCGCGCGCGCACACACGCACGCACACACACACACACACACACACACACACACACACACACACACACACACAGAGGGTAGAAAGCAATTACAGCCATCAAAACAGCATTAACCGAGAAGGCATCGTCAGTCTGGGTGCTCTTCCCTTCTCAGCTGGCCAACTTTCCTCCTTTCCCTGTTTCCTCCATTCAGCTTCCGTCAATTCAAGGGCAATAACTTCGCTTCCACTTCCAACTATCCTCCTTCCTCCCTCTCCTTACGGTCTTCCGAAGATCAATATTGACTTCGTTCAGTTCCTGTCTAGTTATCGGTCTATCTGTCCGTTTATCTATCCGTCCGTCTGCTTATCTATCCGTGCTTATCTCTTTTATCATCATCATCATCATTATTATCATTATTATTATTATCACTACTACTGCAACTACTACTACTAAGATTTCATTATTACCATCACAGTTATTCCTTATCTCGTCTGTGCTGATGTATCCCATATAGACCTTCATCCATTGTAATTGATAGACATTTGATGTTCTTCATTCCATCCTAAATCCATATTCTCATTAATATCCTTACCCTAACTTGACCCTGCCGAAGCCCTTAACCTCCTCAGTCCGACGAGGTATTATGTATTCAAATAAGTCCACCTCCAGACGATTTTTGTCAACCTAGAAGGAGCTCTGTTCGTGAAAGGGTTAGTGAAGGATATATCTTATCTAATTAAAAAAAAAATCTTTCCCTGAATTAACTGAATAGTCGATATAGCAATAATAAACTTTAAAATTCGTCACTGGAGTGAAGTGATGAACCCCTTCAATACGAGATCTCCGTTACGCTAAGTAAAAACTCTGATACCTGCAAGAATAAAATCAACAAAACGTCATCAAAACTCATTAAGAGTTTATTTCATTCACTTTATCCACATCCAGCTGAATTAAATCGTCGATATGGCAAGAACATACCTCAAAATACGTCACTGATTTAAAGTGGCTAATCCCTTCAGTACGAGATCTCCGGTAAGGTAAGTATAAACTCTGACACCAGCAAGTATAAGGTAAACATGACATTATCACAACTCATTCATTAAGATGGTTCATTCCATTCACCTTATCCACACTCAGCTGCATTCACTCACTTCATCTTTACCCACACTCTTGCATAAACTCTTACATTTTATCGCAGTGCATTCCTTCGTGGCATCCCAGCTCCAAACCACTGAATGCAAACGTCCCTTTTTTTCCCTAACTCAACTGCATTCCTACATTCCATCTCAGTCTACTGTACGATCCTCCATAGTTTTCTTCTTTTTTTTTTTTTCTTTTTTTTTCTCTCTCTCTTTTTCTGTTATCTATCATCCTACACTGTACTCTTCCTCACTTAATCCACACTCATTTGCATTCCTTCATTCTCATCTCCACGTTTCCTTTCATCCTCTTATAGTTTAGCCTCCTCAAACTTCAGTCCTTTGTTCTATCCTAATCCATCTTCCAGCAGATACTCTTCCCTCACTTCGTCCAGACACATCTACACTCCTTCATTCCCTCATCCACATTTCTAAACACTCTCTTACAATTTATCCTGACAAGCTTAATCTTTTAATCTGCAGTAATCTATTATTAACATAAGTTCTTTCTTCATAATCCACATTCATATGCATTCCTTCACTCCATCCTACTAATCTTTGTACATTATCTCACAACTTCTTTAGACTCAGCAACATTCCACAACATTCCTTCACTCCACTGCAATCCACCGCCTAGCATACACTCTTCCTTTTATCCAAACTGAAAAGCATACTGCCAAGCTACATTTACCCTTCCCACCTTTAATCTTACTAATTTCCATTCCTTCATTCCCCCTGTAAATTTCCGTATATACTCCTACAAATTTATCCTGGTGAAACTTTAGTCCTTCAGCCCATCCTTACCCAACCCTCAACATATACTCTTCCCCCCCCCCCCCTTTATCAAACTTCATCTACATTCCTTCACTCCCACCTACACATTTCCTTACATACCCTTAAATTTATTCAGACTAAGGTGCACCCTCTGTTCGCGTCTTGCATTTCCTTACATATACACCTCCATTATAGGCAGACTCACCTGCATTTTCTTCCACCTCAGTCTACCATTCTGTGTACACTCATTCTCAACTTAATCCACATTCATTTCTCCTTCACTTCCACCACATTACCGTAGGCTACACTCCCCCCCCGCAGTGAAAACCACCCGACTGCTCGTAAAAATAGCGAAAATAAGGAGGTTGTATCCCCCAGCCGAGTGATTAATTGGAGAGGCATTTAAAGGGAAGGGACGAACTAAGGGAACGGCTGTTAGTCAATAGGGGCTGGTGGTGGTGTGGACGTGTGGATGGTGGGTGGATGTAATTATGGTAATTATGAGAGGGAGGGATGGTCTATATGGATGGCTGGATGAGTGGAAGGATGAGGATCGTTACTGTGGTACTACTGGATGTGTGGATGGTGGTTGGATGGATGTTGGGAAAGTTTGAGTGGGTGGATATGATTGTGGGAGACACGGATGGGTGGACGGATGGAAAGATGAGGCGGTTATATGGGTTATGAGTATCAAGATGTAGATGGTAATATGAATGAATGAAATGATGATGTGAATGGCTATATGGGTGAACAGCACAGTGATGAGAATGGTTATATGGATGGATGGACAGTTTATATGAAAGACTATTTGGATGAATAATATTAAGATATGGATGGTTACGAGGATGATTGGAAGGAGCATGGATGGTAAGATACCTTGAATGGAGGGATGGTATAAACAGATGACATTAATATTATTGTATGAGGGAAACATAGGACGGTAAATAGACAACGTTGTAAAGAGGCTACTTGTCTACCGGATACTGAACTCCTCTACTCCAAGTAAGAGTTAGCCAAATATAAGATCATCCACACGTTTTCTCCATATTTATACTCGAATATTTATAGGCTAATTACATGATTATATAATTCGGGGCTCGCTTCCGTGCTTATATCAGTTCCCTTTTTCACTACTTCATGCTTCATCCACCGACTCGTACTTCCTAGAAATTTTGTACATGCAAAGAAATTAGAAATTAATACCGGAATGTAAATTACAAAAACGCAATGAATGGCTGAAATTTTTAAATGTCGTAGAAACTAACGGAAATGTAATTGAAGTAATCAGTGTAAACCTTTATAAAAAGGTGTTGATAATTACAAAATGGTAAATATATATATAAAGAAAGAGTTGTGGATAAATCAGAGACGTAGAAAAACAGGAACAGTAAATGGAAATTCAGAAAATAGAACAGAGTATCATAAAAAAAAATGGACTTTGTAAATGACGTCAAAAATTACAGAATGGGTAGAAAGATTATCGAAATATTCCAGAGCAGAAAATGACAAAATGGCGTGAAATTATAAAACAATTGTAAAATATTATAAAAGCATTCCGAAACGCCCCAGGATCGGCAGTGTATCTGAGCCCTGTATGCTAAAATCGAAAAATATTACGTCATTTGTCTTTATAATTAACACGGAGTAATTGACAGCTTGCCATTACGCGAATTGGCTTGTGTTCGGTTAAGCAATTGCAGGTGAGTTGTTGTGTGAGTGTGGGAGTGCGATAGGTGGATGTATATGTGTGTGGGTTTAATAAGAATGTGAAGGAATGCAAAGGATGTGTGGAGTTCGAGGATGTGTGGGATGTTAGAGATGTATGGGAATGTATGTGTGTTGGTATGTTGGGGATGTTTAGGTTAACCATAAATGCTAGATAATGTGTGGGATTTTAGTGATGTGTGGGGTACTTAGGAATGAGTGACGATATGTTGGGGATGGTGATGTGCAGGTAAGAAGGGGTGTATGGGATACGTTTAAGATGTATATGTAGGTAGGTATATGTGGGATACGCATTAATGGTGTGGATATACAGATGAGAAGTACGTATAAATAGTGTACGGGTATGTAAGGATGTGTAGGGCATGTATAAATAGGGTGAGCACTTAGGGATATGTAGGATCCGTAGATATGGTGTGTGCGTACGTGGAAATATGGAGAGGATGTGTAGGTACGAGAGGATGTGTGGGGTTGGGTGTGGGAACGTAGAGATGTGGTGTGTTGGCACGTTGAGATGCATGGGATACGTACTAACGGTGTGTGGGTACGGTAGAGATATGTACTAACAGTGTGTGGGTACGGCAAAGATTTTGTGTGGGTACGATAGAGATTTGTGTGGGCACGGCAGGGATGTGTTGGATAGGTAGGCAATATCCCAGCCCACACCTGCCGGCTCACCCCTCACGCCGGATGGTTTTGAAAAGTGTTTGGTGAAGCTGTCAGGTGGGTTGAGGAGGACGAAACGCACACAGGTATACACATGAGAGCAACTATACGTGTAAACCGAGGTTCATACGCACACAGCTACACAGGTACCCGTAGGCAACATATGCATTCATCAAGATGTCTTGCAATACTGACGAAATCTCAGTATTCCAGTTTCTCGTTTCTTCCTGTGTATTATTCATATTTATGCTATACCCAAGTGGCAATATCTCCACACACACACACACACACACACACACACACACACACACACACACACACACACACACACACACACACACACACACACACACACACACACACACACACACACACACACACACACACACACACACACACACACACACACACACACACACACACACACACACACACACACACACACACACACACACACACACACACACACACACACACACACACACACACACACACACACACACACACACACACACACACACACACACACACACACACACACACACACACACACACACACACACACACACACACACACACACACACACACACACACACACACACACACACACACACACACACACACACACACACACACACACACACACACACACACACACACACACACACACACACACACACACACACACACACACACACACACACACACACACACACACACACACACACACACACACACACACACACACACACACACACACACACACACACACACACACACACACACACACACACACACACACACACACACACACACACACACACACACACACACACACACACACACACACACACACACACACACACACACACACACACACACACACACACACACACACACACACACACACACACACACACACACACACACACACACACACACACACACACACACACACACACACACACACACACACACACACACACACACACACACACACACACACACACACACACACACACACACACACACACACACACACACACACACACACACACACACACACACACACACACACACACACACACACACACACACACACACACACACACACACACACACACACACACACACACACACACACACACACACACACACACACACACACACACACACACACACACACACACACACACTGATACATATGCATACAAACAGCTCTTTCCTCCCTCCTCCCCTCCTCCACACATGCTATTATGACTGAAACATTACGCTAATAAAAATACTTTCCCACCCGCACACTCATACACTCTCAAGCAAATGTAACCTATTACACACGCTAACACAAGTAATCTCTCTCTCTCTCTCTCTCTCTCTCTCTCTCTCTCTCTCTCTCTCTCCTACATATCTACTTAAGTAATAAGTCACACACACACACACACACACACACACACACACACACACACACACACACACAGATTACACACCAGTACCTGTTTAACTAATATCCCTCTCTCTCTCTCTCTCTCTCTCCCTCCCTCCCTCTCTCTCTCTCTCTCTCCCTCTCTCTCTCTCTCACACACACACACAAACAGATTACATACCTATTTACCTAATCTCTCTCTCTCTCTCCACCAGACACCGAATGAGGGAAACCAATTACTTTACCTGGCCACACCCGTCACTCAGGTACCCACTCCCTCACCTGTAAAATGCTTATGCCATCCACGTTGAATAACCCGCCTCTCTCTCTCTCTCTCTCATACCAGTACATATTGTATCTATCTGCCGACCTATCTACCAACCTGCCTTTAGCAATCAGTCAGTCTTCCTTAATCCTCTCTCTCTCTCTCTCTCTCTCTCTCTCTCTCTCTCTCTCTCACACACAGTATCTATTGACTTACGTATCTGCCTACCTGTCTCTAGAAATCAGTCTATCTACCTTAATCCTTCTCTCTCTCTCTCTCTCTCTCTCTCTCTCAACCACCCCTCACTTTTATTTCCCGTGAGTCAGCTGTGCCGTGAGTCATGTGGGTGTGAGTCACCTGTTATTGATATTGGAGGTGTTGGTGGTGGGAGTGGTGGAGGTTGTTGAGGTGGTGGGGATGATAATGTTGGTGATGGTAGTTGTGGTGGTGGTGGTGATGATGCTGATGATGGTGGTTGTGGTGGTGGTGGTGATGATAATGTTGATGATGGTGGTTGTGGGGATGGTGATGATGTTGGTGGATGTTGTGGTGGTGGAGATGATAACGATGTTGGTGATGGTGGTTGTGGTGGTGGGGGGGATGATAATGATGGTGGTGGTTGTTGTTGTCGCGGTGATGATAATGATGTTGTTGGAGATCGTGATCATGCTGGCGATGGTGGTTGCTGTGTAATGGGGATGATAATGATGTTGGTGATAGTGGTTCCTGTGGTGGTGGGGATGTTGCTGTCGATGGTGGTAGTTATGGTGGTAGGGTGGTGTTGGCGATGGTAGTAGTTGCGGTGGTTGGGATGGTGTTGGTGATGGTGGCAGTTGTGGTGGTGGAGATGGTGATGATGTTGGTACTGTCATTTATGCTGTTACTAGTGGTGATGGTTGTGGTTGCCCGTATGTTTTTTATATTGACGGTCACGATGTATTTATGCTCGTGGTGGAAACTGTTATTGTTACTGCCTTTTGTGTTGTTTGTGACGGCGTTATTGTTGTTAATGGTAGTGGTTTTCATTACTGGTGATAGTGGTGATTGTTGCGTTGTTGCTGGAGTAGGCGGAGTTGTGATATCGTAGTTGTCCGTGGTGGAGGTGGGAGGGGCCGCGGTGTGTGGTGATAGTGTATAGTGGTTGTTTTTGTTTCTGTTGTTGTTAGTTGTGGTGATGGCGGTGCGGTGTTCTGGGTGCTGTTGTGATCGGAAGTGGTGGTCGTGATGGCATGTTGTTATCGATTGTGGTAGTGATGATGCGTTACTGTTACTGTTATTTGTTACTCTTCTCGTTTGTTTGCCTTCGGTCTCGTTCTATGTACTGTATAATGTTCAGGCATCCATACTCTAAGTTAGATATTTTATGAGTTATCCACACACACACACACACACACACACACACACACGCATTTTCCCGGTATATCGGCTTCCACAAAATCTTCACAAATACCTGGTCTGATTCAATATTTTCTGGCCGTAGAGTTCTCCCTACCTTCTGTTTTTGCATTCATCCACCTAACTTTATCTATTCATCGAACACTGTCTATCTTCCTATCTATCTGTACATTTGCCCCTTTTTTATGTATCAGCCTTTCTCTTCATGTGTATGTTTTTCTATATCTCTTACTCAATCCATCCATCCATCCGAGCGTCTAGATGTATATCTGTCTATCTGTCAGTCCTTGTGAATATGCCTATCTTTATTTATGTTGCAATCGTTCTCTTCATGCATCTGTCTGTTTGTACATTTCTTACTTATGCCATCCATCCGTTTACTTGTGTCTGTCTATCTGCATCTATCCACCTATCTATCTGTCTACTTCTCTCTTCCTCACACTGATGGAATTTCCGAGAACCATTTTTGCTGCACCATGGACGGGGAAAATTCTACAGCCACAACCAAAAATCTCATTCTATATCCGACCTCTGAATATACACATTTTTTTCCTCTTCCTTTTTTCCCCCTTTCCACCAGGAGCGAGTGGCTGTCTGTGCCATGATAACTTATGCATTTTATTATATTGGAAAAATTTAGTCGGTTTCTGGCTGTTTTATTTATTCATTTATTTATTTTTGGTGGGGAAGGGGCTAAAAAGGGAGGCGGCAGAACTGAAGCTAGTTTTTTGCAACTCCAAATTTTTTCAAAGTGTCTCGTTTATTATACACTATACAACTCTGGAATATAAATAAACATTCAATCAGCATTCTTCAGTAAAACATGAAAATATAATTGCCTTAAGTGATATGACAAGTTAATATGCTCTTAGGAATACGGCAGGTTTAATTGGCACTTTGGGTGTGAAGAACGAAAAATGAAAATAAACTGATACTCTTACGTCATGTCCTCTATTATTATGACAACAATTTTTACCTGGTGGAGCGGAATACACATATACTAGCTATTTAAAACTAACCAGGTAAACAGTACTACTAATCAAAAAATATTCTGGAGGTGAACTGCACGCTGAAGGGTGAAAATTGGGTCAAAATTCGAGTATACAGTATAATCTATTTGTGTTCCTGTCTGAATATGTAAGAAATAAAAACCAGAAATGAAATTATGCTTAAACAGTTTCATACAAGTTAAATTACACACACACACACACACACACACACAGACACACACACGCCAGCCATTCAAGTATTTCAAGGACACACACACACACACACACACACACACACACACACACACACACACACAAGAACGCATTTCCAGCCAGAATCCGTTTCATCTTCCAATACCTGATTTATTCGGACGTTTCACACCTGCACCTGTCGGGAGGCTGCCAATTCTCCTCCTCCCTATACATCTTACATTTATCTATCGTCCGCTTTATCTATCTATCAATTTACCTATCTTTTTCCCTATACCACCTATATGTCTGTTGCTCGTTTTATGTATGTCTAAAAAATTTACCGTATGTGTCTACCTATCTGTGTGTCGGTCTGTTTGTCTGTCTATATAACTTTCTATCTCTCACCGTCATAACTTCTATCTGTTTACAGTTATTTTCTCTACCCATCCCACTGTCACCCGAACTAATTTGGTCCAGAATTTGTCGCGTGTGTTATCTGCTATCAGTCTCTGTTTATTTGCCTCTATTTTTTTCTAACCTGAGGTGTGCTTAGCTCTCCGTTTATCTATCCAGTTATCTGTTAACATACTTATCGTGTTATTTGTCTACTTTTCTATAATTCATATTTAACTCTCTCTCTCTCTCTCTCTCTCTCTCTCTCTCTCTCTCTCTACTTATCTTGTTATCTGTCTACGCTTCTGTATTTCTCTTTCACATTTCCTCTCTCTCTCTCTCTCTTTCTCTCTCTCCATATATTCTGTCTACTCTTCTGTATTTCTCTTTCACATTTTTAGTTCTCTCTCTCTCCTACATAAATAAAACCCTCAGCTTGTACAGGATTAGTTTCATCAATAACTAACATCCATCAGGTTGGATTGCCAGTCCCTTTGTAACCATTCAGGCGAAACATGAACTTATATCTAACATTAATCTCTTCAATCCAGTGATGGGATTTATTTATTCATTCTCCTTCAGACGATTTTATTCATCTTTCGTGAGACCTATTGATGTAATGGGTAAATGACGACTATATCCGACAAGAACACAGAGAGAGAGAGAGAGAGAGAGAAAGCGACTGTGATAAGATGGAAGAATACACAAAAGAAATCAAAGAGCTAAAATCAAGGACACACAGACACACAGACACACACACACACACACACACACACATGGAAAGAAAGCTGGATATTAAAATCGTGTCTCCATCTTATCTGACCCATCTATTCTGCGTTCCGCTCCCGAATTCCTCATTCAATTCACAAAGGAGCCATATCAACTTCTGCAAGTGGGCCGTAATAATTCTCTCTCTCTCTCTCTTGACATGATTTCCTTCCACCGTCATTTACAGTATTATTAAACATTACTGTTCTTTTCCCCACCCCCTCATTCTGACATGTCTTCCTTCCATCGTCATCCCATAATAAATATACATAATTCTCCCTCTCTCCCTTCCTCTCTCTCTCTCTCTCTCTCAGCTCACGACCCCCACTTTATGTTTCACCCAAGGGAGGCGAGGTCAATGAGAGAGAGATATCCTAGTGCATGGTAGACACGACAATGCAAGGGGAATTGTAAGATGGAGCTGGGTAAGCTAATTAGAGAGAGAGAGAAAGAGAGAGAGAGAGAGAGACCGCACCCTGCTAAAACATGCATTAATCAAACTGGACCAATAGTTTTAAAGGGAAAGTAATGTTAAAGAATGCTGACGACTTGGCATGTTATATACCACTCAGAGGAGATTTAAAATAAGACCCCTCCCTGCAGAATCTAATGAGGAAATGGTTTATTGGTGCATTAGGAGGGAGGAGAGCTGAGAGAGAGAGAGAGAGAGAGAGAGATGCTTAGGGAAGGCAGCAAAAGGGAGGAAATGGAATATATTCGTGTTACAGATATTATTAATTTGTGTGTGTGTGTGTGTGTGTGTGTGTGTGTGTGTGTGTGTGTGTGTGTGTGTGTGTGTGTGTGTGTGAAGGGTGGATCTAGTCACGGATAAAAAGAAATGGTAGGAGGAATGACTGCTGTTGCTCCCTGGGAAATGGAATATACATGAAGCTGTGTTAATGTAATTCTGTCCTTTATTTTTTTTTTTTTACTTTTCATTTTTCATCGAGAGAGAGAGAGAGAGAGAGAAAATCCGGGTAAAGACTGAGACAGCAAGGTTAAAATGTAGGACGGAGACAGAAACAGACAGACAGTGAGAGACAGACTGATAGACATTTACAGACAGAAAGGCAGATAAAAGGACTAACTGACAGAGAGAAAGAGAGAGAGAGAGAGAGAGAGAGAGAGAGAGAGAGAGATGACTGGATCAGTAAGGCAGAGGTGCACTGAAGGGACGGTGATGAGGGAGTGGAAGGGACGAGGGTAGTCGAGGGGAGGGGGAGGGAAAAGGAGAGGAGGAAAGAAGTAAGAAAGGGGGAAAGGGGGAGGGAAGGGAAAGGAAGAGAAGGAAAGGAATGGGAATGGTGATGGGAGGGGAAGGGGAAGGGAAATGTTGCTCTGTGTTGACTTGAAGTAATGGCTGGGAGTATGACTTAAAGATCCGACCTTCATTTCCTCTCTCTCTCGCTCTCTCTTACACACACACACATACACACACGGCGTAAAGTGGAGCACACTGACTATTCCTGTTATACATTTCACCCCATTATTTGAACGAACCGGAAGTTATGGGCACTTCAGTTCATTCCTTAAACTCATATGATACACATCATTTATGGTATTTGCTGTACATCCCTTCAGCCCAAGAACATGTTTTCAAAATGGAGTTTAATTGTCTAATGCTAGGATTAAAACATAAAATTAAAAAAAAATCCTTGATTTGACGAGAATACACTACAGATCTGTATATCAAAGTGTAAATTATACCAGAGACGTTTATGATAATGCAATTGTCACCTTCCACACGAAAAATCTTAATATGTGTTGAGTCACCTGTGGCATCATTAATCAGTCTGATGTGTATCGCTTCTCGTGACGTGAGGAAAGACTTTACAGCCAAGGCAGAAATAGTAAGCTATCGTGTGACGTAAAGGAAGAACGGAGAGAAGGCAGGTAGAAATACTGATAATTATGTCATGGACTTTTTTAATCCGTGCATTATCCTGTCCGGTCTGGCTATATATGGGAGGTGAACTAAACTGCACAAAGAAAATGATTATTGAACGCATTAACACCTACAGTCAGGCAATAAAACAAATAGCGTTACTAATGTGATGTCCAAAACGAACACAAAACTGCGAACTCATATTTCCAAAGACTGCCGCCTTTAACCTCACCTTTGCCGTGAATTCTCTTCAGCTGAAAGTCTCTTGAAAAAATTAGTGCGTAATTCACAGTTCTGTCACGATATTTATCGAGATGTCTTTACCTTGTTCGATGTTTTACTTTTGGATGGGCTACGTAAAACTTTTGAAGTTACCAAGAATTTTTTTTAAATCAGAGCCAATAAGTTAAATTGACTATTTTTTCTCTAATGGATCTTAGACTTAAAAGCAGTTTAAAGCTAATATAAAAACTGTGATCCCCTAAAGAAAAAAAAAAAAAAGTTTTTCCAAAAATGCCAGTTGAGCTACTCAACTTTCCAGTAAAAAAAAAAGAAAAATCTAACGAAAATGCAGGCAAAAAATATGCTATAATATTAGTGTGATGCTTTGAATTACAAGAAAAATACCGCTTCAGTGCGATGGCGTATTTTTATTCAGCTTGTGAGACTCTTCGAACAAGAGGAGTTAGACACATCATTAATCTACGCTCTACGAGACGTCTGCCCAAAGCTAAATATAATCCGTCTGGTTGTAGAAGGAATGCAATCAAAAGGACACAGGACTGAAGGGGTTAACCATACAATTATGCCAATGGTTCCTTTACACTAAACTATGTCGGAAGTAAGGTAGTGTTCCTAAACTGATTATTTCTTTCACTAGCCTACGTTGACGTAATTTATTCACCTATCCTTACTTCTTCCAGACGATTTTTTAAGCTTACGCGAAACCCCCCGTAAGGAAGAGATAAATACATGCTATATATCTAGCCTCGTCATTCAGAAAAGCTTCTCGTTAGCTGAGTAAAACTGACCTGTGGTAGCAACACTATATAAAAAATAACTTGCGTCGTCGTAGTGAAAGAATTAACGACAATGAAACGTTTGTATTTTTGCTTTAATATACTCTTGTTCATTCTCTCTTGGTCCAAAATTGCAACCTCTTTATCTTGAATGCTGAGTTGTGACAATACATTACTACTAGAATATGATACTGGTTACGAAGATTTGCCACGGAAAAGAATGTAGGGGCATGGTATTGTCGTTTTTTGCCAATAAGCTATATATGGTAAGCTACAGAAGGACGAAAATCTGGGCCATGTTAAGGTAAAAAGAGTATACTTTTAAACTACCCACCCTCATCCCCATGGTGTAGAAGGGATATCTTTTTTACAGTAAGTTTACATTACAATCCTTTCCTCCTGCATAACACTGTTCACCTTAACTTGACCTAAAACTGTCACCTCTCCATCCTAAATCCTCAACAATAGCAAGAGATTAACGCTAGAATATTATGGTGCTAGTCATGAAGAAGTGCTGTAGGGAGCATGTAGAGCTGTAGCATTGTCTTTTTTTCTGCCATTCAGCTCTCAGATATCAAGTGCAAAAGACGAGAGTTTGGGTCAGGTTAAAGTGAATGAACTACAGTAGGGGATAAATATAGGCCTCATCCACATCCAGAAGCACCACACCGCCTGAACATCCCTCGACAACTGGTGTGTGTGTGTGTGTGTGTGTGTGTGTGTGTGTGTGTGTGTGTGTGTGTGTGTGTGTGTGTGTGTGTGTGTGTGTGTGTGTGTGTGTGTGTGTGTGTGTGTGTGTGTGTGTGAGAGAGAGAGAAAGAGAGAGAGCAGTAAAATATTTCCTTTGCGTACAATTTTTTCAGGGTACTATTGCTACCAAAGTGATATACCTCTACAGCGTTACGTATTTAGATTAGAAGACCACTTTTCCGGAATATTCTAGTTCTTAAAGATTTTTGCCCTAACTGATATTTCTCATAGCCTAAAGATTTTTCACATTAATCTTTCTACCAGCTATATAACACACTGCACTGCAAAGTCTTAGGAGGTAATAATACATAAAAATTTGCGAAAGTAAATGAATGAAAAGACACACAAAAATGGATAGAAAAATATAAACTAGAGCTGAAAAGCATACTCCTTCCGTCAGCGATCGAAAACACCTAAAACATTCCCGACCCGCACTGTAAAAGACTGAGAAATAATGATGTATGCAAATTGGAAAAGAAAAAGGATTAAAAGAGAGAGAGAGAGAGAGAGAGAGAGAGAGAGAGAAAAGGACTCGAGTGGGTGGGATGACCGAGGAAAATTGGGAAGGCTTGGGGGGGAAGAGAGAGAGAGAGAGAGAGAGAGAGAGAGAGAGAGAGAGAAACCGTACCCTCCTCCCCGCGCAGAGGTTCTGCTGGGAGGAGAGGAGAGAATTCGGGTTTAATTGTGTTTTTCCTAATTGACTCGGCTTGTCTTCTGGGGTCGTATTCTTTGTGGGGTTTGCAGGATCTCTGGTATTTCTCAATCAGAAGGTTATTTCAGCATATAACCTTTATCAGTGAAGGTAGACACTCCATGTAGGGACGGCTCCGACGGGTCCATAGACTTTAACAAATATAACACTTAGTAACTTCCACACACGGGTGCTTGACATCTTTTAGAGTATCCAGCTTTAATCCTCCTGCTTTCCTGTATCTAAAACACCTCCTAAAGCATCTAAAACATAACACATACACGCTAAATGACAAACGAAAAAATCCCTATCTCTCCATATTCTTCTTCCTACTTTCCTAGACCCCTCAAACTCTGAAAAGGCAAAACCGATCACTCTTTTTTTTCCCCTTCATGTTGGGGTTGAATTCTTCACTGGGTAGGAAGCACGGAAGGTATTGCCGGAAAAATGTCGAAGATAATAGGTCGGGAATCGATCACTTTATAGTTCTGATCCGATTTTGATCAAACGGCAGAATGGTAGAGTGAGCAAATGGTTAGTAATGGTCTTTAAGTAAAGATTACAAGACTAGTTGCTTTAGGAGTAACAGCATCATTTTTCTTGAGAGTCCACATCGAAAGAAAAGTCTGCAACTTTGATAATGAATTAAAATAAATAAATTGGAGAGTTATGACCTTCAGTAACCCCTTCACTTGAAAAGATCTCGTTTAAGCTGAACAAACTTTTCTAATGTTGGCCTGAAGAATATTAAAACGTCATCGGAATGAAGGGTTTAAGCGTAAGAGAATACCATCTAACCTCATTCCTAGTCGTCTCTTTCATTACCGTTTTAATATCACTCCTGCCGTGTTCATATAAATGTTAAAATATCCAAAATTTTCTGCCGGGTTCATATATACGGTAAAAATGTCCAAAATTTTCTGCCGTGTTCATATATATGTTAAAATTGTCCAAAATTTAATCAATGTGAGGAAAATTAGGTTAGTTTGATCTTTTCTGTTTCTACCACCAAGTCGTTAACCCCGCTCTCCGACAGTATTAACCTCGTCAGTACCATAACGCCTTTTTATCTATTATCTCGCCTAGGACGGAGTCCGGCTAGGTATTGTTTTTTTTATCGAGTTTCTTTGTTTCTTTGTTTGTTAGCAACATTACGGAAAACCGGCTGAATGAAATTACATGAAACTTTCAGGATATGTGGGCACTGGTCCCAAAAGGAAGTGGTTAAATTTTGGAGGTAACTGAGTGACCTGACAGGTCAGTACCAAGGTCACAGACTTTCAGAGGGCTATAACTTGAAACCGGTGGAAGATAGTTATTTACTCTTGTCAATATACAGGAACTCCCATTTGGGCTTTCATTTGGCACCAAGACCTTTGACACTGAGTGACCTTGAAAGGTCAAACTCAAGATCACGGATATTCAGCGGGCTCTCAAAACTGGTTGCAGATATATTTACCATTATCAACATACAAGAAGTCTCTTATGGGTTTTTAATTGGGACCATGACCTCTGACCTTAAGTGGCCTTGAAAGGTGAAATTCAAGGTCACGGATATTCAGGGGGCTATAACTCGAAACTGGTTATAATTAATGTTGACATATAACGAGTTCCATTTCATTTGCGCCATTACCGTAGACTGCAATTGTTCACTGACACTAAATGGCAGTTCCGATTCAGTATTTAACAACCATAAAATAACTGCTGTCAGGAGAGGTCTGTTGTGCCTGGCACCACTTGTTAAATTTATTTATCTAACGAGTTATTTATTTACTTATCTACCTTGATATTTATGTACTTGGTTATTTATCTTCTTATTTATGTATTAACTTATTTATCTTCCTATTCATATATTTACTTATTTTTCTTCCTATTTATGTATTTACTTATTTATCTCCCTATTTATGTAATTACTTATTTATCTTCCTATTTGTTTTTACCTAATTATCTTCCTGTTTATTTATCTCTAATTATTTACTTATTCATCTTGCTAGTTATATTTATTTACTTACTTATCTTGCTATTCATGTATTTACTTAATCTTGCTATTTATTTATTTACTTATTTACCTTACCATTTATTTACATATCTTGCTATTTGTTTATTTGCCTACTTATCTTCCTATGTATATATTTACTTACTTATCTTGCTACTTATGTATTTCATTATTTATCTTGCTATTTATTTATATATTGACATCTTGCAATTTACTTATTTACTAATCTTGCTATTTATGTAATTATTTATCTTGCTATTTTGTATTTACTTTCTATTTATTTATTTACTTATCTTTCCATTTATGCATTTACTTATTCATCTTGCTGTTCATTTATTTTTTATTTTTGTTTCTCCGGACGATGAGGACATTTGACACAATCTCCATTCCCCTTCTCAGCACGATGACGACTTGTTTATAGTTTATTTTTGCCACCTCCTGGCAATTATATTCAGCTTGGGAAAAGACAACATGGAGCTGAAGTGGTAAAATGCCCCTAGTAAAAAAAATATTAATGTAGCATCACATATACTGACATGATTAGAACATTACCTCCCCTGCCCTAAAGCAATTATACTGAAATCCAAATACTGCTCTCTCTCTCTCTCTTCTCTAATAACTGAGATATAAGTTTTTATTATTTATATATATAGATAGATAGATAGATAGATAGATAGATACATAGATAGACAGACAGATAGATATAGATAGACAGATAGATAGATAGATATTTCTCGCTCTGATAACTTGTCATATATGTACTTTTACTTTATTATTCTCTCTCTCTCTCTGTCTGTCTGTCTGTCTGTCTCTCTCTCTCTCTCTCTCAAATAACTGATATACCTGTATACGTTTTTACTATTTGTTTATTCTCTCTCTCTCTCCCTCTCTCTCACCTGGTGCCCCCCCTCCCCAGACAACGGTTCCATGAGTCGCCTACATGACGGTGGGGGGGGGGGGGTCTGTGGATAATCAGGTCACAGGTATGCAAAGGAAAACAAGGTAAAAGCGAGAGGGGAAATCTTAAAGGGGTCTGGCTTTTCTTGGGTGAACTTTCTTTGTGCGGGAAGGAGAGAAAGAGGGAGAGAAGTGAGGGAGTAAGATAGGAAAGAAAGAGGATGGAAGAAAAGGAAAGGGAAGGGGAAAAAGGAAGAAGAGTAGAGAAGGAGAGGAAGGAAAGAAGAGAGTGAAGGAAGGAAAGTAGAAGGAAAGTAGGGAGAGAAAGGGATGAATGAAGAGAGACTAGGAAGGAAAGGACGCAGCGGAAGGAAAAAACGAAGGAGGAAGAATGAGAGAGAAAGAAGGGGAAAAAAAGAGGGGGTGGAGAAAGGGAACTAAGGAAGGAAAGAATGGAAAAAGGAGAGAAGGAGGGATGAAGAGGAGAGAAAGAGGAAGAGAAAGAAAGAAAATAAGGGACAGAAAGAGAAAAAAGGAGGAAGAAGTCAAGAAATGAAGAAAGGAAGCTGTGAGGGATAGGAGGAAGGAAAGAAACCACGGAATAAGGAGAAGGTAAGAAAATGAGGAGAGAAGGAAGGAAAATGAGGAGAGATGGAAGGAAAGAGAAGGGAAAATAGAAAAGAAGGAAATACAAGAGATGGACGAAAAACGGGGTGAAGGAAGGAAGGAAGGAGAGAAGGTATGAAAGAAATGTGATATAAGAAGGAGAAAGAAGGAATAATGAATGGAAATAAAGAGGAAGGAAGTAAGGAAGGACGAAGGAAAGGGAGAAAGAAGAGAACACAAAGAGAAAAGAAAGAAGGGAGGATGGAGGAATGAAGGAAGGCATTAAGGAAAAAGGCAGGCAGAAATGAAACGAGGGAGGAACGGGAGAGAGAAAATACACCGAGGTTACCGCTCGTCTTGGCTGAATTAAGACAAAAGAAAATTCGGCTCTTTTCTTTCAGCCATCCTGGGAGAAAGTGAAGCTGGATGGGTGGAAAATCAGCATGGGTAGAAAAACACACACACCTGGATGGTCCTAAGTGTTATGGCACAGGTGTGGTCAAGGTTTCTTTTAAGGGTGTACTCTAGTTGGCAAAAGAAGCCTCGTGGCATCCTTCCTTTGCGATTTATTTTGCTTATTATACCTTAGCATTTTCTTTGATGTTCTTTATGTTGTTTATTGTTGACATATTTTCCGTTAATAACATATAAGAGCGTTCTATGGTGTAATGTGCAGAATAAATAGCTTGGGATGGGGTGTTACGATCTCCAAATCCACTTTAGACTACGACCCCAGTCTCGCAGGTATCCTCCAGCCCCAACCTTGTTATAACTCGTTGAAAATCTTTGTATCCTTCAAAGGGGGTAGTTGTCAGCGACACACACACACACACACACACACACACACACACACACACACACACACACACACACACACACACACACACACACACACACACACACACACACACACACACACACACACACACACACACACACACACACACACACACACACACACACACACACACACACACACACACACACACACACACACACACACACACACACACACACACACACACACACACACACACACACACACACACACACACACACACACACACACACACACACACACACACACACACACACACACACACACACACACACACACACACACACACACACACACACACACACACACACACACACACACACACACACACACACACACACACACACACACACACACACACACACACACACACACACACACACACACACACACACACACACACACACACACACACACACACACACACACACACACACACACACACACACACACACACACACACACACACACACACACACACACACACACACACACACACACACACACACACACACACACACACACACACACACACACACACACACACACACACACACACACACACACACACACACACACACACACACACACACACACACACACACACACACACACACACACACACACACACACACACACACACACACACACACACACACACACACACACACACACACACACACACACACACACACACACACACACACACACACACACACACACACACACACACACACACACACACACACACACACACACACACACACACACACACACACACACACACACACACACACACACACACACACACACACACACACACACACACACACACACACACACACACACACACACACACACACACACACACACACACACACACACACACACACACACACACACACACACACACACACACACACACACACACACACACACACACACACACACACACACACACACACACACACACACACACACACACACACACACACACACACACACACACACACACACACACACACACACACACACACACACACACACACACACACACACACACACACACACACACACACACACACACACACACACACACACACACACACACACACACACACACACACACACACACACACACACACACACACACACACACACACCAAACCTAAACGCACATCTATCGGTACCAACCTTGTCTTTCTTCCGTCTTAACCACGGTCTCATCGGTGGACTGGCAGCAGCTTTACTACCCACTCTCTGTTCAGTTTAACTTGGCCTAAAATTCCCTTCTCGCCTTCCTGAATACTAAGGTGTAATAAGAGATAACACAGATATACCGATTGAAGAGAAAATTTTGACATACAGAGTGTCACACAGATAGAATGATAAAGCGAGAGAGATATATTAAATAGTATACTGTAGATGGAGAGGTATCCAAAATATCGTAAAGTACATAATACCGAACTAGCCCTTAAGTTCTGAACAAGACACAATGCAATCTACCCACACGACAGTCTTAAGCCCCTGGGTGTTCATTTGATGTCGCCTCCATTCCTAGTTATTCCATTCCCTTTACTTTCCTCTGCAGCCTCCCTCCTCTTTTTTCGTCCCTCTCCTTCCCTTCTCATTTCCATACCCTCTACCTTTCTCTTTCCCTCCTTACTCCTTCCCTTCTTTACCTCCTTCCTACTCTCACTTCATCCCCCTTCTCATCTTTTCATCCCTCTCCTTCCTTTCTCATTTCCACACCCTCTATCTTTCTCCTTCCCTCCTTACTTTTCCTCTCCTCTGCCTCCTTCCTAATCTCACCTCAACCCTCTACCTCTCTCCATTCTCTTCGCATCCCTCATCTCCTTCCTTATCTTTTTCTTCTCTACCCCCCTCCCTTCCTCCTCATCCTTTCTCTCTTCTGCCCCCCTTCCACTCCTCCACTTTCATATTTTTCTTCCTTTCTCCTCCTATCTACAGCTTCCTCCCCTTCCTCTTTTCTACATTTCTTTCTTTCTCCCTCCATGTAGTCCTTCCCTTTGTCTCCCAGCATCCTACCCCTTCCCTCTCTCCCATCCTACCCCTTCTCTTTCCTCTTTCCCTCTTGCTGTGGGTGTCCCATCCCCTTACTTTTCTCCTCTCTTTTCTTAGTTTCTGTATGTCTTTCCCCCCTCCTCTCCATCTCACTTTTTTTTTCTACCTCTTTTTTCTCTTACTTTCCTTGTTTCTCTCCTTCCCTTACATCCCTTTCCCTCTCTCTTATTTCCTCCATCCACCTTTCTCTTCGATCCTCTTCTCATACTTCTCACTTGCATCTCCATTTTTTTCTACCCCCCCCCTCTTATATACCTCTCTTTTCCTCCTCTTTCCCTTCCACTTCTGCCCTTTCTTCTCTCTCCCTTCATTGTGCCATCCCTCCATTCATGGCCAGTTCATCACCAGACAATCCATTACAGATCAATTTGCCATGAGTCAATGCGTCACTCGGTCATCGTGTCACCAATCAGATTCGCCAGCCGGTCAGTACGTCACAGGCTGATAAATATGGAAAACTGTTTACTGGTGCAGGTTCCCGGAAAAATTTAAGCTCCATTACTGCGTCAAAGCTTCCCCCCTTTCAATGGAGTTATTAGTGATATTTATTTGTCCATTTGCTGCTAAAGCCAATATGAAATGTGATGTCAGAAATGTATAGGCAATAGAGGAAGTGGAAACGTCATTAAGGATTTTATTTTTTAATCGGCAACGTCCCCTACTGCACCACCGTCACTCTTATCTCTTATGCAGTACATCTCCTTCCCTATCCCCTGACAGGAGGATGACGGGCTGCAGGAGAGGGCCAACTACGGTCTGCAGTCCACCAGGATCGCGTTCGGATAAGCCTGGGACAACAACAATAACAACTCCACTACACTGCCCTTCCTCTTGTTCCTCGACCTACCTCTTCTCCAAACTACCTCACATTCATACTATACACCCTTCTGCTTACCCTTCTCATGATGGGGACAACTCGAGCATTCCATTACCATTAACGTAAACAATTTTATTCAGCCAAATGAGTCATACATGCCTGTAAGAGTTAACGAATCTAGCATGCCATAACTGAAATGTAAAAATGGAAATTCTTTGACACCAAAAACTGGGGAAGATACCGAGAACCACACACATAACTGACCAAGGCAGAACAGGAAAACATGAGCTAATCACTTGGCTACCACGGGCTCTTTCTTGCTGTATTCTTGCTACCATGGCTTACACGGTTGATGTGAACTATTTTGAGGGACGGGTTAGCAGGTATTATTTCTATGCTTTTCCTGCTACCCTTCTCTCTTAGTCAAAATAAAACTGTCAGGTGGTGGCAAAAATAAAATATGAGACATCCTCGCGCTGATGGCGTTAAATGCACCGGCCATGTCAACCACGGATAAGCGATAAGTGCAAGATTAGTGAGACGGCGGGTTAAAACACTGACTGATAAAAACTATCGTCAATCAGTGATGAAAAATGGTCACGAAATGTGGTTACAAATTTACTATCCTGCTCTCACTCCTTTCTCCCCCCCCCTCTCAGTTCATCACTCTTAACCTTGCTACCACCAATTCCCCTTAATTCCTTTTCATTCAATCTCTTCACTTTCTCACTTCCAAGATTTCCAACTCCCCTTCCCCCCCCCCCCCCAATCCTTTCAGCCTCACATTTCGTCTTCGCATGGCTGCCTTTTGTTCATAATTGTTTCCTCCTCCTCCTCTGTATCTCTCTTTTCCTGCCCTTCCTTCCCATTCTCCTCACATTTTTACCACTCTCCTCCCTCCTATTTCTCCCTCTTGCGTCTCTCTTCCTCCCTTTCTCTCTTACACACTCCTGTCCCTCCTCATCCTTGCTCACTCCTCCCTCTCATTCTCGTGCCCCATTTACTTTAATTTTCGTTTCCCTTATTTTCTGATATTTTGCTTTCCCTGTTACTCTTTGATGATAATTCTCGATCTTTTGTACTTTCCTTTAACTGTTTCTCGATACTGCTTCATCCCATCTTCAATTAGGGCCAGGATGATAATGACGATGATGATGATGATGTAATACTCTCCTCCCCATTCCTCAGTTTGTCTTTCCTTCCTCTTCCCCACTTTCATCCCTCTTCTCCCGTTTCTCTCCTCTGTCTCCATCCTTCTTCGTCCTCGCTTTCTTCTTCAACCTCCGTAATTTCTCGTCAACAAGCTTTTTCCTCTCTCTCTCCTTCAGTCTCCCTCTAATTTTTCTCATCCTTCATCATTTCTTTTCTTCCTCCCTCCTCCTTCTCATCCATCTCAAAATTTTTGCACTCTTATATCACTCATGCTATTTTTATATCAATCTGTCGTTCTTTCTTCTTCTCTTTCTCTCCTCCTCGCTTAAAGCTCCTCCCTTTCTGTTTTACCTTTCTGACCAATTTTCCCTCCTTTCCATTCCTTTCCTCCCCTACTCATCCCTCTCTTCCTCCATTCTCTCCTTTTTCTTTGCCTTTTCCTTCACCAGTACTTCTACTTTTCATGTTTTCTCTTCACATTATTACATTTTCCCTATCCTTCTTCTATCTCCTCTCTTTCTTTTCTCTAAGTCATCCTTCACCTTACTTCCGTTCCCCTATCATCCATCCTCATTTTTACTTTCTCCTCCTCTTTTCTCCTTCCTTCCTCTGTTTCTCTTCCATCCCCTCTAATTCCCTTAATCTAGCTGTCTCAACCTTATTCGTCTCTCTTCATTCTTCCTTTTCTTCATTTCTCCTTCCACCCTTTCTTTCATTACTTTCCTTTCTTATCTAACCACCTTAATTTTTCTTCCCCTCTCCCTTCCCCTCAATCTCTACCTCCACTCCGAACTTTGCACCTCCATTCCTTCATTTAGTGTTTTTTTACCTTTCTTTCAGCTCTTCCTTTCCTCTCTCCTTCTTTCTCCTCCCTCCCCATCCGTACCCCAATTCTCACTTTTCCCAACCCCTCCTCTCCTCCCTCCCCTCTCCCTCTCAAAGCTGCCCTCCTTCATAATTTTTCCTCCACTCTGCCCACCTTTTCTCTCTCCCTCTCTTCACTTTTCCATCCTTACTTGCTTTCCGTATTCTCCCCCCTCCCCCTATTTTTTTTACATCCTGTCTCTCCTACCCTCTGTTTTAAATCTTCCTATTCTCTCTACTCCTCTCTCTGCTTTCTTTTTCATTCTCTTTCTCTTATTCCTCTTTTATCTCCCTCTCTCCCCTACCCTTCATCATCATTCTCCATTCCCTCCACCCCTTCTCTCTCCTAACTTTTTCCTCCCATTCTTTAACTTTTATTCTTCTCTTATCTCTGTCACACTCCTGTCCTCGTTTCTCATTCTTCAGTCCCTGCTCCACGTCTTCCTTCTATCTCTTCCCTCTTTCTCCTCAGATCCCACTCTCCCTCCCTCCCCATTCTTTTATTCCATTTCCACTCCTACCTCTCCCTCCCTGCCCCTCATTCTTTCATCTTCACCTGACCTCCCTCCCCCTCCCCCTCTTACCCCATCAGAAGAAGCAATCAAGCAGTAATCCCTTCCTCCCACCCTCTTTTCTCCCCCTTCCTCCCTCCTCCCTCTTCTCCCCCCCCCCTCCTATTCTTTCCAGCCCCTTCCTATCTCCGTCTCTCTTCCTCCTCTTTCTCCCTGCCCTTCTTTCTCTAATCTCGTCCTCCCTCCCTTCTTCACTTCCCCTCTCCCTCTCTTCTCTCATGCCCCATCCCTCCCTCTTACCTCCCCCTACCCTCCTCCCCCTCACCCCTACTTCTTCTCTTTCCCTCTATATTTTCTTTTTTCCCTCTCCCCTATTCCCTCTTCTTTCCTTCTCCCCTTCCTTCCCTCATCTCTCCCCTCCCTCTCCCTCTCCTCTTGTCAATGAGAAGGGAGGGAGGGAGAGAGGAGGAGGCGACTGTCCTACCGCAAGAAGAATTATTGCATCTCTCCTTTGTCTTCTTCCTCTTACCTTCCTCCCACCAGACTCTTCCTATTCCTCGTTTTGCTGGTTTCTCCTCCCCCTCATCTTCCCACTCCTCTTCCTTTCCTCTCTCTCCCCCCTTTTTACCTCTTCCTTTCCTCCTCCTCTTCCTATTCAACTTCTTTTTCTGTCCCCTTTTTTTATCCCTTCTTCTCCTTTTCCTGTTCTTCTTCCTCTTCTCTCTCCCTTTTATCCTTCATTTCCTCTTCCTCTCCCTACTCCCCCTCCTCCTTTTCTCACCTACACTCTCCCTCTTCTTCATCTCCTCTTCCTAATTTCCCTCACTCTTCTACTTCTTCTCCTCTTCTCTCTTGTTGTCTAAGTTTTTTTTTTTCCTCCGTCTCCTAATTTTCCTCGGCTGTCTGCTTTTTTTCTTTATTTTTTTCTTCTTGTTCCTTTTCCTCTACTTCCTGCCCAGTGACTTCATTATTATTTCTTCCTTCCTATTTGTCGACTTCATGCACTTCTTTTCCCCATGTTTTCTCCCAGGTCCTGTACATTATTCCATTTTATTTTCCCCTACATAATTCTTCTGATTATTTTTCTAACTGCCTTTATTTATCCCTTCTAATTATTCAAATCATATTCCTCCCTATTCTCCCCCACCTCCTCTTCCCAATCCTCCTCCTCGTCTTCCTCCTTCTTCTTCTTCTTTTCTTCCTCAACTTCTTCGTGCCACCTCTATCATTTTTCCTCTCATTTCTACACATCATCTCCACTTTTCCCTTTCTCTTCACCCATCCTTCTTATCGCCCTCTTTCCATTCTTTCGTCACATCCTCTTCCTCATTCACTTTATCATTATTTTTAACCCATTCTGTTTGCATAACTCAACTTCCACGTACATTCTCATTCGCTTCTTCCTCCCTGCCTCGTACCTTTCCTCCCTCTTCTCCAAATGTTCTCATTCCCTCCTTTTCTTTCCACCTTGTTCCATCCTTCCCTCTTCCTACTATAACTATCCTTCTCCTTCCCCTCCATCTGCTTTACTCCTTTACTACTCTTCCTCCTCCTTGTAACAAACCCTCTTCTTTTTCTTCTCTTTAATGTTTCACCTAATCTTCCTCCTCCTCTCTTCCTTTCCCCTTCTTAGCATCAGTATCCTCCCGCTCTCCTTATTCTTTTTTGCATCTGCTTCTCCTACTCTTTATCATTCTTTACCATCATTTCATTCTCAATCTCTCACAAGTTTTCTTCTCTTCCTCCCTTTTCCTCCTGTCTTCCTCCTCTCTTTCCTCCTCCTCTCCTGCCCTTTCTCCTGACTCTTATGAACCCTACTTTTTCCCATCTCTTCCCCCCGTCTCTCCTAATTTTCTTCCTTCCTCTCCTCCCTTTGAAATGACCCTGGTGTTTTAGCAAGGCGGAGAGAGTGGGGTGGAAAGGGAGAAAGGGAGAGAAAGAGTGAGACAGGAAGGGAGTTAGACAGAAAGAATGGGAGAGGAATGTTGAGGAAGAAAGAGTGAAAGAAAATGAGAATGAATGAAAGGAAGGGTGAGGAAGCGAGAAAAAGGGAAAGGAAGGGTATGAGAGAAAGGGGAGAGGAAGGGCGAGGAAAGGATAGGGTGTGGTAGGGAGAGGAAAGGAGACGGTATGGCTAAGTAAATAAAAGAGAGGGAAGGGTAAGTCAGAGAAAGGATAAGGCAAGGGTAGGAAAGGATAGGATGAGGCAGAGAGGATGCAGGGAAGAGGTTTAGCACACTGCTTTTGTTTTTTGAGGACTACACACACACACACACACACACACACACACACACACACATCGAGCTTTGTAATAACTGTACTAATGTAATTCTCTGTATACATCCTTGCTATCATTCGTTCAAGCAGCGTGGCGTTCGTACGCTTCAGAAAGCAACCTCATTCACTTACATTCCGTGTCTCAACCATTGCAAATAATGGTCTACATAAGGCAAGTTTGCAACATCAGTCAGTCCAAATTCATCATTGCTGCTTAATTATCTCCACTTCTTGCTTGTTATAGATAATCCCATCATAAACCATAGAATTCAAAGTGTATATCTTTTTTTTTTAATCTCCCATCACCCATGCCCTTCGTATAGGCTATATAAGCCGCTCTGATACACCCTAATCCTTTCTGTCTTGCTACGTCTGCCTCCACATACCTCTCTTGCAGTTTCATATCCATTTAGGGCCTACCCCTGGCACTATTTTGCATTCATACTTACACAACTTAAACTGAACACACTTATCTTTTTCTTCACACACTTTTCAATGACGCTAACATTTTTGCCTCATCTCTTCTATCCTATTGCATATTTACAGTCCCAAAGAGTCAAATACCTAAAACAGATCACTTCTTCCAAATCATCTTCATTCCACGCATACTCTCATATCTTGACGTTCTATTTTTCCATTACATTTATCAATTTCTTTTTTACCTTTTCCTTTGCACTCGTCTCACTGTCTGGTCGTTTGGTTTCATGTTAACCTACATCGGCCTTGCACCTACCTCTTTCACTCACGAGCACGCTTCCACAATTCTTCTCTCACCAGTATTGCAAACTCTTCCTCTGCTCTCACAAGTCCATTCACCCTAAACTCTCTCTCCAGATTATATTACCAAATTTCTGTTTTTTCCCTCTTCTTTCAGCTTCCTTTCACTCAGACCATTTACATCCATTTTCCCTTCATAAAACCCTCACTCATCTTGCCTTTATTCTCGACAGCACTACGTTCAGGCACATTCACACGCCATGCTCAGAACCCAAGAGAATATTCAGGTTCATTCTTTTGTTTTTTTCCCCTTACTAAAAAAAGTTTTCCTGTCCTCCAATCCCACTCTTATTTAATCGCCATTATGACACGCATATCTGAAACTGACCTGGATAGGGTCGTGGCTGCCAGCGTACAAATAATTAGGATTTTAAGTAAGTGATTTCAAAAGCTAAGAGCCAAAACAAACAGACTGACAGACAACGGGACCAAAAACAATACGTACCCACTGCGCAGGCGATAAAGGTGCTATTGTAGGATGGATGTCTTTTGCCAACGACAGTATTGTTATGCCGCAAATATTACTTTTCTGTTATATATAAATACGTACTGACAGACTGACATATAGATAAACAGATAGATAGCAAGATAAAAAAAAAAAGGATAAAATATGAATACACACAGATATGAGTGTACTGAGCATCCATCTATTTATCTATCTATTCCCAGACGCCTTAACCCTGTAAGCGGTGGCCACAAACAAATCGCCTCCATGTCGCCTTGTCCCCCGCCATTTCACTGCCTTGCTCCCAGCTCACACACCCCTTTCTCTGTACATGTAATAAAATAACAGTCGTGCTTTAGGCAGAACAGTGTCATTTCCTGCAATAAATGAAGCTCACTTTTATTTCTGCCGGTCTTACTCAATTCATATAAATTGTAGAAAATCTCATAAAGGCACGAGCGAGCTTAAAAGAACATTATCCGGACTAGGTCAAATGGAAGCCTGATCTTTTACACTGGATGTCAAGGGCTAAATCTCTCTCTCTCTCTCTCTCTCTCTCTCAAACACACACACACACACACACACACACACACACACACACACACACACACACACACTAAAAGAATTAAAAAAAAACACATCCAACATCAAAGACTATAAGGTCACACACACACACACACACACACACACACACACACACACACACACACACACACACACACACTAAAAGAATGAAAAGAATCACATCAAACATCAAAGACTATAAGATCACACACACACACACACACTAAAAGAATGAAAAGAATCACATCAAACATCAAAGACTATAAGACCACACACACACACACACACACACACACACACACTAAAAGAATGAAAAGAATCACATCAAACATCAAAGACTATAAGACCACACACACACACACACACACACACACACACACACACACACACACACACAGGGCGTCGATTAAATTCCGTTCCCGAGCTGAATGAGATAACAGAAGTGGCCAAAACTTAACGAAAAACATGTTCCATTTCTTCTTCGCCCCACCAGATGTCCCGAGAGTCCCTTCAACCCGGTGACGTGTTTCTTTTTAATCTCCAGACGATTTTATTCAGCTCAGGGGAGGATTTCTCGACCTGGGAGGGCGTGTATATAACCTTCTTCAAAGTCTTCATTCTTCTCTTAACACTTTCATTGAACCCTCAGACGATTTTACGCAGCTTAGGAAAGGCTTTTTTGAGTTGATATTAGATACAGTCTTCATTAACATCTTCATCCTTCGATTACCTTCAGACGATTTTATTCAGCTTAGGAGTGACTTTTCGAGATGGAGGATTTAGAAACGGCATTCATTAATATCTTCATTCTACCTTCAGACGATTTTATTAAGCTTAGGAGAGACTTTTAAACCTTGAGATGTTGTATATAACCTTCATTAACAATTGAACTTTACCTTCAGACGATGTTACTCAGCTTATGGGAGACGTTTCGAGTTGGAGAGGTGGGACAGCCAATTACCATCCTTGTCATCTTCATTCTACCTTCAGACGATTTCATTCAGCTTTGGAGATAATTTCGAACTGGAGAGGTGAGATATAGCCTTTATTAATATCTTGACTCACAAAACCCTCTCAAGTTAACTCAAAACGTCTGTCATGGCGCGTTTACTCTAACCTGACAAGCTCCCTAACGTCTTTCACCTCAGGTTTTGGACAGGTGTAGTCGGACCTGGGGGGCTGATCTGACTAGTAACCAGGGACTCATTCCTACTCCATAACTAAGCATCACCGAATATTAAGCAGCCAGGACGTAGACCCGTACTTTCGTCTAGTACTGAGTTTCCCTAGCACCTTTTCCTTAGCGCTTTATTTCTGGACATGGCTGGTTATTCTCCTTTTGTATGTTATTTATGCAGAGTACGGCTATATAAGAAGGATTTATGTTACGGATAAGAAGACAATATGTAACGGGCAAAGTAAATCGCTTAGGAAAATGTGTTAGGGAATTTCCTTAACTGGCGAGAAGATGGGTCCCAGGTAAGATAAAAATCGACAACAGAAGCAAGAATAAACTATAAAAACACGTCACTGTACTGAAGAAGTGAACGACTGTCTCTCTCTCTCTCTCCTTAACCCGTCAAAAAATCCTCCAACCTCAGAGCCCATCTCATCCAATGATCTTCCGTCTTTACTCCAGCCATACATGCTCAAAGGGAGAATGGTACGCTATTGGGGAAGGGAATAAGGGGATTTGCAAGGCCTAGGCCTAGGGAGATGGATGGATGGATGGAAGGAAGGATGGATGGATGGATGGATAGATGGATAGATGGATGGATGGATGGATGGATGGATGGATGGATGAATGAATGAATGAATGAATGGAAGGATGGATGGATGGATGGGTGGGTGGGTGGCTGAATGGATGGATAAATATATAAGCAGACAGATGGATGGAACGATGGATGGATGGATGGGGAAGAAGAGGGAGAAGGAGTACAGCAGAGGAAAGAAATATGTAAGAAAAAGAAGGGAGTATAAGAAAGAAAAGTGGTACAGGGAGTAGAGGGGGGTGCAATAAGAAAGAGGAGAGGAAGAAAGAAGAGAAGAGTAAATGAGATACAGGGAAGAGAGGAGAGGTGAATAATGGGAAAGAGGGGAGAAATAACTGAACGAACGGAGAGGACGAAGGATAGGATCAGAGAAATGTTGGGGGAGAGATGGAGGAACATGGGAGGATCTGAGATGGCTAATATAGGTGGATGGGAAAGTGAGGAAGCAGACAGAGAGTAAAGAGAAATGAAAGTTTGAAAAATACTGAAACGAAGGGTAAAGTGGGGAATGGGGGAAGGAATGACTGAGAAACCTAGGCGTGTCTGAGATGATGGCTAAGCTGATTGGAAAAAGAAGTGGGGAGGAAGAGAGAGGGAAAACTGTGTACGGTAACTAGCAGACAAAAGAAGTGTGGGAAAGACGGGGGATGGAGATACATGTGAGGATATGAGGTGACGGGAAAGTTAGATAGACGGGGGAGAGATGAGGAAGATAAACTGGGATCTGTAGCCGTAGTAGTGTAGTGGGAGAGGAAAAAGGAATTATGGATGAGATGAGGAAAAGAAGCAGGTGGTAGTAGTAAGCAAGGGGAGTGGAGTAAGGAAAGGATGGATAGTATTTTATGACAATGAACAGAACTAAAGAGTGTAAGGGTAGGGGGAAGAGACTTGGATGGATAGGGAACTGAGGTAAAAGAGAGAAAGGGAAATTGTAGGTAGTAGTAAGTACCGTACCTGGAGATAAATTACGGAGACAAGGGAAAGTATTATATTCATAATTAAGGTTTTTAACGAACTTGAAAATTAAATGAGGGAGGATATACGAAGGGACGTGGGAAGACTCAAGGTGATGGCAGTACTAGAAGGACGGGTGAACAGGTAAAAATGAGAGAGAGGGAGTTGTAAGAGGTGTATGTTGAGCCTCTGGGAACGGAGTATCAAGTCTATACCGTCACTCTCTCTCTCTCTGATCATAACTTGTGCCAGCCAGTCGAGGAAGTTCCCCTTTGGTCCAACGATCAGTTATGTCCAAGTTTAATATTCTATATTGCCCAACAAGATCAACAGAGACCACATGGAGAATACATAATTCTTGAGAGAGAGAGAGAGAGAGAGAGAGAGAGAATGTCAAGAAGCTGACAAACGACTGACTTAGGTGTGTGTGTGTGTGTGTGTGTGTGTGTGTGTGTGTGTGTGTGTGTGTGTGTGTGTGTGTGTGTGTGTGTGTGTGTGTGTGTGTGTGTGTGTGTGTGTGTGTGTGTGTGTGTGTGTGTGTGTGTGTGTGTGTGTGTGTGTGTGTGTGTGTGTGTGTTACAGTGATGTCCAGACTGAAAAATGAGAGAGTGAGAGTGAGGGAGACGTCCAGAAGCTGAGAAACTTTCCTCCCCAGAGTCCTCCATTATTACCTACTGTCTGGGGATAAAATACTGGCAGTGGTTTTCTTGCACAACTTGACTCCCATGATCCAACCTAACATATGTACACGAAATATTTATCTATCTGTCTGTCTCTCTCTCTATATCTCTGTCTATCAATCTATATAAGACGGTTTAGAGTGGAGAGCAGGACTGAAAATGAGGTACGAAGACAATATGACAACTATATTCTCTATGTTTTAAAAATTATTACTGATTTACTGCTTGCTCCTAGGTCTCTCTCTCTCTCTAAGTTTTTCATTCTCTACTTGTAACTCAGTTTTAAGCCCGCCAACATTCTCTCTCCTCTCCTCTCCTCTCTCTTTCTCATTTCTCCACCCCACCTGTCTCACCTGGTTATCCCTCGCAGGTGGTAATTACTCCGGGCTCAGGTAAGTAGCATCATTAACCACATCATTAACCCCGAGAACTTCCCCTTAATGACCTAAATAATCCCCTCGGGCTCCTCAAGACTCCTCAATGAGCCAATTAAAACTTCAAGGAGAGACTTAACCCTCACACGGTCGGGGCAACTCACTTATTTTATTCCAGGTAACGTCAGATGATTCTATTCACCTGAGTTACCCACATGAGCCTGAGTGTTCACTGTGTGTGTGTGTGTGTGTGTGTGTGTGTGTGTGTGTGTAGGCTGGCTTTATAAGACAGGAAAGTATATTAAGACTAAATGGAGAATCTGAGTACAACAACAACGATACTAATAATAATAATAATAATAATAATAATAATAATAATAATAATAACAGTCTGGCCTCGGGTAAGGTAGGGCTCTGTTTCCTATATATATATTGTAATACTTGTCAGAAAACAACATACTCTAGATAATATGATGAATCTCTCTCTCTCTCTCTCTCTCTCAACGACACCTGCCTGCCACTTATGGGGTCCTTAGACGTGTTTAAAATCAGGAACAGGAAACCATAAGTCTTTCACCAGCCTTACCTGAAAGAGAAAGAAAATGCAAAATTACCAGCTTGCAATAAAACCATTCTCTCTCTCTCTCGCTCTCTCTCTCTCTATATATATCTCTTTTTTTTTTTTTTCTCTCTCTCTCTCTCTAATTTCTCGTATCTTCTTTCCTACTCAGACCTGCCTCATCTTCACAGCCTAACTTCCCAACACGTCTCGTATTCCTTCTCTGGGAAGCGGAAGAAAGAGGGAAGGGAGAGTAAAGGAATGGAGGGAAATGGAGAGATATGGAGAGGAATGGAGGGATATATATATATCGAGAGAGAGAGAGAGAGAGAGAGAGAGAGAGAGAGAGAGAGAGAGAGAGAATGGGAAGGATGATAGAAAAGGAAAGTGAGGATGGAGGATGGAGATGGGTAGGAAGGAGAGAGAGAGTGGGAGAAAGAGGGTGACGTGAGAGATTGGGCGAAGGAAAGACACGATTTAGAGAAAAGAAATGAAGACAGACAGGAAGGAGAGGGGGAAAGGAGGGAGAGAGAGAGAGAGAGAGAGAGGACTGAGAGAGAAGACAAAAAGAAATAAGAGGCAGAGATGGAGGGGAAAGAGAAGGGAAGAGGAGGATAGAAAAAAAGGAGGGGAAATAAAGTGGGGAAGGAAAAGAGGAGATACAGAGAAAGAGGAGGGAGAGAGGGAGGGAAGGAAGGTCGAGGCGAAAAAAGAAGAAGAAAAAAAAAGGAATAAGAAGGACGGTGAGTAAACAGAGAAAGAGGAGAGAGAGCGAGAGAGAGAGAGAGTAGACAGAGAAAGAGAAGGGAAAAAGAAAGCGGAGGAGGGTAGAGAGAGCAAACGGGATGTGGTGGCGAGAATAAAGTATGGAGAGGGAAAAAGTGTGGCGAGGGAGGGGATTAGAAGGGGAAAGAATGGGCTAAGAATAGAAGAGGGATAGAGTAGAGAAAGAATGGAAGGAATGCGAGACGGAAGGAAGTAGGGAGATAATGTGGAGGGACAGACGGAGGAAAGGAGAAGTGGGGGGGAAGAGAAAGGGGGTGAGTGAGAGAGAAGGTAAAGACAGCATAGGAAAAGGGAAAATGAAGGTAGGAAGTGGATGGAAAGGATGAGAAAACTGATGGAGAAGAGGGATATACAGAGAAGGGAGAGAGGGGGGAGAGGAAGAAACAGGGCAAATATGTGGAGAAAAGATTATGATGACAGAACGACAAAGCGTGTGGAAAAAGGGAAAGAGAATAAGCTGAGAAATGAAGCTAAAAGAAGGAAGGAGGGAGAAGGGAAAAGAAGAAGGTGAGAAAAATGTAAGAAAGAGAGGAAGACGAAGTGAGGGAATAAAATGAATGAGGAAAAAAAAAGTGACAGAGGAGGACTGCAAAGTACAGCATTGGCTAGCCCCCTTTTACACACACACACACACACACACACACACACACACACACACACACACACACACACACACACACACATTATTCCATTAGCATCTATAAACACATCAGTGTACACATGCCTGTTCACACAGTGTATATACAAAGCATACACACAGTATATACAGGCAACATTTGCGAATACAAACACATTTCCATCCGCACACAAACACATCAAATTACATGAGCGGCTCTAACACACACACACGCACACACACGCACACACACACACGCACACACACACACACACACACACACACACACAAACATCACATACAAGTAAGTACATGGCAATGCAACCTACGCCTACCCGTTTAATTTTACTTTCATTTCTCTTAGGATTGTCGTACTCTCTCTCTCTCTCTCTCTCTCTCTCTCTCTCTCTCTCTATATATATATATATATATATATATATATATATATATATATATATATATATATATATAAGAAAAACATAGATGGCAAGATGAAAATACGCAAAAACTATATAACCCTTTTTAACGCTCTATATAAGTTAACCATCTCATGACCGTGTATTCTCTCTTATTTTATTCTAGCTAACGCCAAACGATTTTAATTAACTAACAGTAACATGTGTCAAGGAGTACTGATCTGTCCGCTTCCAGTTCTACTCTCTCTCATAAATCTTTCTCCTCTTGTATATTTTTGTTTCCCTGTTTCTCCGCATCCATTGTTCTCCCATCCTATTCTATTTTTGTCATTCGTTTCGTTCTCCTTTCCTATCGTTCTACTTTCGTTTCACTTTTTATTCTCTCCTCCCTTCCCTTTCATCTCTTCTTGTCTTCCCTCCTCTTATCTCTCTCCTCTTATTCTGTTCATTCCTGACCTCCTATTCTCCTCCTGCATCACCTTGCTCTCAAATCCGGTATCTCCCCCCACTTTGTCCTCAGAATTACATGTGAATATCAAAGCAGGTGTCCGACATCGATTTGTCCCTGTTCACCATAAATGATTACTCTCTCTCTCTCTCTATCTATCTATCTCTATCTCCCCCTTTTCTCTGTCTATCTATCTCCCATCCTCTCTCTCTCTCTCTCTCTCTCTCTATCTATCTATTTATCTATTTACTGTACTGTATATATATCTTCAGTCCAACACTATACACCATGCTTTATCTTTCCCTCGCTTTCTATCTCCCCTCACATATATCCCTTTCCTCTTTCATCACATCCCTTCATTCTCTCCCTTCATCTCTCCTCGCGCTTGTTTCCTCCATCCCTCTCTCCATAATCTCTCTCTCTCCCTTCTTCATCTCGTTCCTTATCTCACCATCTACACCCGGGCTCTTCTCACGGCTGAACTGAGCATGAGATCAAAAGCGGCTCTCCCTCTCCTCCTTCTCATAATCTCAACATCACACCGTTCCCACCAACGCTCTCTCTCTCTCTCTCTCTCTCTCTCTCTATCCGTATCCTCTGAACGACTCCCATAGATCCTTCTCGTGCCTTAGAGAGAGAGAGAGAGAGAGAGAGTATCAGGGATGGATTAGTTCTTACAACTCTGCAGTAAGCCAGTAGGAGGTGGATGATAAAGAAGACTAAAGAGTGACAGGTAGGAGAAGAAGATGATGTTACACTGCAATAAAGAAGAGACTGCAAGAAGTAAGCGATATTAGGAATGCCTTCAGAAAAGCAGGGAACACACCCAAACATTTCATCGATCTACGAAACGCAACCGTCGAATGAAGACCTAAGTCCCTATTTCAGTTCTAGGACCATTTGATAATCGTCAGACCACGTACAGATGCGGTTAATAATCCCTTTACACATATAGGATACCGAAAAGGTGGTGCAAAATGCCAATTCTTTCAATCCCTTCAATCCGATGACGTCTTCTTCTCTATCCTATTTTCACACGCTCCAGACGCCTTTATTAAACTGGATGAAAGGCTTAACCACACTTGCTCCTTTAAGAACCTTTGATTCTTCCCCATCCTTTGTCGCCTTAATAACTCACCACTCCCTCCTTAATCAGCATTAAAAAGCCTATTTAACACTAATTAGATTTATTAAAGTCGGCTTCATAAAGGCTTTGATAGTGCTCACTTCCCCATTCAACACCAGCAACGCAGAGCTCCTTCACTGTGGGAGGTCTTTCTTGAGAAATCATCTACGTCTGAAAACGCATTTCTTTTTAATTCTTGCCCGTTTCAGACGATTTTAAAGTAGGAAAAACATTTGGTACTAAACGGATTAATGATAATTGTCTAACCCCTCCAGTGGGAAAAGTATCTTCCATATTAAATGAAACCGTCTGAAGGCAGCAGGAACTAATAAAAAAGTACTTCGTCGGAGCGAAGTTTGTGAAAATTGTGTTGGTAGCAAACACGGTATAAAATGCGTCACTGCACTGAAGGGGTTTATCCTTTCACTGCGGCTGCTACACATGGGTATTATTCCAGCTAATACCAGATGATTTTGTTCAAATGAGAAATTCGCAATAGTCGGAAGCTTCAGAACTATTTCGAGTAACCATTTGTTTAATTATTATTTTTTTTTACCTACGAAATATTTTTTGGTTAACAATAGACGGTTTTGTTCAGTCGACAGTAATCGTAGCAGCAGTAGGATTAATGGAGAATGTTTCTAACTCCTTCACCAAAAGAGAATTTTCTTAAGTAAATGAGTATCGTTAGGAAAAAAAAAAAAAAAAAAAAAAAAAAAAAATGGAGATCGCTTCTAAACACGTCACTACGAGACGTCTTTCCCAAGGTGAGTAAAATCGTCTGGTGGTAACATCAACAAATACAACTGGCGTCATGGTTGTGAAATTAGTCCATCCAAGTCTACTTTAAAACTGGTATGGTTTGATGTTCTTATTTCTTTTAGTCAGTAATTGATAGGCTCAAGTACTAGGGCACATACATATAGATAGAGACAAATAGATAATTACCATCCAAGCCATGTAAATAAAATACATATAGCTTCCCAGCCTAGTTTATGTAGGGTACATAAAAAACAACAGAAGTAAACCGTACCACTTTGCAACTCCATCTATGAATCATTTCAGAGTAAAGGAAATATGTATTAGGTATTACAGTCTTATAAATGGTTATGTATCACAAATATTAGATGAAGAAGGAAATATCTACCAGGTTATGAGAGAGAGAGAGCGAAACAAAGAGAGAGAAAGGACTATAAACCCGTATTTATCCTCATATCCTGCCCATTACCAGGGTTCACCAGTACTGCAGAATCGACCACGTTAATAATACCACCTTAAGGACCCCATCAAACCCCCAGACTGTTTCAGGCTTTAACTACTATGGCGGTCAGTTCGTTTAGAGGTCAAGAGCCTGTTTAGTCTCGGTTTGTGGCAAGGTCAGAAAGGAAGACTATCTCGTGCGGCAAGGAAGCTCACTAGCACTTCTTCCTTACCGATTTATTTTTGGATACGGCTGACTAATGTCGTTTTGTACGTTCCTTATGGAGAAAATGACGATATTAGAATGAATTAAGTAACACAGAAGAGGACGAAAAGGTGTAATAATCATAATGAATCGCTTAGGAAAAGGTGTTAGGGAGCTTCCTTAACCGAAGGGAATACGGACCAAAGGACTAGCGCTGTGATTTAAAAGTTTAGCCGCTTCTGGAGTCCCTTATAGTAAATTCATTGTTTTTCCTCAAAGTTTTAACAGTTTCTATTAAAAAAAAAAAAAAAAAAAAAGTCTCGAGGCAAAGGTACAGTAGTTAGAAAAGTTTAATTTGTGATAATTAACTTATGCCTGGGATGGAGATGAAAGAATTCTACTCACGTTATTTCCTACGGGTAGTAGTGAAGATCAATAGTTTCTTTACATCGCCTAGAAACCGGGTCAAGATCTAGTGAAATCCTATTAAATTCGTCATCTTTTGTTTCTTATCATCATCATCATCTTATCATCATCATCTAGATTTTTTAATCATCATCATCATTCCGACCCGTTTTCCCACAAGAGATAAGTTGAGGTAAGATTTAAAAACGAGGAAAAGGAAATTACATACCTAAGTGGGAGAACTATCAGCAGCTTACCCAATGACATAAAGCCACAGAATATTATCACTGACATCAATGTAACTCACGGAATCTTTGCTAGACCACATTTTCACATTGTTTTATTTATTTATTAATTTTTTATTCATTTAACCGGCTGACGAGTCAAAAATGGAATATCAAATCCTCGCCATGTGCTTTTCCATACACACTTTCTCCAACCAACTCATCCCCTTGTCAGTTCCGTAGCCTCCTCAACTTCCATTCATCACATTCTCAGACACTCATTATGCATGTCCCCTCACATTCTCGTTGGCCTACCACACCTCCACCCACTTTCAAACTCACTCACATATACCCGCTTCACTATCCTGTCTACATCCAATGTATATGCTCGTATCATCTGAGCACACTCTCCTTTACCCTACTATCAACAGATGTCCTTACGCCACATCTTTTGCGACTCTCTGGTCCCAATACACTCAACACACATTCGCCAAGAGTCCCATTTATATTGTTCTTACTCTTGACACTTCCCATTCAACCCATTCCAAAATCTCATACGTTAATGTTGGCACCAACACACCAATCACTTTCTTCCAGTTCCCATACTCAAAACTGTTTCGTATCAAGACCAGCATAGCACCAGACACAGTATCTCTGAGTCACTAAACTTTCCACTTCATGTTTAATAGTAACCTGTCTTCTAAACTAATCGACAATAATCAAGTCGGCTGAGATCTCACTTCATTTATACGGACTAAAGGGAACCTGAGTAGTGCGCTAGGATCCTCACTCATTATACTGTCAAAGGGATATGGCGACCCAGCCCTCTAGCAATATTTTGTGTAGCAAATAACTTCGTACCTCCTGCACGGCAAACTCTTCTTAAATTCGTATCCCCGAAGATATCATAGAATCGTGCTGTAGATCTTATGAGAAACGGGGTTAGGATAACGGTCAATAATGGGATAATGGTCAATGATGAAAGTCCATAAACTCAACTTTACACACGAACTTTCGCCATTTCGGAATCTGATGCAAGCTCTCTGAACCATCACCAGACATATAAAAGTAGTTCATTGTCAATCATCTCTTCAACCTTACACACTTGCTCATTTGTTTTATTTAAGTTCACAATATTTTCACCACGATGACCATTTTTTCTATTTGACTGTAAACATCCTCTGACTTTTTTAAGGTTAGGAAGGACCTCTCGTAGTGAAGGGATTAGAAACCATCTCTATTAAATTCTTCACTACGACAGTGTTCAGTTTTATTCCTACCATCCCCAAGCCGATTGTTTCAACAGCCTGGAAGGACCTCCGATTGTAAAGATGAATATTCTTAAGAAGTACTGTAACTGAAAAGCCAGATGATTACAGTTTATATTTTTATGTGCATTATGGTCCAACGAAGACCATAAAATCTAAATTTACGGTCTTTTGCTCACGCACAGGTAATGAGTTTCCTACTGATGGGACGAAAATCTCATTTTCTTCAACCCCAACCATAATTTTCGAGATAAAAATCCGAGCTTAGCAATCTTATAAACGTAATATATTTTTTCTCCCCTCATTCCGTGCACATAGACTCAACTCTTTCACTAGTACTGTCTTGCTCTTGCGGTGATAAAGGGCGTGGACGAGCTAGTACTAACTTACTTAGATACTGTTATCTGGATAGCGCCAAACTATTTTAATCACCAATAGGAAATTCCAGGCTGTTAAAGGCTTCTGTTGCGTCTCCAGATGTTATTTCTTTCTTCAGTCAGTACTTCAGCACTGCAGCAAAGCTCATTAGTTTCCAAACAGGTCGTCACTTTTAAAACACTCTCTTTTATTTTGTGGGAGATTATGATAAAAAAAATCAAAACAAAACAAGGTGGGTTTAAAAATGAACAACCGTCTTTAACTACAAGCACAAGCGCAGGATGTACACTGCCCTGGATGAGAAGAGCGGCATCTTATGTCAGCCGTAAAACATCAAATCTGGTCCCATGCTTTCTGCCTGATTAGAGGGGAGTCGCTTAAAGCCATGGACCCGTATTCTCGTCGGGTAAAGAACCTCCCTAGCAGCTCTTCCTTAGCGATTAATTTTTTGGATATGTTTGATTAATAGTCTTTTGTACGTCACATATGCAAAGTATGGCAATGTTTGTGGGAATTATATGACACAGTATAGAACAGTACGGTGTAATAATCCAAATAAATCGCTTAGGAAAAGACCTTGGGAGCTTCCTTAGCCGACGAGAATATGGGGCCTGGAGACAAGGCAGCAGACAGATTTTTTTTTTTTTTTTAATAACAGAACAGAGGAAGGAAAAACAAATGAATAAAAAAATCTTCAGTCCCCTCAATCCCATCACGTTAATTTCCATCACATTCTTGCTGCCACCTGATGATTCTAGTCACGTTAGGAGAGATTTTTAGAATTGGAGGGGTTAGGTACAGCCATCACCGACCCACTGAATACGATGACGCCATTGTTTCTTTGTTCTTGCTGCCTCCTGACGATTTCATTCAGCTTGGAAGAGGAGCCTGGTTGTGAAACTGCGAATGAAGGCTAGAACTAACCCTTCTACCTTTCCTAAGTCCCTCCTAAGCTTGACAAACACCCCTGCAAGCATTTAGAGTGAGAAACACGTCCTCGGAATGAAGTGGTTGGCCCCTTCATTACTAGAGGTCTATCATGAATTTAGATGGACAGACAGACACAGATAGAAAGGTAGATAGATGAACAAACATATACACAGACACAGACAGGCAGATAGACAATGCGCAGGCAGATACAGATTTATAAGCAATTACTCCACAAAATTATATTCTGCATTTCTAAGCACTTCTCGACAAAACAGTATATATCAAAAACTCAGTACCTCAAGCGTGGCCTCTTGCACTCCACTCTCCTTGCTGAATGTGTGTGTGTGTGTGTGTGTGTGTGTGTGTGTGTGTGTGTGTGTGTGTGTGTGTGTGTGTGTGTGTGTGTGTGTTTTATGGTGACATTCATGTGGTAGTTAACACGGCCAGTGCGAGTGTTGGGCGTGTGTGTGTGTGTGTGTGTGTGTGTGTGTACATGTGTGTGTGTGTGTGTGTGTGTGTGTGTGTGTGTGTGTGTGTGTGTGTGTGTGTGTGTGTGCGTTCTGTAGTCCGTCTTTTTATGACCTGACGATGTGTACATGTGCGTGTAGGCCCTGTTCCCGTCATAACAGCAAGCGTGTGGTTTCGGTGTGCGTGCTCGTTTGCGTGTGTCTGGACGTGCGTGCATTCAGGCGTATAATAAGTCTGGATTACCTCACATGATTTCATTGCGTGTAATATAGTTCTAGATGTGAGTCCATTTGGTGGTAAAACGATGTGTATCTTGATGAGTTTTTTGCTCTGAATGTACTTCGGTGCCCTCGTGCGTAAGTGCGTGTGTGTAGTGGTTTGGGATAATGTATAGGCTACCTTTGGGATTGTGTATACTTTTGGGATTGTGTATACTTTTTGGGACAGTGTATACTTTCGTGACTGTGTATACTTTTGTGACTAAACTTTTGGAACTGTGTACACTTTTTGGGATAGTGTATACTTTTGTGATTGTGTTCTTTTGGAATTGTGTATACTTTTTTGGATTGTGTATACTCTTTGGGACAGTGAATACTTTCGTGACTGTGTATACTTTTGTGATTGTAAACTTTTGGAACTGTGTACACTTTTTGGGATTGTGTATACTTTTGTGATTGTATATTTTTGGAACTGTGTATACTTTTGGGGACTGGATTCTTTTGGGCAGACCTGTGTTGAGTGTGGATGCATTTGAGTGTGTTTGCGCTTGAGTGTGCGTTTGTCTGGATGTGTGTGCAGTTGGGTGCTGTACGAGTAACTGCGTATAGTACATGTAACTGGTGTTATTACCCTTGTGTGTGTGTGTGTGTGTGTGTGTGTGTGTGTGTGTGTGTGTGTGTGTGTGTGTGTGTGTGTGTGTGTGTGTGTACGGATAAAAATGAGGATGATGATAATAATTTTCTTTGTGTGTGTATGTGTTTGTATGTGCTTGGGTGTGTGTGCGTGCGTGTATGTGTTTGTGTGTTTACATGCTTGTGTGTGTGTGTGTGTGTGTGTGTGTGTGTGTGTGTGTGTGTGTGTGTGTGTGTGTGTGTGTGTGTGTGTGTGTGCGCGCGGGCGCGCATGTGCTTAATGTGAGTGTGTTTGCGTGTGAGCGGTCAGAAGGTGCGTGTGCTTTAGATATCCCTGTGCGTGGTTGCGTGTGCGTGCATGGTGAGTGTGTCGGGTATAATACATTTGCACTTCCCAAAAAGCCAGAACCATCTCAATTAACAGACTTTTCCATTACCTATATTAACCTTGGTGAGAGAGAGGGGTATTGTGTGTGTGAAAGTGAGAAAAAGGTATTGTTGTTGCAGAGAGAGAGAGAGAGAGAGAGAGAGAGAGAGAGAGCGAGAGAGAGCGAGAGAGAGCGAGAGAGAGAGAGAGAGAATGGTACTGTGGGCATAAGTGTCGTGTATGTGTGGAAGGAAATATGTAATGACACCGAGAGAGAGAGAGAGAGAGAGAGAGAGAGAGAGAGAGAGAGAGAGAGAGAATGGTATTGTGGGCATAAGTGAAGCGTATGTATGGAAGGAAATATGTAATGACAGCGAGAGAGAGAGAGAGAGAGAGAGAGAGAGAGAGGGAGGGAGAGAGAGAGGGAGAGAGAGAGAGAGAGAGAGAGAGAGAGAGAATGGTATTGTGGGCATAAGTGAAGCGTATGTATGGAAGGAAATATGTAATGACAGAGAGAGAGAGAGAGAGAGAGAGAGAGAGCCACACCCCACAAAACCTAGTAAGAGGTGAGTGGGGTTGGCACCTCCATCTGAACCAATCAACTTCACAGAGAGAGCTAGTGGAAGGAGGGGGAGGAAAAGGGGAGAGAAAAGGGAGTGGGGAGGAAAAAGGGAGAGAAAAAGGAGTGAGGAGGAAACAGGGAGAGAAAGAGGAGTGGGGAGGAGAAAAAAGGGAGTGGGAAGAAGAAAAGGTAGGGGGAAGAAAAGGGTGGGGAGAAGAGAGAGGGTGAGGAAAGGGTGGGGAGAATGAAGAGAATTATGGGTATTGAAGGATAAGAGTTTGGGGGGGAAATGTAGAAGAATGAGACTGGCGAGGAGATAAGAAAAGTGTTGGGGAGGAGAGGGATGAGTTGGGGAAAGACAGAAAGAAGGGTGTGGGAGGAGGAATAAGAGATGTGAAGAGGAGAGAGAGAACGACTGGAGATAAAGGTTGAAAAAATTGATGTGGGTGGAAGAAGAGGAAGCGGGCGGGGAAACATAAACTAGTGTGGAAAAAACTGCAGAGAGCAAAGAGGAGGGAGAAGGGTGTGGCAGAAAGGGGAGGGAGAGAATGAGAGAAAAGGTTGTGAGAGAAAGGGATATCTGAGAGAAAGTAGGACTAAAAGGAAGGAGAAAGAGGAGAGAGAAGAGTGTGGGAGGAAGAAAAGAGAAGGAATGAGAAAGGTTGTAAGAGGAAGGGATATTTGAAGAGGTAGGAGGAGGAGGAAGAAGGAGGAAGAGATGGAGGAAGATAGGGAAGGGGAGAAAGAAGGGTGTAGGAGGAAGGAAAGAGAGGGAAGGAGAGAAAAGGTTGTGAGGAAGGGGTGTTAAAAAAAAATGGAGAGGAGGAAGGGGGAAGGGAGGGAAGGGGAGGGAGAAGGGTGAGGCAGGAAAGAAAGAGGAAAGGAGAGAAAAGATTGAAGGAGGAAGGGGTATTTGCGAAGAGGTAGGAGGAGGAGGAAGAAGGGGGAAGAAAAGGAAGGGAGAGTGATGGGTGTGGCAGGAAGGAAAAAGAGGGAAGGAGAGAAAGGTTGTGGAACGAAAGGGTATTTAGGAGGAAGTTAATGGGGGAGGGGAGGAAGGGGAAGAGAGGGAAGGGGAGAGGGAAGGGCGTGGCAGGAAGGAAAAGATGGAAAGAGAGAAAAAGCTGTGAGAGGAAGGGGTATTTGAGCGAAAGTAGAAAGGAGAGGAAGGGGGAATGGGGAGGTGTGAGAGGAGACGATGGGAATGTGTGTATTTACCTGGATGTAGTATGAAGGATTTGGCCTAAGCTTGTGTTGTCCTGTCTCCAGTTCGTGTTGTGTTCTCTCTCTCTCTCTCTCTCTCTCTCTCTCACACACACACAAACACACACACACACACACACACACACACACACAGGGGGGGAGGGGGGAAGAAATATGTGAGAAGACCTTGGAAATCAATTCATCCTTATTTTAGCTCTCCAACTCGAACTAAAAAAAAAAAAAAAAAAAAAAAAAAAAAAAGTTCATGCACAAACTAATTAATACTTTTCTCTAATCTTCACATTTCCTAAAAATAATTCAGTGATATTTTACTGAACTGAAGACCTGCTATAACGAAGGAAATGAAGTTTTACATTTAAACGCTTTTTCCCAGCAGTTCATAAAATTACAGATAAAAAAAATTATAAGTAGTGGAAGTAATATTTTTTTAAACACTAAATTCTTTCAGTCCGATGACATTATTATTTATTTCATTATTCCTGCCTCCTGGTGATTTTATTTATTGTAGGGAAAACATCTCATGCTGAAGAAAGTAATGAAGGCTTCAACTAACCCCTTAACTCGGAAAAGGATCGTTAAGTCAAATAAGATTTTCTGGAGATGGCAAGAATTAAGAAAAAAAAAAGTTATTCGTCGTGAGTGAAGGGGTTACATTAACGTCAGCATTAACCATACATTTTAACATCCCATTTAAACACACTATCTTCATAAATGCTTCTCGGAAAAAAATATGCTAAATTTATACACACAGATTACAAAACTAGAATACTATGGACTTGCACAAAGTCTAAAATACTGACGAAAAAAATCCCTGGCACATTAAATCATAAAAACGCAGGTTCAATTCTCCACCTAAGCTAGACAAAATGACCCTAATCCCTTTATAATGAGGTGTCGCCATCGGGATGGAAAATTTAAAAAACTGTCGCAATTTACCTGGATTTTTTATTTTTTTAGTAAACGTATGGATACACACAGATAACGCTGATAGGTGTGGTCATAAGAAAATCTGTAGACTGAACATCAACAATTTGATCTGACAATTGATTCTGTCACCATTAACACCCTCGTGGTCGAGACAACTCATGTATTCAATTCCTGTTAACGTTACACGACTTTATTAATCTAGCAAGTCATAACAACCTGAGTTAAATACCCAAGAAAACACCAACGCAAGCAAAGAAGGAAATAAAATACGATAGAAATAATTGGAGTGACTAATTATGGCTGGAAAGGGTAACCAAACAGAGACCAATTAATGACCCTCATTCTTCACTCTGAATTTATTACAGTGTTCGAAAAGCGGGTCATTAGTGGAGATAAAGTGTTAAATACGACTTGCAAAATAGATGAGAAAAAATGAGGGGCATACGAAAAGCATGAGTAAAAATATGACTGGGCAGATAAATGTGCATGTTTAGGCAAGAATAGGCCTATTAACATAATGACTGGTCCAGCGAGGATGAGTTTTGGTACAGTTCGTTCATCTTTACTTGGCGATTATCGTCTTTTTGCAGCTTATTTCCCGTAGCTCAGTGCTAGAGTTAACACGGTACTACGGTGTTCTCAATTTCCACAGCACGTCTTCGTGACTAGCACCATCCTCTAGTGTCAAGTTAAACAGAAGCAAAATTTACAGGAGCATAACGTAAGATACACAGAAGCATAATTTACACCGGCATAACGCAAGGTAAACAGGAGCATAATTTACAAGAGCACGACACAAGGTAAACAGGAGCATAATTTACGAAGGCACGACACAAGGTAAACAGGAGCATAATTTACGAAAGCACGACACAAGGTAAACAGGAGCATAATTTACGAAGGCACGACACAAGGTAAACAGGAGCATAATTTACGAAAGCACGACACAAGGTAAACAGGAGCATAATTTACGCAAGCATAAAGCAAGGTAAGAAGAATGCATAATTTACAACAGCAAAATGCACGGTAAACAGACGCATAACTTACACGAGCACAACGCAAGCTAAACAGAAGCACAATTAACATGACGCGAGGTAAACAGAAGCATAATTTACAACAGCATAGCAAAAAGTAAACAGTGAACATAATTTACAGGAGCATAACAAAGGTGTGGGAAGGGAAACTGAGATAATTAGCATACCTGGGGCGCTAACCCTTGCAACAACTCGCAGGAGATATTGAAATATGTGCAGTGGAGCGCCGCACCATTTGGCGAGGCATCTTAGAGAGAGAGAGAGAGAGAGAGAGAGAGAGAGTGTGTGTGTGTGTGTGTGTGTGTGTGTGTGTGTGTGTGTGTGTGTGTGTGTGTGTGTGTGTGTGTGTGTGCGTGTGCACGCGCGCGCGCTCATGCTTGTGTGTAGGTGAACCAAACCAAATACACTGGAAATCAGACGAACAAAAGGAGTGAAAGGAGGCCAAGCACAAGTTTAATCCCTCCAAGCTACTTCCTTTACTTATAATCCTCCTCTTCTCATAGCATCCCCGATTCGTCCTTCCTCGCCTATTGCAGTCCATTATATATCCATCTATTGCGACACGCCTAATCCCAGAGTTCATCCAGTGTGACTGCAATTAACCTAAAGCGCCTCCATACTTCTCCATCCCATTCCATTACCTTTTTCTTCTGACACTCCAAGGATAAGGAAACTCCCTAGCACCTCTTCCTAAGCGATTTATTTTGCGTATTACACCTTGCGTCCTCTTCTGAGTTACTTAAATCATCCTAATATCACCATACTCTATATAAATACCGTACAAAACGATATCAGCCAATCATATAAGAAGTAATCGCTAAGGAAGAGGTGTTAGGGAGCTTCCTTAAGAGTCGTGAGCACGAGCGATATGCCTTTGTATGGTCTCTTTACTTCGATATCGGGTTTCTGTACATAAACTACTGGTTATCCTCATTCCCTTACCAAATTTCCAAACCAACTTGCGATCCTGCAGCAACAGCCTGGACAACTTCTGCCACTGTAGTTCCATTGTCACCCGCCGACCTACAGCAAACAATCAATTCCTATAAGTTATATGGCTGGCTTAATGAACATGATATATTTAAGTAATGTTTAGGATTAATTAACCATGCAAATTCCAAGAGTAATAGACGATTAAATGTAAGTAATGGCTCGGCGGATAACAGCAGTACCTCAGTGGCGGATGGCAGTAGTACCTCCAGTTCATTTACTAAAGTCTGTGTTAATAAAAACGTCCCACAAGAATCCCTCTTTACTGATTTCCCTCTTGAATGACTGATGGCATTAAGATATATTTAACTGAGAAACGATCCCTCGTAATAAAAGGGACTGAATTTCCATAATTCCCTTTTTAACTGACTTGTTTTTTCCTTGCTGTCGCCACATTCTTTCATTAAGTATTCATGGGGGAAAATAAGCCAGGATGAGAGAATTACACACTGCCCGCGCAACAGAACGAGCAAGCGACCCCATCAAACCATCATAACCACGCATTCTAACTAGGCTTATAAGTCTTCCGCTCTTTGCTCTCAATCACCAATCATTAACTGCCCACTGCACCCAATGCTTCCCTCAACCATCAGATACCTAAGTTAAATTACTCTCTCTCTCTCTCTCTCTTTCGTATACATTTCCACTGAAAATGGGATGAAATTTTTCCCTAGGCAACAATGCACACAACACAAAGCCTGCATCTCTCTCTCTCTCTCTCTCTCTCTCTCTCATGTGTACGTTTCCGAGCCACAATGTACACTATAACACAAAGCCACTGCATCTCCCCCCCCCTCTCTCTCTCTGTCTATCAATTTCTCTCTATCTATCTATCTATCCCTGTCTGTCATACATCTATCTATCTGTCTTACGCATACGTTTTCCATGCCACAGTACACAACTATAATACAAAGCTACTTAATCTCTCGTTATATCTATCTATCTATCTATCTATCTGTCTGTCTGTCTATCTATATACCTATCCATGTCTGTCACTCTATAATATAATATCTGTCTGTCTTACGCATGCGTTTTCTCAGCATCAGTGCAAACAACTATGATACAAAACTACTCTCTCTCTCTCTCTCTCTCTTTCTTTCTCTCTCTCTCTCTCTCTCTGTTTATTGGGAACTAAACACAGTGAGTGAATACAAACTGGCCATTATTCTCGGGTAAACTGATGAGATCGGTACGACCAGACTGACTGATATTTACGTATTAGCTCTGAATCATTAGCATCGTTTACCACACCTGCCCCACCTGGTAATTAACTGGGAAGGTATTAACGACGATCTAACAAACACACGAGCAATGAGGGATGTCGGGGACGGGGCGGAATGAAAGATTACAACAGAGATGAAAAAGTGTGTATAAGAAGGTGGGATGGGACAGAATGAAAGACTGCAAGAGAGAAGATGAAAGAGTATTTTGCAAGAAGGGGGGATTTGATGGAATACAAGACTGCAAAAGAGAAGATGTGAAGAATTTGTATAAGACTATGGGATGAAATGGAATGGGCCAGGATGGAATGAAACCCTTCTGCTGAGGAAGAATGCCAGAAGATAGGCTGGAATGTAACGACGAACTACAGCTGATGACGATGAAAAGTAGAACTGAAGTTGAGACCGGATGCAACGGAGGTGCTGACTGATAAGTTTGGATGGAATGTTTGACTGCACCTAATTCTATAGTTCTTTCATCTTAACTTGGCCCCGCGTTTCATATTTTCATACCTTTTTTCATGTACTCAGTGACAGAAAAGACAATGCTAGTGCTCTACATTTTCATAGCACTTCTTCGTGACCAGCACCGTATTCTGATGTTTATGACAGAAAAGATAATGCTACTGTTCTGCATCATTTTCACAGCAGTTCTTCGTGACCAGCATAATATTCTAGCGTTTATCAATTGTTATGGGTCAGCATTCATGATGGAGAGATGGCAGTTTTAGGATACGTTAGGGTACAATGAGAATAGACGTGATTGCGGAGAGAGATTTTTGTCGCGGCCACTCTGAACAGGTGGAAAAAGATAAAGTGTCGAGGAATAAATAGACAAAGAGATAACCATAAATAAAAGGCACGGCACACGCGTCACTATATAATACCAGCTTAACGATGAGGCACGTTATAAATGAACGGCTTGGCAATATTGCAGAGGGCATGTAATTAACCTCTTCAGCCCGAGCACGAGTTATTATATACATACATAATATTTACACACACACACACACACACACACATATATATATATATATATATATATAGATAGATAGATAGATAGATAGATAGATAGATTTACAGAGAGAGAGAGAGAGAGAGAGCACACCACGAGAAAGTTTGTATTAAGCATGTCCTTCTTGCTTAATTACACACACACACACACACACACACACACACACACACTAATAACATCATTAATTAGGCGTAGAGGCGGTGGAAGGAGGCCATGACCCCCTGTCAGCATCATATCAAAACACCGTTGCTGGGCGACAACTGACCCGCCGGAATTGGAGAATTAACCATGTACGAGTCACTAAAAAAAAAAAATCGTGATGTAACCCAACGCCTAGAAGGTTTTGATAAGTGCCTATCAACTGTGCGAGTCCTTAACCCCTTTAGTCTCAGTATGTCATATTTACTTTTCATCTGACGATTTTATTCAGCTTAGGGTACATTATCGAACCAGAGGGGTTAAAGACAGCCCTCATTAACCTTTTCAGTACAAAAGGCCTTTCCTGTACTGAACCAAATCGTCCAGGTGTTCCCTAGCACTTCTTCCTTAGCGATTTATTTTTGGATATGGATCGTTAATATCCTTTGGTACGTCATCTATGCAGAATATGGCGATATTAGAAAGATTAATCTAATACGGATATCGACAGTAAGGTGTAAAAGGCAAAATTATTTGCTTAGAATAAATGTCAGAAAGCTTCCATTACCGACGAGAATACATGCCAAGGAGTTCGGTTTGCCCAGTAAGGATCACCCTTAAAAAACCGTAACATTGATACTGTCAGTGATGAACAACGCATATACTTAGATTTGCGTCTAGTATTACACGAGGATCATTAAGAAACAATCAGTATTTGCTGAGGCTCAGTCTTCCCCTAGAATACGATCCGAAATGGAATTTTTACGGATGAGTCCAAGACAAGGGTTGCCATCCCTTTTTAACTTGGCAGCCGTCGGATTGACTCTGATAGGTAATTTGAAGCAATGTGTGTAAGGTGTGTCTATGAGGTGAAGCCAGGATTCCGAGGCTTAAACATTGAATGAATGTGTGGCCCATTTCTACGCGTGTGCTGTTGATTGGTTTCCCACTATCGTATTATTTCCAGTTTTCCAGCTATCTCCACCTTACCTTATCTTACGTGAGGGGGGGAAAAAGAAGCGGGATGATAATGACGATAATACTGATGATTTTTTTATCTTGTACCCATCAGCTGTACATTTGATTATATTACTAGTTTTGCATATTATTTTATACGTAGGTTTTACGGGTGCTCAATTGGATAATCGCTCATAATTGGCAACCCTTCACAATATATTTTTTTCCTCAAAATTGCATTACACGCATGATTGTGTGTGTGTGTGTGTGTGTGTGTGTGTGTGTGTGTGTGTGTGTGTGTGTGTTGTCAATACTTGTGATGAAATTTGGTTACCTAAGTGACAATGCACACAGAGCTAAACAAAGCTGCTGAGTATGTGTGTGGAGTGATGGGGGAGGGGAAGGGCGAGAGGTGAGGGCTCCTATGCGTGTCTGGGGAGAGTGAAGGGAGGTTAATTAGAGGGAGGAGGGGAGAAGGGGCGGGGTAAACTAGAAGTAGGGGGGAAGGAGGGGGAGTCTAGCCATGGAGGAGGTAAAAACATTGAAAGACTGTGGAAGCTGAGTTGCCGTCATTCATAATACTACAGTGGTATTTTTTGACAAGGACTGTATCATCTAACTCATTACGATGACTTTTTCTTGCAATCTAGTCACACCCAACAATTTTAATAAACTTAGGAAATACCTCATTATGAAGGAGTTGCTATACGCTGCTAACTTCACCCACGACGGTTCGGTAAGTCTCCCCTATCTTACAAGTAAACGTCTGGAGATAGCTACGAGTAAAACAGAATAAGACGTCCTCGTAGTGAAGTAGTTATTGTACAAAATGATACAGATGCCGGTTCAGGGATGTGTCAATGTGGAATAAATAACTGCAACAATTTCGGGCATGAATAATTAAAAATCTCCTAACCTGAAATGACTATCTATACTGAATGAACGGAAGAAAATATGAACCTGATATATGTGAATGAGTGAATAATAATGAGAGTGCATTTGGAGCTCAGTAATTAGCACAGTAAACATTGTCAAGAACTATGTCAGAATAATAATAATAATAATAAAAAAACAGCCACGTTTTAACAAGAATACTAATTGCCATAGCCATGCATTTGCATATATTCGCATCTGCGTATTAAGTTTCAGGTATTAACGCATCGCTTTCAGTGTAAATGTAAAATTGCAGAGTCGCTTTTCCAACATGCTGGTAATGTGTGTGTGTGTGTGTGTGTGTGTGTATAAAGGTATTGTTTTTTTTATTATCTGATAGTGAGTTGTTATTCCTATGTGCCCTGTTCTCAACATGTGCAGCAGTCTGTTAAGTAAAACCTACGCACTTTGTACTTACGATGTACAGCCGTGAAATGAACAGCCAGCATCCTAATTTTCACTTCATCCTCGTGTTCCCGCAAACCAAAGCACTATTCTTCAACCTTAAATAATCCTTCTGGCAAACTCTGGCTTGCTCCTGAATAACTCACCAAGTCTGGAAAACCATAATAGTGAAGCCTGAATTCACTGGGCTGATCTTCTGTAATACGGCTTTTCTCTGCCTCTCGTCTCACATCGTAAACAAACTCTCTATCTCCCATTGTTCCCAGACCTGCGCACAACCTTTGTTGCCTTCCACGGAGCCACTGTTTACTCTCTTAAGAAATTTCTTGCCTACGCACACATATCAGGCTACAAGAGATTACGTAGGATATTCTTTAAGGTTTCTTATGAATCGCAAATATTACTTTTACATAGTAGCAATTTTTGCAGCCTTAAGACACAGATCAACAGAAACAAACACACACACCTACACTATCACTTGAGATTTAGCCTCACTGGTTAAGTTGAAAAAAACTCACATATCTACAGAATTAAAGAGGCGCATGAAACCAATAAAACAGTATGGATCATAAACACTAGCAAAAAAAAAAGCAGGTATAACACATTCTTTAAAAGACCAAGGAAATCAGATACTGACTTACAGGTCGCCGATAATTTGCAAAAGTATTCGTTTTACCTCCATATGAACCCTGGATGGCAGTGTTGTAGTTGAACGTGAATCTTTCTGAGCGAACCATCCCCGCCTAGAATTTGAACCTCCCTGATTCAGATGGAACGGGAGGAGTGTTGCCAAAGGATTTCGTTTCGTTCCAAAACATCCGTACAGGTTTTGAGGATCTGCGTTAAAATGTACAAAATACGACACCAAGGAATAAATCTTCGGGGATTTTTTTCATCCATGCAACAGAGAACCCAAAATTCTATATACTAAGTGATCAAAAAACATTAAAACGCACGGAAATTTAGCCGTGAGAGTGCATTTTCGAGGGGAGTTGTAATGCTCACCCAGGGAACTGAAAACCAGGCCTCCCGAAGTTTGAATCCCAGAGTGAGACAGTGGCGGAAAAAGGTTCGAAACGCCACGTACTCAGACCTTACCTCCCGCTCAAAAAGATTAGTACGACGGTATAAAAATTTCGGACGGGTCTACTGCACAGCCCTATCAAGCATCATCTGCAGTATTACCGGAACATGTAGGAGTGACTTTGTGCTTGTGATGACGGTGCTGTGAACCTCATTTTGTACATCATCCTGCCCGATTCGTCAGCAGTTTCCCCATCTAACCTTCCGTCATGGTAAGTGCAAGGGGAAGCGTTAGGTATGGGGTTCTTTGAAAGGTAGTTTTGAAAAGAGGACAGTATCCGAGTGTCTCAAACTAGTGAAGGGAGCGAGGATGCTACGGGGGAGAATTCGTGCCTTAGTAATTAGCATGTTAAATTTAGGACGCCGTAGAAGTTATTATTTCTTATAATTTGATAACATCCGTTTGTATATGTGAAGTTGTGGTGGTGATTTTTGGGTTAAGTATTCGAATGACGATGAGGAGTGGAAGAATACCCGACCTGCTACACCTACATCATAATTACGCTATCCCTGAAGTGATGTTTGACGTTACTGAATTGTACCCATGTTGTTGTAATGATGGCTTTCGTTTAGTTGTTCTTTATATTGAGGTAGGGACTGCATATTCTTGAGGGAGGGCGAGTGTTGATAGCGAGGGATGAGAGTGTCTGGCAATACTGCAGAACTGGGATGTGGGGAAAGAGAGAGAGAGAGAGAGAGAGAGAGAGAGAGAGAGAGAGAGATGCAACAAGAAAATTAAGTAAGAAGGAAGTGAGGAAGAAGAGGGAGCGGGGAGATATGCGAAAATGAGTGGTTAAAAGAAAAAGTGAAATACGAAGGATACACAAAAGGATGAAAGTATAAGGAACAGAAGGAAAATGTGGAAGAGCGATGAAGAAGAGACGGCGTTGTATCAACAGAGAGGGAAGGAGAGAAGAGTTGAAGGTATCATAAGAGAGGAAAGAAAGAAAGAAGAAAAAGAAGAAGTTTAGTTATGACGACGAAGAGAACATATGAAAAAAGAAGAAAGGAAGGAGGAGGAAAAAGGAGACGAGGAAGGATGAAAACGAAAAGAATGCATGACTGGAAAAGAGGAAAGGGAGAGAAAAGAAAGAAGTATGAGGAAAAGGTAAGAAGAAAAAAAGCGCATGACATCAAAAAGAGAGAAAGGGGAGAGAAAAAAATATCAGAAAAAGGAAAAAACTGAGAAAAGAAGAAAGGAGAGTGTTAACAAAGAGAGAAGAGGATAGTGTGAGGGAAGAAAAATGAACTGAGAGAAAGAGAAAAAAAAAAGTGAAACAGAGGGAAGCAAGGAAGAAAAAAAACAGGAGAAAAAAGAAAAAAGTAAAACAGAGAGAAGCAAGAAGGAAGAAGAAAAAACGAAGAGAAAAAAGGTAGGAAAGGAGAAGGAATCAAGAAAAAGGAGAAAGCGAACTGACTGCATAGGTGATTTTTCAAGTCTAACATATTCTATAAGATTTCGCGTTCCCAAGAGGTATCGTCCACAAGGAATTGGACTGGGACTCACAAATGGACTGGACTGGACGGAGCGGCATCAAAGGACACACACACACACACACACACACACACACTCACAGGCATACTCGTACACGCGCGCGCATACCTGTACACAAACTATAGTACACAAAGGCTCACATTCTCTCTCTCTCTCTCTCTCTCTCTCTCTCTCTCCTTTGTCTCTTGCCTGACTTTAATCCCTATCTCCCTCTACCTCATTAATCGTTTTTCTTTCTCCAAATCCTTCATTAATGTGTTAGCCTCCCCTCACCTTTCAAAATCCTTTATTCTCTTCTTTTCTCTGTCTCTGCCCTTATCATTCTCTGCTCTCTTCCTTTCCTTTTTCCTTTCCCTTCCTTAACTTCCTGCCATCGTCCTTCCATTCTCGTCTCCCTGTGTTCCTTTTATATCTGGATTTTTCACTTTCCTGGTTATACTCTTTCTCAATCTTTCATTTTCGTCCATTCTTTCTCAGTCTCACTTACCTCCCCCCTTTTTTTTTTCTCTCCTTCACTTCCTTTTCTTCATCGTCTCTTACTTTTTCCCTTCCTTCTTTCCCAGTCTCTCACTTTCTTTCTTTCCATCTTTCTCCATCTCTCACTTTCTTCCCTTTCTTGATTTCGTCTCTCGCTATCTTTCACTTTCTTTCATTTCTCCCCCTCTGTCACTTTCTCCTCTTTCTTCTTTTCCCGTCTCTCACTTAAATAATTTCTCTCTTTCACTCATTTCTCCGTTTCTCACCGCCTGGCCTTTCTTGTTTTTCTTCCCTCTCTCACTTCCTAGATTAAATTCTTTCCCTGCTTCTCATCTTCTACGTGTTCCTCTTTCTCATTCTCACACTTTCTTCCTTTTCCTTTTCTCCGTCATTCACTTTTAATTCTTCCTCCGTCTCTCTCTCTCTCTCTCTCTCTCTCTCTCTTTCTTTCGTAAATCCTCTCCCTCTCTCATTTTTCTCTCACTTCTCCGTCTCATTTTGGCTCACTTTATCTCTCTCTCGTCGCTTTTTCTCCTCCTCTCATTTTCTCTCCATCTCTCATTCCTCTCACGTCCCCTCTTCTCAATCCCAATTTCCATCCCTTCTAGCTTCCTCGTTCTTTCCATTTTTCCTCCTTACCTCAGTTACTCTCAAATCCCTCCCCTCCTCTTCTCTTATGTTTATCCTCTTTTTTCTCTCCTGTATCCTCTCATGCCCTGTTTATCTCCGTCATATCTCCTAAATTTTCCTTCTTTCCTCCATATTCCCTCCCATTTCTCCACCTTTTCTTATCTCACTTGACCTCTTCCATCTTCATAAATTTCACTCCTCATATGGCCCTCCTCTCTCTCTCTCTCTCTCTCTTGTCCTTCCTTCAACTCTTCCTTGCCTATCGTCTTTCCTTCCCCCCCCCCTCCTTTCCATTTTGTTTTGTCCATTTCCTTTCCTCCTCTTCTTCTTACATCTCATTCCCTCCTCTTCCTTTCTTTTTCGTCCAAACCCTTTCCTTTCTAACCCTCTCCTTCCAAGCTTGTTTTGTCCTTTCTCCCCTCCTCCCAATTTCTTATTCTCTTTTCATTCTTCTTTTTCCTATTATTCTACTGTCTCTTTCTCCTTCATCTCTCATTTTCTCTAACGGCGACCTCCACCCCCACCACCACCACCATCGCCATAGCCCAAATCAGAAATACGAAAACACAAAAGCTGGTTGACCACATTGCAAAAATTCAGATTTTAAAGGTTCAGAATGTGTGTGTGTGTGTGTGTGTGTGTGTGTGTGTGTGTGTGTGTGTGTGTATGCGAGCGCGAATGTCGGTCTTTGTGTGTAAATAAGTCCGTGAACATAAGTCAGTATCTATACAGCATTCATGTACTGTACTAGTGTATGTGTGTGTGTAGGCTGTCTGTTTACAGATGTATTACTGTCTGCTTGTGCAAGTGCAGATGTTTGTATATGTTCTGCCAGAATAAGCATGTGCGTTTGGATGTGTGCATGTCTGAATGTGTACATGTATGCTCGTCTCGTTTTAAGCATGTGTGTGTGCGTGTCTGTGTATGTATGTATCTGCTTTTGCGGGCGTATGTATATCTGTATGTGCGGGTGAATGTATGTATCTGCATGTGCTGTCTATCCGTGTGTGTGTGTGTGTGTGTGTGTGTGTGTGTGTGTGTGTGTGTGTGTGTGTGTGTGTGTGTGTGTGTGTGTGTGTGTGTGTGTGTGTGTGTGCACGCCCGTTTGTGTATTATTCCCTGACGCGTGAGACAGGTCGGACAAAGCCGGTCTTCAATCAACCTCTCCCCCCCTCTCCTCTCTCTCGCTTTCTGAAGACGACAATGCAGAGGTGCCGAACAATAGCAGAGAAATTCTAATAACTTTCTTAGATTCCTTGAGCTTTCTTCGCAGTAATTAAGTGCTTCCCTGATTTCTTTTTAAAATTCTTCGTCTTCATCCAGTGTTCCATTATTACTTTCTTTAATTTTTTAGCTTTCTTCGCCATTTTTCTTCAATTCCTCGTCTTTGCTTAATGCTCCCTGATTAATTTCTTTCCCAATTCCTTTGATTTCGAAATAAAAAATCATAAATCACAACATTTGAAATTTTACAGAGATTATTGTAACATATTCACTTCTGGATATCCAAAGCTGAGGAGGATAGTCTATACTCTTTTACCCTGACTTGACCCAGATGTTAATATGTTTGCACCTTATTTCACGTAGCTCAGTGGCAGAAAAAGACAATGCTACGGCCCTACATCATTTCCATAATACTTCTTCGAAATTACTGTAGCATCGTATTCTACTGTTAATCTATCGCTACTGTTCAGTACTCAAGATGGAGAAATGGTAGTTTTAGTCCAGCTCTGAGTAACAAGAGTGTAGTGACATCCGGATTGGAGAATAGGCGACTTCGTACTGAAGGTGGTATCGAGTCCTTTCCATTCAAAGCCACCTGCCATTACTTGCCTGAGAATATATTAGTATCGGTATATCCTCTCTCTCTCTCTCTCTCTCTCTCTCTCTCACACACACACACACACACACACTCTCTCTTTCTGTATGTGTGTGTGTGTGTGTGTGTGTGTGTGTGTGTGTGTGTGTGTGTGTGTGTATGTGTGTGTGTGTGGTCAGAATAAATGCAGATGATGTAATATTAGAATTTCTTCATTAAAAAAAACATCGCCCTTCCAACTGCTATTTTCACATTCTTCTCCCTCCTCCTTTACATCATCATCATCATCATCGTCACCACTTTTTTCCCACCTGAAATAAAATCAGGGTATACAAATTGAATTAACTCACTCATTAAGTGGGGTCTAGCCTTACTTTACTAAAATGTGGTTACGGCAGCAAGAACATATCATATGGAAAGGAAGAATCACTTACAGCTCATCATTTTATCTGGACAGCAGTCATTAATTCCCTATTAAAAAATGGGGTGGGGACGTCGTATACATTAAAATAAGCCCTGATTATTTTACATTCTATTCCAAGCAAGCCCCTCCCCTTCCCAGCAATTAATCTTCACACGTCGTTCTCTGTCAGCCTGTTATAAAATTTAAGAGAGGTCACACATTCATTTCCCTAATGAGAGTTCTAATCTCCATCCCAAGGACACCACCCTCTAATGCCGCACCTCGTTATCTATCTGCATTCTTCCACCCATTCATCATCTTTCTCTCTCTTTGTGCGGACACTTGAGGTAAATGAGCAGTCGCTCACCCTGAGTGACATTATGTGCCCAGTTAACCCCAACCTTCCCTCGGAATTATAACCCTTATGGGACCACATACACTTGCAGCGTCCAAAACCAAATGACTACGAGGCTTTAAAATGTTTGTCGTGTGGTTACAACTGAACTTAGTAAATGGTTCCTGGGTTACAGGGAACCAACTGACTCGTCTCTTAGCCTAGTCACCAGAAGGTTTGCTCTGCAGTACATCAGGTGTTGATCAAAGCCCGAACTGAAATCAAATGAAAATTCTTTAGCGAAATTCCTTCCCTCCATCCCAAACAGGGGAAGAGTCGACCAGCATTTCTGAGTAATATTCCTTCATTCCATCGAAAGAATGTTACCATCGAAATGTGCGCTGTTTTTAACATAGTCTTTGAATATAACCAGGGGTTAAAGCTGGATAAATCCTCGTCAGCATTTCATGACATTCCTAGTAGGCTCCTTAATCCCGTTGAAGTTTACCGTCTCACAGGTATAAGCCACTCGTAAACACCCACACCATTCTTCATTCCATCATACTAATATTGCCCTTTTAGTCTTTTACCATGCACCCCTCTAATTAACGCATCCATCTCGTTCATATTTTATCTGGTTTATTAACTCTCATGGTTGCGTCTTCTCAAGTACATTGTCTCCCTGACGCCAAGCGATTTCATTCAGCTGAGAAGGAGTCATAGTAGCAGGAGAAAAAAGCTCGGAGGTAAACCAAACGGTTAATTTTAACCCCATCGGTACTCTATATTTTTATTCTTGTTACCGTTAACATCTTTATTCAATTTAATACACCCATTGTACTGAACGGATTAAGAAGTCTCACTTAACGCCTTCAGTACCTTGAATTCTATTATAAGGTATTCTTTTTTATCAGCAGACGATTTCACGCAATTAAGGAAAACACTGTGGTAGTAGTTAATCTTTACACATCGTTCTTACTCTGCCTGGACTCCAAAAGACCAAGTGTAAAATTACAGCAAACCATGAGCCTTAACTAAATTGTCGCCTCTACACTAAATTAAAACCAGGTGTTCTCCCTTTTTAGAACTTTTCCTTCCTTGTTTTCGAAGCCCTACCTCAACCCATCCATAGGCGGTAGAGCGGGTCAGGATAATGATAATGATGATGATTATGGAAGATGGTGATGATAACGTAAATCAAAGTAAAACTAGATACTTAAGTAAATACATTTACCCTTACCGGAACTCCAAATTAAAAACAGGGGCAAAATTAAGAGTAAAGTCTGATCCTTAACTCTATACTCTCACCTGCAGGCGGTATGGCCAGCAGGTATACTGAGGGTGGCAAGAGAGGCGGCCCACAGGAGGAGGAGGGAGGCTCGTGAATCAGAAGATTGGCCGCAAGAATGGTGGAGGAAGGCTTTTAAGGTGCGTGGCCGTGGGTGGCAGAGGCTGGCGGGGATTAGGAGTGTAGGTGTGTGGGGAAGGTGTGGGTGTGGGAAGTCTGGATCGGTCGAGAATGTGTGTGTGTGGGGGGGATGTGAATATGGGTTTTGGGGTATCTGGAAATATGTACGTGGAGAGAGCGAGTGTGAGTCCATGTAATATTCATGAGGGTATCTGTGTATGTGAGAAGTGGAGAGAATATCTGAATCTGTGTCAGAAGGACTATAGTGTGGGTATGGTGCATGTGGGAGCAGAGATTGTGGTGAGTATAGTGATATTAAAACTGTGTGACTACATGAGAGTGCATTGTGGGTGAGTGCAGGCGTGGTATGAATGAGTGTAGGTTTGGTTTAGTTACGGTGTGGGGATGGGTATGGTGTGGATGTGGGTTAGGTATGAGTTTGGGTGTAATGTGTATGAGTACGAGTATACATGAGCTTGTATGGGCGAGTATAGATGCGGTGTGGGTATGGCGAGGTGAGAAGTGTGGGTGTAAGTGTATATGTGGCTGTGGATGTAGGTGTGAATGTCTGAGTGTGGATGCAGCCTCAAGGGGGTTCCAGACGGGGTGTCCGAGGAGAAAGAGACGAGGGGGTGGGGTGGGGGAATTACGAAAGGTGCAGGGAAGAAAGGAGAAAGAGAGGATGGGAGGCAGTTAAGAAAAGTATATGAGAGACAGCGGAGGAGAGGGGATGAGAGCATTATGAAGGGTGCACGGGGAAAAAAGGAGGAGAGGGAACGGGGTGGGGGATAAAGAAAGGTATAAGAAAGAAGATAAGAGAGAGAGGGGGGGATAAGGGGACTGTGTGTGTAAGAGAGAGAGAGAGAGAGAGACAGGAGGGTGGGGGGAGTAGTTGGAGGCTCCAGTGAACGCTGATTGGGTCGTTTCCAGATATGAAGAAGGGAAGGAAGGGGAGGGGTCGTACCATAATCGTAAGGAAGCGAGGGCCCAGAGGCAGAAAAGATGGTCGTTTCTGAGTCGTAGGTGAAGGGGGAGGGTTTCCTTTCATCGTCATAGGAGAGGGGGAGGGGAGAATTCTAGGGGTCGTTTGAGAGGAAGGGGGTAGTTTGGGGTCGTAAGATACGGGGGAAGTTAGCTTATGGTTGTTGGAGAGGAAGGGTCGTTCTTGGTCGTTTGAAATGAGGTAGTCTAAGTGAGTTGGAAGGAGAGGATAGGGAACTAGGTGTTAACTGGTCGTAGAAAAGAAAAACGTCGTTCTGCGGAAGGTGGTCTCGGTGGGAAAGGGAGGAGGTCGTTTTGGGGAAGGTGAAGTCGTTTGGGGGAAGGGAGGAGATCGTGGTGGTGAAGATATAAGGAGGTCGTAGAAATTAGAATCGTGGACATTAGGGAAGGGAACAGGTGTTATTCTGGTCGTTGAAAAAGACAAGGTCGTTCTGGGGGAGATGGAGAGGTGGGGAGAGAGGGGGTCGTTTTTGGGAAGCTGGAGTCGTGGTGGGGAAGGGTGGAGGTCGTTATGAGGAAGCTGTAGTCGTGTTGGGAAGGGAGGAGGTCGTTTGGGGGAAGGTAGGTCGTTGTGGGGAAGGGAAGAGGTCGTTTGGGGGAAGGTAGGGTCATGGTGGGAAAGGGAGGGGGTCGTCCTCTGCCTGCACTCAGCCCTCTCCTGCCGTGATTACCTCTTTCTTACTTGATGAAATTTCTCTCTCTCTCTCTCTCTCTCTCTCTCGTAAGTCTACCAGATATCCTTATCTTGGCGTTTACGTGACCGCGGGTGTTTGTGAATGGTTTTGTGTGTGTGTGTGTGTGTGTGTGTGTGTGTGTGTGTGTGTGTGTGTGTGTGTGTGTGTGTGTGAGAGAGAGAGAGAGAGAGAGAGAGAGTGTGTGTGTGTGTGTGTGTGTGTTTGGTGTTATTATAGTTTTCACTGCTTTTGTTTTTGTTCTTTTTATGTTCCCTTTATGTGTTTTTTTTTTAATGTATTCTTTGCCTCAGTGTTGCTCCATGATGCGATTTTCTCTTTTTTTTTTTTTTCTTGTTTTCTAAATGTTTAACTCTCTGGAAATTCCCTAAGTTTTCGTCCAACTCTCCGAACTTCTTTAACACTGTCACGACCCCCCAAACTCACTCTCTCTCTCTCTCTCTCTCTCTCTCTCTCTCTCTCTCTCCTAACTATGCTAATTCAGTCTAACTCCCTCTGGCAGTATCTAACTCCAGTGACTCCTTCTAACTCCAGTGACTAAATCAAGTGACTCCTTCTAACTCCAGTGACTCCTGACTCCAGTGACGCCTTCTAACTCCAGTGACTAAATCCATTGACTCCTTCTAACTCCAGTGATCCGTTTTAACCACATGAACTACGATGACGCATTTTCTTGGTTAATTGTTTGCTGCCTCCAGACGATTTTAGTCAGCAAACAGGAAATCTTTTGTAGTGATGGGGCCAATGAAGATTTTTCCAACATTTCTAGTGCGAAAAATCTCACCCAAACTGAGTAAAATCGTCCAGTGGCAGTGATAATAAAGTGTAAGACGTCATCTTAGTGAAAGTCATAAGTTTTTCAATGTCACTCTACCTTCTTCTCATCCTCTAACTTTTGTAACTTTGCCCTACTCTAACTTTCCTGACTTTCTGGTTACCTATCTAATTCCTGCACATCTAGTCATCGTGCTTCTTCATTAATTCCTTAGCTTAATTCTAACACTCTAACCATCTTATCTTTATCAGTCTTCTGTCTATTTCTAATCAACATATTTCTCTACTGATTTCTTAACATGATATTAGCTCTAACTCTCCTGATTTCCTTTCCAACTCAGCTCCTAACTTCACCTTCAATAGCTACTTAATCCCAGTTAACTAAGGCTGTAACTGATTCATTAACCACTCTTTACCACCGTCCAAACAACCCATTTCATTTTTAACTGCCAATTAACCACCTGGCTAATTCACTTCCGACTCTCAAAATAAATCTGTATTAGTTTCTCTCCTTGCTCATTTTCTAATGATTCAGCTTTACCCCTCTTGTAACTATTTTCATCCTTTTCTGTGTTTTATTTTTTTGATTATTACCTTTCTAATTATTTTCCATTCTCAAAACTAGCCTCTGTATTTCCTCTTTTTTTCTTAATTTTTCTGCTTCTCACACCTCTTTGTAGCTGGTGTATTTTTATCCTAATATGTATTTCGTTTTTTTTTTTTCCGATTCAGCCGCTCTCTCACTTTTCTTTGTGGCTATTCTCATGCACTTGTATTTCAGGTCACGTTGCGTACTCCATTCCACCTTCCTTAACCCTCACTCTTTTCCTCCCTGCCTTACCACATCCTCCGAGACCTTCCACCATCTTACCCAATCTATTCCACCTCTTCCACCACTGTCACTTCTCTCACACATTCTTCTCAATCCCCCTCACTTCTTTCTTACACTTCCCACTTTCTTCTCACCTTCCCTAACTCACCCCACCCTTCCCATCTCCTTCCCAACTTACCTTACACTTTTCCAACCCCTCCCATCTCTCTCACCTATCTCCCTCTCACCTCCATCTCACCCTTTCCACCTTCCTCTCATTTTTCCCGCCTCCCATCTCCATTTCATCTCCGACTCATTCTTTCGTATCCAAAATACCTTCCTTCCACATCTCCAGATCCACTGTACCTCCCATACCACCAAATCCACTCTACTTCCTACACTTCCAGATCTTTCCTACCTTCTTCCCACCACCCTCCTAACGTCTCTCACCTACTCATATCCATCCCCTTAACTTTTCTCACCTCCTCTCGACCACCCTCCTAACTTCACTCGCCTCCATGCGACCATCCTCCTAACTTCTCTCACCTTCCTCTCAAATATCCTTAACACCCTCGTCGCATCTCACTCACCTTTCCAACATAGCTTTCACATCCCTCCCACCGCATTATAAAATTCCTCTCCTCTCACTTCCTCCCTCCCTCCCACCGATCCTGACTCCTCTCAACCATCTCTCATAATCTCAAACACCGCTGTCACTTCTCAGCTATCTCTCCAGCTCGTCTCTCACATCCTTCCAACCTCATCAT
>NC_137063.1:42839845-42872345 GCF_032717465.1 Coenobita brevimanus
ATACGGCTGGTTAATATCATTTCGTACGTTATCTGTGCAGAGTATAATGATATTAGAATGATTTAAGTAACAAAAGAGGACGGCAAGATGTAATAAACAAAATAAATCGCTTAGGAAGAGGTGTTAGGGAGCTTCCTTAACCGACAAGAGTACGGTCCTAGGTGTCTTTCCTGAAGTGAATAAAATCGTGTGACGGTAACGATTTAAGAAATGTCATTATACTGAAAGGGTTCATTAAAGCTGAGTCAAGAAGGTAGAGGTGGAATAGAACTTATTATACGAATAAAGGGAATGAGTCAAATGATCGATTATATTCAATGCGTGAAAGTCTGAGGCCCAGTGATAAAACGGTTGAGCTGGAATCACTCAGAGAAAATAAGCCAGAGCGAACAGACAGGGAATGAGTTGGCCAAATAGCTAATTATCAGACTAAATCAGCCTGTTTGGAATTAGTTCATGGTAGTATGAACTGAACAATAACTTAACCGAATAAAAAACCAGAATTAATATACTTGTTCTGGGTGACAGCGATAAATTTCTTCTGTTGCAATTATTACTACAGCAAAACCTTGATTACTGATAATATTTTCAAGGTATACGAGACAGAGATAAGCATGCTACCCCACTTCTCTACACTTGTGTTGCACGTATTTTTTTTTTTTTTAAGCATTTGTGACACAGGATGGGGAGTTGTGGAGGAGATATTTCACTGGGGACTTCCTTCTCCTCAAACCCATACCCTGAACATCAAAGAACCATCCTTAATAATCCGTATCACTCCATGTGTACGAGGGAAACGAACAGATAATACGCTAACCTCCATAACTCTATATAAAACACACATCACTCTTGCCAAGTGATACATAATGATCAGTGGTCGGGCCATAAAATATCTGGTCTGCCTTATGTCCATGTTACTATTTTTTTTTTTTTTACCTAAAGTAGTATACAGTCTTTACGAACAAACATTAACACCAGTCTCCACAAAATAACTGTGTGTGTGTGTGTGTGTGTGTGTGTGTGTGTGTGTGTGTGTGTGTGTGTGAGAGAGAGAGAGAGAGAGAGAGAGAGAGAGAGTCGGCCAGTGAGTGAATGGGTGAGATAAAGTGAACGAAGGCGAATCCCAGACCCTCATCAAGCCTTGCAGTAAATTCGCCGCCTTTGATATGAGAGTCGGGGCGGATCCAGGATGGGTAAAGCCACTGGGGAAATCATTGACGCTAACTTGAGACGGCAGGTTATTAGTTCATGGCGCTCGGGTTACCAACCACCAAACACGATCACTGTTATTTTCTCACACCCTCTCTAATTCTAATGGCTATCTCTAATTCTAATGGCTATCTCAAATTCTAATGGTTACCCCTAATTCTAATGTTCCCTCCCTTTAATTTCGATATTTATATCTTAATTCTAATATTCCTTTTAATGCTAATGTCCCTTCCTTTAATTTCAATATTCTTCTAATTCTAATATTCCTCTTAATTCTAATGATCCCTCCCTTTAATTTTAGTATTTATCTCGTCTACTATTCTCTCTATCTGTGAACGCCAAATGATCAGGAATGGTTTCGCACACTATACTCTTTTCATGCTAACTTGGCCCAGATATTCGTCCTTTTGCAGCTTATTCCACGTAGCACAGTGGTAGAAAAACACAACACTGCGCCTTGTTATCCTTTTCATAGCACTTCTTCGTGACTAGCATCATATTTTAGTGTATATCTCTTGTTACTACTCAACATTCCAGATAGAGCGATGGTAATTAAAGGCCAATTTAAGGTAAAAAATAAGGTATAATTTCAGAGTAATTTTGATGTTTCTTCCCCCCCTTTTTATTATTGTGTATTAAATTTCAGTGCTGCAATTAATCTGTATTGCCAGGTGCTTAATCCTAGAGATTCTCGAATTAGCTAATCCCTCTCTCTCTCTCTTCATAAAAAACACTGATTATTCTTCTCACATTCAAAAAATTTCCACGCTTTTTCTCACTTCTTGGTCTATTGCAGCATTTATTGGAGAGAGAGAGAGAGAGAGAGAGAGAGAGAGAGAAGGAGAGGATAACTGAATCAAAAATGAAATGAGAGAGAGAGAGAGAGAGAGAGAGAGAGAGAGAGAGAGAGAGAGAGAGAGAGAGAGAAGGAGAGGATAACTGAATCAAAAATGAAATGAGAGAGAGAGAGAGAGAGAGAGAGAGAGAGAGAGAGAGAGAGAGAGGATAACTGAATCAAAAATGAAATGAGAGAGAGAGAGAGAGAGAGAGAGAGAGAGAGAGAGAGAGAGAGAGAGAGAGAGAGAGAGAGAGAGAGAGGATAACTGAATCAAAAATGAAATGAGAGAGAGAGAGAGAGAGAGAGAGAGAGAGAGAGAGAGAGAGAGAGAGAGAGAGAGAGAGAGGAAAAGATGTGTGGGAGGGAATGGATTAGCCAGTGTAAAAATGAAATGAGAGAAGGGGAGAGCGAAAAAGAAAAGAAAAATGTGTGTGGGAGGGGAAATAAATGTAAAGAAATGAGAGCGAGAGAGAGAGAGAGAGAGAGAGAGAGAATCTAATTACAGTAAAAAAATAATTAGGCGGGACTACGGACTTTTTTTTTTTTAGGAGGCAATATGAGAATGGTAGTTTTTCTAAGGAACACGTCTTAGGGGTCCTTCCTCTCATAGTCCCACATTTTCTGTCGTCTGTCAGTACGAAACTTCTAATGTGCCAGGTTTCACAGTTACCTTCATGCTTTTTCATATCGTAGGTGATTATCTATTCTTCCTCAGTTCAAGTGCTAGCCCCCCCCCCTCTTCAAAAAATAAAAAGCCAGCACCATACAGTTGGCAAAATGTGAGGGTGTTATATGTGAGTGTGTTATTATGTTAGAAAAACCTCCAATGGCCTCAGGGAGTTTCAAGCCCATGCACAATTTATGGCCGTCACTCTAATTTGTGCCTTTCAACCACCCTGTCTCATACTATCTAAAATTCTTATGTTCCCTCATGTTCTCGGAAACTAAGCGTCCCCTTTGCTCAAATTTTAAACTCCATGTTTCTACAAAATCTAACTCCTTGTCATGTTCCAAAAATGTATGCCTCTGTTGAATTCTATTCCTCCTAGTGCTACTTGAAAGCCCACTGCCCTAATTTTAATATTACGTCATCATCGCCTCCATGCTCTTCGTCGCAAATCCTTGCTATTCCACGTATCCATTTAAAAGGATCAATCAGACCAATAATCTTCATGAATAATTCGTGTTACATAGCATTTCACAAAACACTTTGTGTGTGTGTGTGTGTGTGTGTGTGTGTGTGTGTGTGTGTGTGTGTGTGTGTGTGTGTGTGTGTGTGTGTGTGTGTGTGTGTGTGTGTGTTCGACTATGAACAAGGCTTAACAGCCCGTTCCCTGAGGCTCAGTAGCTCTCCTACGCACCATAAACCACCACATGTCACCATTCCGGCGCTAAACCCATCATTCATAGCGAATAAATGCTAGGGCTGTCTCCTACAGGACTGGTGTAAGGGTATTATCGGGGGTGTTTTTAAGACATGTCGGCGGTCTTATGATAGATCAGTAAGTCATTTTTTTCGAAATTCAAATCCTTAAACTTCCGTGCCCCAGCCTGGATTCGAACCCGCATCCACTGGGCCAGTAGATCGCCCTTCCACCAACTTGGCCATCGCCACTCCATATTCTACACAGCAAAGTAATGCGCGATTTATTTATACAGTAAGTTAAATGTATCATTAAGACCTGCAGTACAATGACTTTCTATCTGTGTTCTGGTTACTGCCCGACGAGTTTTGTTTAGCTTATTGAAACCTTGCTTACTGAAGAAATAACTTGTAATATCTCAGTACTTGTATGTTGCTAGTTTGTCTCTCTCCTATTTCTGTTTCTTCCTTAGTTCTCCACATTTTTTTATTGTCACTCTTCCCATTACTGTCAGTATTATATCACTCTCTTATCTTTTCCTTCTTCGCATTCTTCATAGTGAATGTCTTACCACTCAGTTATCTTTTCCTGCCCTTATTTCTGTTGCTTCCCCACCACACCTCTCCTCATGTCAACTTATTGCCATTTCCCCTTCACTGTTTCCGGTTTTTCTGGTTCTGAGTGCGGTGAACATTAATCTAATAAATGTAACCCTACTGAATATCACATGTTTCATCCCGCCCAACATTTTCCACTTTCGCTTCAACTTTTCTCTCCCTTCCATATTTCATAGACTCCTCCCTCCCACCGCCCTCCCTCCTTTCGCCCCCCTCCTCCACGTTTCAGCCCCTCTCCCCGTCTTTCACCTTGCCTTATGCGTCTCTCCTCCTCCTCTCCACTTTCTCTCCTCCCACCCTTACTTCCTGCTACTTTAATCTCTCTCTCTCTCTCTCCCTTCATCTGATACAACCCCCTCTTCCCTCCATTTCTACCCCCTCCACTCCTACCTCCCTCTCTGCCCTCTGCTTCACATCCATCCTTCCTCTCTCCCTTCCACTCCTCCCATCACTTTCTCTCTTCCTTCCACTCCTGTCTCTTTCACTCTCCCTTTCACCTCCACATGAACCTCCCTCTTTCCCTTAACCTCCACTCCTACCTCCTCTCTACATCCACGCCTACCTCCCTCTCCTCTCTACATCGACTCCTACCTCCCGCTTTCCCTTCCAATCCTACCTCTCTCTCTTTCATCCATTCCTACTTCCCGCTTTGCCGTCCATCCCCACTTCTGCTTCCCCCTAGGCCTTCCACCACCACTCCTTCTTCCCTCTCTCCCTTCCATTTTCACTCCTACTTTCCTTTCTCCTCTCCACTTCCACTCTCCTCCCCACTCCTGTCTTGCTTCTTCCACTCCAACCTCCTCCCCCCCCCTCTCCCCAGGGCCTCTCCCCCTCCCACTACTTCAGGTCTTACCTCCATCTCTTCACTTTCACTTCTTTCTTTCTCTCTCTCTTCTGCCTCTCTCTTCGTCATTTCACTATTTACCTCGCTCTCTCCTTCCACAACCCCATATCCACTGACCCACCTCCTCATTTTTTTTTTTTTTCGTTCTTTTCCAGCCCTTTTTTTTTATTTTCCTTCTTCCACCTCTCTTTTATTACTTCCTTCTTTCTCAGACTCTTCAAAGTTTCACCACCCAGTTTTTCGTTTTCTTTTTTCCATTCTTCAGCTTTCTCCTTGTCATCATTCTTCCTCTTCTCTCCCTCAACTTTCCCTTTTCTCGAACTTCAGACTTTCAGTATCCACGCCTTCACTTCCCTACCCCTCCTCTACTCTTTCCTAATTTTCAGTCTGATATCTCACTCTTAACTGAATAAAATCGTCAGCCTTTAGCAGTAATAGAGGATACGAACCTTCGTTTTACACACCCACACCCTCCCAATCTCCTACTTAGCATTTCGTCCCCTTTCCTTCTCCATTCTCTCTTTCCCAAAACTCAGTCCCGTCTCTCTCTCCTCTCCCCCTTCCTACTTTTTCCTACTCACTCTCCTTACATTTCCCATTCCACTATCTTTCAAGTCCTACGTACTTTTCCTTCCCTTCCCCATTGTCTCCAGTTCCTATCTTTCTTCTACAGGTATTTCCACCACCCTTACTGTATCCTCTGCTTACCCTACCACCACCGCTATCAACTCTGTCTCTCTACTCTCTCCATCACCTCTTATCTACACCCCTCCACCTTCACCTCCTCTCTACCTCCCTAATACCTCCATCATGTCCTCTCTTCTATCACCCATACTCCTCTCTCCATACACCCCACCCCTCCCAGCCTCCATTTGCCGGCATTAACGCGAATCCCCGAGTGGCATCATTTTAACTCCGAATTGCTGGCACGATGACGACTGTTTCCCCCCACACGTCAGAATTTTAATGAAACTAAAGCTGAAATCACCGTCCCACACCGACTTTTATCTTCCCTACGCTCCTTTCATTCCCCCTCTATGAGACAGCGCGTACCCAGCCGTGTTTTCGAATCCATCCGTATCTCGTTTCCCCAGAATTTAGGTCCTCTTTTTCCAGCTACTCGGTTCCGGTTTACCTTCAACCTGTCGTATTCATCCAAGCTGTAAAATTGGGGACCTGGGTGTAAATTAGATTGCTGCATGTGTTACTGTAGGACAGTGGTTTCCAACCTTTTCTAATTCTCGCCCCCCTCACTGAATGACACGTTCCCTGCGTCCCCCTTCCTCAAATACTATATTTTACTGGCATAGTTGGCACATGTCAATAAATATAATAGATTCTTAATGTTTGAAACAGTGTATATATTCAGAGAACTAGATTTCTAATTCATATCTGAAATATTTTTCCATATTTAGAAATTACTGAATTCCGTCATAATTCATAGTTTTCAAATATAATTACCCTCTTTATCAAGCCTTCGCCCCCCCCCCAGGCAGCCCTTCGTGTCCCCCAAGGGGGGCGCGCCTCACTGGTTGGAAACCACTGCTGTAGGAGATGATTGGGACACAGGCAGTTGTTTGTTTGTCTTAAAGACCCTCGTGCAGTAGATAGGCATGAATGTTTTTTTTTTTTCCTGATCTGTTCGTGGATTCTAACTTCTCAGTCAATTCCCGGTTCTAATCGATCTATTCTTCGATTCTCCTTTCTCCTAATCAGTTACCCCTTGCAGTCTAATGTATTCGCGGATTCTTACTTCTTCCCAATCAATTCTCACTTGCAGTCCTGTCAGCTCGTGGATTCTTGCTTTCTCCAAATCAGTTTCCGCTTCTTCCCACCCAGTTCCACTTCCAATTAGCCTGTTTTTGGATTCTCGTTTCTACTCGGTCAGTTCCAGCTTAGAACTCAGTCTCTACTCAGAATCTCCTATCCTTCATTCAATTACAGCTTATGATCAGTCAGTTCTTGGACTCTCTTTTCTTCCATCCGTTCAGGTCCAGTTTCAACCCATTCCATTTTTCCTTCAACCGTCAGTTCTTTTCTACCCAGTCAGTTTCCGCTGCTGCCCACTGAGATCTCGCTTCCATGGTCCAATAAAGTCTTGCGTCCTTGGTGTACCACAGTGTGAGAAGGTTTGAGGATGTTCTTAACCGGGTGAGTATGATGACCTTTTTTTTTTTTTTTTAAGGTAGGATCTTTATGACCGCCGAACGATTCCAATGAGGTAAAAAAAAAAAAAAAAATCTTGTAATTTTCGTAGTAATGTGCTGAGAAACAAACTCCATTAACTCTGTCAGTACGATTGCATCTATATTTCATTTAGTTTTTGGTACCTTTCAAGCGATTCTGCATAGTCGAGAGGAGCTGTTCTGGACCAAAGGGACGTGAGAAATTTCCATGGGAGAAATGGAAGACGAGAGCAGTTGTGTGTGTGGGGGGGGTGCGTGTGTGTGTGTGTGTGTGTGTGTGTGTGTGTGAGAGAGAGAGAGAGAGAGAGAGAGAGAAACATACTCCCTCATCAGGCAGCAGTAACACAATGAGACGTCTTAACAGCCAAATTCATCCTCCAGTTTCCTGCCCTTAACACACAACTACCTCATTCCCGACAACTGTAACAAATATACACTGCTATTCACAGGAGGGGGATTGACCTTTTAGCCCCTTCACTCCGATGATGTATTAGTTTATTCCTGATACCTCTAGACGATTTTATTCAGCTTAAGAACAGGGCCTGACTTTTGTTGCCCCCAGACGATTTCTTTCAACTTAGGGGGCGCCCGTAGTGGACGGGTTTGTGAATGGTACATCAAACCCCTCCAGTCTGAAAGGTCTTCCCTAAACTGAATAAAATCGTCTAGGGACAGAGAAAAAAAAAATCAAAAGTACGTCATCGCGTGAACGCGTCCGTCGTAAGTTGGAACAGCATAAAAACTGAAGTGGAACAGCATAAAAATTGAGTAATCTTCAAAATGTGTATCACAGTAAATGTTCACTTTTCTGGTGTCCTAAGTTTTTCTTCATCACAGGAGCTCGTCAAATGATCTAAGGTAACTCGCTGCCAGAGTATTCACTGGGATGTATTTCACTCTTGCTACCGCCAGACTGAAAGATTTAACCGTCCCCTTCCTTTTTATGCATTGAGTATAATCATACAAGCCTTGTTGTACACTTATTTAAGGTACCCCAGGAGTGACGGTTAAGTGCCCTGCCTGGTTTAAAATTGCGACTCCAAGAGGCAGATAGAGGGTTTTCGATCACGTAATACCGCTAGGAACACAGACCGGCTATCTATCCCTGATATTCGGGACTCAAGTAACCTAACCAGAGTTGGAAAAAAAAAAAAAAAAAAAAAAAACTCATGCCCCTGTCTAGTAAGTGGATGTGTCGGAGTGGTTATTGTTATTATCGGCATTTACTAGCTTGCATAAAGACGCTGCTACTTAACCTGCCGTATATCAGTACTGGTTAGTACTTGGATGGGTGACCGCCTGGGAACACCAGATGCTGTTGGCATCCCTACGTGTCAAGTGGGGTTGGTGGAGGATTAGTGCCCCTCCCTGTAAAACAATTAACTCTAAGCCGTTGGCCACCCCGTTTGGGATACATGGCGTCTGGCAATGAATGAATGAATGAATATCAGTACTGTATGATATACGTTAAAAACTAAACATTTATATATTTCTTAATTAAATTACTAGTACAACCTACCAAGTAACTTACCTAAATTTTGCTGTCAAAATTATCCCTACCTAGCACAAAATGGTCTAACGCAACCGCACCTAGTTAAATTAACGTAACCCAATAAAATCCTTCATGATCAAATATATCTTCATTCATTCTATACTGACCTTAAGCTAAAGCACTATATTCAGAAAGTTAAATATACAAATATCCCAGTAAACAAGCAAAACACACACACACAACCCAGCCTTTCCCAACAACAAAAAACTGAACCCATGGGAAAAATATAATTCATTTTCTTACTGGGCGGGAAAGGTAATCCACAAATGGCAACTTTTTGCACTGCTGTTGTCGTAATGTTATTTTCACCGCTCTCTCTCTCTCTCTCTCTCTCTCTCTCTCTCTCTCTCATATTATAATCAAATCTTATTTTTTCCCCTTTTCCAACGATGTCTCTCTGCTGTACCACATAACTAACATTGTTGACATCTCACTCTCTCTCTCTCTCTTTATTGTATAGTTTCATCAACTATTTCTCTCCCTCCTTTCCCAGTCATTTCCATCTATTTTGTTAGAGAATTATGACTTTTGATTCTCTCTCTCTCAGAAAAAAAAAAAAAAAAAAAAAAAAAAAAAAACACGGTACACCAGCCTCTGATACATTTTCAAACCCCCTCCTGCCCGCGGCGAGACCACACACACAGCGAGGCTGTTTCTTATTTCCCATTTCTCCACCCGATTTTAGGGAGATGGTGGGCCCAGCTGGTTATTTCTTTTCCGGCGGCAAGATATCACCACTCTGGCTTGACTTTATTTGCTGGTGTATGCCATCTGCCTGTTCACGGATATTTTCGGCGATATTTTGTTTTGCATTGCTTTTACCTTGATTTTTGTAAGGATTTTGCTTCCCTTAATGTTTGTATATGTTTTTGTTTTGGTATATGTGAACTGTGTTTTAATGTATGCGTGGATAATGTGCTGGTCCAAATGCACGTGTCACCTACCCCCATGACCAATGTAACGCACAACACTTAAATGGGCTGCAATTGCTTACTACCAAAATCAAAGCAGTATCATTTCACCACACCGCTTTGTCTACAGCATATTATATAAGTAACTTACAAACCGAATGAAAGTATTGTCCACTGTATGATACACCCTTACGTAACAAGCGACATCTGCATAAAGACAGGTATACTAAACGGTGATTTACATCTTTTATATATAATGGTACAAGTGTCTGCTACCTCCATTACGTGTTCTCTTGTATCATAAAACATGGCTTATTCAGCTGTGCCGTCATCAGTGACAGATGTATGGGAGGAGACGCAAAAAGGAAAGAACCTCCTCCACCCCAGCCTCACACCCTCCCTGAACACTCCCGTTTAAGGGTCTGACATTTTTATCTTGATATTTGTTGATGATAGTATTCTTTTATTTTGGTGTTTGTCGTTTACATTTCTGCTGTGATGTCTGTGTATACAAGAGTCAATCATCATCATAACCATCACCAGATTTTGGTAGTAAAGCGTTTTGTTGAGCATAATATATGGGTATCACTGATACGGGTGTAATATTTTCATATACAGTATTTTCAATGTATGTATGATGTTTACATTATTGTACAGTACATGTCCTCTGCCTGTTCACGTGTATTTTCGGCTGTTTTGTTTTGTATTGCTTTTACCTTGATTTTCGTAAGGCTTTTGCTCCCCTTGATGTTTGTATATGTACATTCTTGTACATATCCAGTATATATATTAATGTATATACTTAACTAGCTACACGGATTGTATCTCGTTAGAAATCACTGCACTAAGGTAGAGATACATAACGAAACTTTTTATTAAAACTGAAATTGGATGTGTAAATGATTCTTCATGTGTTGCGATATGTCTGATAGCCTGATTCTGAATAGTTTAAGTAAATGGTGAGGCAAGTTACTTTACACTAACATTCACATTCGAAGTACAAATTCTTTTACACAAACATCTGGTTTTTTCAAGCTTCATAAGTGGAAAAGGATTCCTGATCATGACATTTACGCAACGTTTCTGAAGTTCTTGCGTTCATATAAATAATATAATTTTTATATACGCTCAAATACCACTTGTTACTTGTCCCATAGCCTTACCCATGTTCCTCACCTCCTTCGTAAATTTTTTTTTTTCACCAAACTGTTTTGAATATCATTCCAGCTGTTAATGAACGACGACCACCGTTAACTGAGATAGATAGATAGTTAGTTAGTTAGTGAGAGAGAGAGAGAGAGAGAGAGAGAGAGAGAGAGAGAGAGAGAGAGAGAGAGAGAGAGAGAGAGAGAGAGAGAGAGAGAGAGAGAGAGAGAGAGAGAGAGAGTGGGGGCGAGGGAAATTTATGGGTTATGTGAAAGGAAGTGCCACCTCAGCGTCGTATCAAGCCACGCAGTCGAGGGCCCAGTCGATTTCTTTACGTCGATACTGCTCTGTCAACACCGTACGGGCCTGAAGTATTCGACAGGACCTGAGTTGACCAAAACTGCTAGAGCAGTTGAGTTGATAATATAACGCCCAAAAGGTGCTGAGTAGAAGCAGTTGTTCTACTCGACATACAATGAAATGACGAAAAAATAACACTTGAGAGTTGCAAAGTTCATGCACATAGTATTCTCGACATACAATGAATGGACAAAGATATACAGGCAGCTCTCGGAATATAGTGAATTGACGTGGTTATGACTCTGGACACATCCAAAGCTGACTAGGCTATAACATTCGACTGGTTCTGAACTGACACATAGAGAGCTAAGTCTACTAATACCTAGACTTAGCACAGACAGCACCTGACAGACACCGCACTGTGATTAATCGACAGATGGTAAGCTGTATTTAATGACAGGTACTAAGCTGGTTAAGAAGTAACACTCATGTATCTTTCTTTTGCTTTATTCCCTCTGGTAGTCATCAGTTTAACTATTTTTTTTTAGAAAATCACGTATAATTGGAGGAGTTAATGGCGGCTTGATTTCCTCCATTTCAATAAAGTTTGTTAAGCCGAGTAAAATCATCTGCAGAGAGCAAGAATACAAATAATAAAGTCAACGCACTGAAGAGGTTAAGCACTCAACTTAGATGACGTATCTTTAGTACTCTATATTCTCAATACTTTCATACGTTTTTCTTCTTCTTAGGACGGACTTAATGAACTGGTATGGTTAGATACAGTCTTCAGAAATCCGTCCACTGCAAGAGATATCTCTTAAGCTAAATAAAATCATTGGGCGATAGCAAACTAAGCAATACGTCACAGTACCTGAAGGGGTAGCCTAATCAGTCGTTCTAAGGGGAGTTGATAAGGTGGCACAGGAGGCATCGCAAGGCCTCTTCCTTAGCGACTGATTTTGCCCACTACTCTCCGAGATTCTATGGTGTTCAATTTATACTGTATCTTTTTCCTCAAACGACATACTTTGCATAAATATCATACTGTATCTTTTTCCTCAAACGACATACTGAGGTGTACTGCGCAGAATAAATCGCAAAGGAAGAGGTGTTACGAAGACTCCCATGACACTCAAAAGACGGCCTTAATTTCCAACAATAACTAAAGCAAAAACAACAACAAAACGTCCCCGCTGTCACTGCCAACGCCGCCCTACTCCCAGCACACACCTGACAACACAATGAGGCACGTGGACGTCTGGCTAATAACGATAATTGCACACTAATTCGTACGTAAATTGGGTGTGTTTGGTGTGGGGGTATATGGGGAGGAGATAGGGGGACAGGTGGGGGTTCCTTGGGTCCACTGGTATGTCTATCTGTCCAAGTCTATCTATCATGTATCTAGCCACGTTTAAGTCTACGTGTCTGGCCTTATCTATCAATTCATGTGTCTCCATATCTATCCATGTATCTTCATGTGTCCAATTGTCTATCTCTTTATGTCTGTTTATCCATGTCTGTTTCTGTCTGTCCATATTTGTCCATCTATCTGTCCATGTGTTCATCCATGTCTCTGTCCATTTATATCTACCATATGTCTATCTATACCTATCTCTGTCCATTTGTCTATCCATATCTATCCCTATCTGTCCATTTCTATCGTCCATCGCCCTATGTGTTTATCCATGTCTGCCCATCCACATCTATCTATCTATTGACAATATTCACTGTTAGACGTCTAATCCCAGAGTTCATCCATGCTAACCGTGTCACAAATACTTCAGAATCTATCAACACTCCTTTAACTCCCTCCTGTTACTCCAGTCGCAAATGCCCCCAAGCTCTCTATCACCTCATCATTTTATTTCCGCACTTCACTCTCTCCCACCCCATCCCTCAGCTTAAAGCATCTCTATCACAGCTCACTTTCACTCCCTTCTCTAACATCAAGCTTATCACCATTTACTTCCATTCCCTCCCATAACTCCAAAGCTTCTCTATCACCACTCTCCCATTACATCCTGCCTATCACCGCCTCTCCCTCCCATAACTCCAAAGCTTCTCTATCACCACTCACTTCCCTTACACCAATCCTGTCACTAATTACACCCTTTCCTCCCCTCGCCTCAGATGATCATCACTCACTTCCATTCCTTCCCCTTCATCCATATCCTCTACATCACCACACACTTTCACCCCTCCCACAAGTCCAAGGCACCTCCATCACCACTTCTCACTAATACAAGTTTCTCTGTCACCATTGTCCCCTTCCTACAAATTCTGTTACCACACTGCTGTTCTCTCACACTGATCCAAATTTCTCTATCACCACTCTTTCCCATTCCTTCAAATCCTGTCACCTCTCTTTCCCTTTCCTCCAAATCCTGTCACTATTCTCTCTCCTTTTCCTCCGAATCTTGTCACCATTCACTATTCCTACCCCCTCAGTCAAATATCTGTGTATCACCACTCACTCCCACTTCATCCCTCTCCTCCAAATCTTATCACCTCTCACTACCACTGCCACCACTCCAAGCCGTCCTCCATCAACCATGTACTCCGACGCTTTTACCAATTCGTTCTCAGTCTCTTCCTCCTCAATTATCCCATCGACTTCACTTGTATAGAGTCTTTGTTAACCATTCATCTTTCCTACGCTCCATGGAAAAAAAAAAAAAGTTTAGGGAATCTCTGTAATTGGTATAGCCTTGCCAACTTCTCAAATTGCCGTATTTTGTTTTTATTTATTTATTTACTTCATTATTTGCCCAATTTTACATGCCGGTACGTATTATCATGCACTCTACCACATCCAGATGAAGATACTAACCATCCATCCATCATCCAATCCTACGTTGCCCCATAAGGAGCGTAGGAGCCCAGGGGTAGGCAAGTTGGTCCTGACATTTTAGATGAGAGTGAAAATATGATACCGAACAAGCTTAATCAGTCAATAATGCAATTCGTTTTTACTATACTCGTACTTTTGAAAAATTACTAAATGTATTAAAGTGTCCGTTTTGTCCAACTTAATAATGTACCCGTAAAGGCCTCACTAATCCTCATCTACATAAACAGTGAAGTTTAAAGTTTGAAAGAGTATTAACATAATTTGGCGGAGAGGTGTTAATGCTGAAAATTTATGCACAAACATAACTATATATTTAATTATTCCTCTCTCTCTTCTCTCTCTCTCTCTCTCTCTCTCTCTCTCTCTCTCTCGCATCAATGTCGTCTCTTCACTTCCTGTTTCATGGCCTCATTTATCTACTGCATGAATCTTTAAATTATCTCGACGAGCAGATTACAGTGCAGCGGAATAAGCTTTTTCAATTACCCTCCAAGTTACTGTAGATAAGATTCTAACCCAACCTGACGACTCTAGCCAAAACTTACTCCAACTTCCATTTCAATACAACACCCTTACTTTAGCGAACTAAGTCGGTTCACTCAAAGTCAGTGCACGATGGGAACTCCGGCTCTAAAGGGAAGTGATGGCTGGAATTAACCCGCTTCCATGCTGAGGAATTGCGAATGAAGGAGTGTCTGTAGGAAGAGTTTATAACAGCTAACCTAAACAGTACTGACGTAATCACTTGTATAAATTTGACTGAAGCTAATCCTGAGTTGTTCGAATGACCTAAACACACACACACACACACACACACACACACACACACACACACACACACACACACACACACACACACACACAGTTCTAGCCTAATCTGGAATCTTGCCTTAACCAAAGTTGTTTTACCTCCTTTCGAGGGGAGTATTCCAGTGCTTTCTTAAAATGCTGCTGAGAGAGAGAGAGAGAGAGAGAGAGACAGAGAGACAGACAGACAGAAACACTGGAATTATGTCCTGGCGATCGTTACATTGGACAGTTTCATCTTATTAAAACGGAACGTGCAAATGACGTGCCATCATTAAACCTGACCTTGGAAGGCAACTCGATAATCATTTAACGGTGATGAATATTCTGGTACAACTACGGCCATTTTAATTTATCTGTTTATTCATCATTACTGGTATTACTGTACTATTATTATTATTATCATCATCATCATTATTATATTGTTGACGTCAGTCCTAAACCTGGAGAGAGCTTGTTTAATTTAATCAAGAGTAAATCACAGAATTGGAGGCTTGCTTCAGTATTTCGGATATTCAAATGTGTAAAGGGAATTACTGACAGGAAATGTAAACTCCTTCAATTCCGTGTCTTTTCTTTAATCTTATTCTTGTCGCCTTTACGCACACAAGAGAATTTGCAAACTGTAGGAGTAGGGTGAGGCATTCATTATTTTTTTTCATGACAGCATTTCTCTTAGTTGACTGATATCGATAAACAGCAAGAATGTACAAGATAAGAGGTTGTAAACTGCAGCTGTATTGCCTCACCCACCGTAAAGCAACGCACGACAGGTTATAACGGTGCACCAGGCATGTAGTATATCCCTATTGATCGTTAGCTTAAAGGATGGTGGGCTAATGATAAGGGTTATGTTTGGTTAGGTCAGGACGGCTGCTGAATTGGCAAATGTTGTGGCCACACTCTGTTTACTCGAATTTGGTCTAAAATTGCCATCTGCTCACCTTGAATACTGACCTGTAACAATGGATTAACACTAAAAAATGATGTTTGTCACTAAGAAGTGCTGTGGAACGGGTGTAGAGCCGTAGTATTGCCTACTCGTGCCACTGAGCTACGTGAAATTTGCTGCAGACGTACATAGATTTGAGCCAAGTTAGAGTAAAATCAGTATGGTTTAATATGGTGGGTCTGCAAGCGTTAAGGTGTTAGTTTTTAAGGCTAGTTAAGTTGAGTAAGCTGGACCTTATACGGACTTAATAAAGATTCAGATACACGAAAGAATTTTTACACATACCGATCACAATATTAACTCTATCTCCTGCCCCCTCCCTAGGTTTTTCATTTTATCTTTTTTTCACCATGGCCGTGTGACAAACCTAACTGATAATTTCTGTTCAACAGACCTAGCCAATTCACCACAAGAGCCCTTTCCAACCTAATATCATTTGGAAGTAGTAAGCACAGGGCCTAAAAATAATGTAGGGGTATGTTCTAAAAAAATACTATAATCTAGGAAGTATTGTGCCGCAGTTCCTTTCACCCTTTCAGTGAGGTAACGTTTTGCTATGGTTTATTCTTGCCACCTACAGATTATATTCATCAAACGAACAGCCTCTCGTACTGAAGGGATTTAACTAAGTCTGAGTAATCATTACTCATCATAAAGTTTCTCCTACGGTGGGTTAAGCTGGTAGGAGACAAAACGTGAAATAAAAAATATATAATATATTCGTTTTACTTTAACTTGGCAAAAACCATTTCTGCCTTGAATGCAGAGTTAGTAATAGAATAGCACTAGAATAAGATGCTAGTGATGAAGTGGTGCTATAAAAGGATGCAGAGCCGTGGTACTGTGAAAATCCTTCTACTGAGCTACGTGAAATACGCTAGAAAAGGTGGAAGATCTGTCAAGAAAAAAATATAACCAGAGAACCTGGCCAGCCGGATGAAACAGTTGACAAGAAGTCTAACTGCTAAGAAGATGAGAATCCCTTCCTTCACTTAATAATAAATAAATAACATATACACACTCAAAAAAGTATCGTTACACCTGAGCGATTCAAACTGACCCACGAATGAAACGTTTGATAGTCTTCCTCCAACCCTACCAAGACAGCTGGATTGTTCTGTATGAAACTCATCGGACCCCCTTGTAACGATACTTATTTGAGTGTGTGCATAATTACCGAAAAATCCAGTTAACTGAATCATAATGACAATCAAAACCCCATTATTTACCTGTCGTCGTTCAACAATTAAATATCGTGGTATGATTGGCAAGATTACTAACATACATTTGGTTAAAAGTGACTGCCAGTGATTTACTTTATAACTTATAATTACCCTAGTGCAGCCACTGAGGTACAGTAACAGATTAAAATGCATATTGTCAGCAAGGCTACGGTTAATATACGTAGCTACAGTATCCTCTAATAAATGGCTTAATTTTGCAAATAAGGCTTAGATATAACTTAATACTTACTCACACATCTCAGCTGCTAAAATAACACTTACATATCTAATTCTTTCATGACGAGATCTCCAAATATAGATAGATAAAGAGATACCGTCAGACGGTAACAGAAATGAAGACGTCACCGTACAGACTGAAGGGCATGGCTAACAGAAAAACACAGTATGGCAAACCTAATCAGAATCATCAGATATAAAAAAATACTTAATAATAATAATAATAATAAATATTACTGTCTCCACCGAGCATATTTCAAATATTTCCTGAATTTAAAAATTTGGAGACGCGAAACGTACAAATATCAGTGTGAAAATGTGCAGCAAGATTTAAATGTGAGGAAAATGAAATATGGTTCTGATACGAAATTGTGCAGTAGACCATAAAATATTTGGACGGAAATGTGGAATAAAAAGTAATACCAGTAAAAAAAAATGGTATGCAATGAATGCGTGGAAGTGTGAAGCAAAGTAAATGCATGTGTATAATTCAGAGCATATTTATAAGTACAGTATGTGTGCAAACTCAGTCGAAGTGTACCAAAAAGAGCATGTATAGAAAAGGTCTACATAATTTCGCATCAGATCCATCAACATCCCAATCCTAATTGCCACCGAAAACATGAGTGTAAAGTACGTAACTGTGCAAAATCAGCACAAGTACACACATAATGATTTATACAGTACAAGTACGGTAACGTGGCAAAATCAATTCATCAGTCATGACCAACAACATCATTACTTTCTTTCCTGGCTGAAAGATGGTGCGAGGAAGGAACGCAAAAGTAGGCGCACACAAGACAGGCCACACAGTTATACAATACTAGTATGCAAATGTGCAGCGAAATTAATCCTTTGACTTAAAGTTCCTTTAGACCTAGCAATATCGTCTGGTGTTAGCCTAAGTAAATATTCCTAGGTGTACCAACATCAGAGCAAGGAATACTATAAGCCATATATATATATATATATATATATATATATATATATATATATATATATATGTGTGTGTGTGTGTGTGTGTGTGTGTGTGTGTGTGTGTGTCTTAAACTATTCAGTGCTAGATTTCTCACGAACAGAATTTCTAGTGTTAGCTAATATAAAATTACAGGTACCCAGGTGCACCACCCTTTGAGAAGATTATTAACTGAGCGTATTAGGACGTAAAAAACTACATAAAAGAAAAATACGATGAAATATTGCCAATATGACCTCGCTGTAATAATCAGTTGGGTAAACAGATATGATATCAAGGTCATCTGATCCTTGCTACATTGGGCTTCACATTAAGCGCAAAGTCTTTCAATAGAAAATTAGTTTGCCTAACTGAGGCACAAATACAGCTTACAAAATAAATCACTTACATAGTGCTGTTATTGAAAGAGAGAGACATACAGAAAGAACATTGGGCACACACACACACACACACACACACACATATATATATATATATATATATATATATATATATATATATATATATATATATATATATAATGCATATGCAGGAGAGAGAGAGAGAGAGAGAGAGAGAGAGAGAGAGGTAAAAATAAAAATAAAATGAGCCTTGATAGGAACAGTTAAATTAACAACTGAATTACAGAGGAAAAATCATATATAATCTCGTTCGTAAGCATATCAAAGCATTTATCTGATTTTGTATCTGGCACTAAACATACATGAATTACGTAGCTGTAACGCGCCGATCTGTGTTGCCATACTGAGAAAACTTTAGCATTAACTATATATTTCAGTGGAGTTTGGGCTTATTATTTTCAACATGTATTAAGGTGGCACTTTACGTCATGAAATAATAAACTGCGTCTCAAAATAACTTTTAATAGGCTAGTCCGAAACAGAAGCGTAGTTAGACGAATGAGTGTCTACATATTTTCAAACATTTGGCGCATTTTCTCGATAGATGCCAGAAAGTGTTATTTCAATTCAGTAATAAATGGTAAATGATGTAACTGAAGCATTAATGAAGGCAAAAGTTTGAAAGAATAAAACCTATAAGACGTATTTTTTAAGCGTCACACCAACTTTTAAAATTGGCGCCAAAATGAAGTGGCGTTATAGGAACCGTAATAAATGCGAGTAATGCCGTAAAGATATTTGACTTATATAAGGAATTTTGACTTGGTATATAAATTCACACATTCACTTAGGCTTGATGCTTGTAACCATCTATAGTGCTCAGTGTCTGCAACTAACCTAAAAGCAAATACTAGCCCTATCACTGAGACAAAAATGGTTTAGGCTATTCTTGCTGCCTCCAGTTGATTTTAAACTTCTGAATGATATACTGCAGTTCGAAAAGTCACCCCTAAGCTGAAGTAATTTGTCTTGTAGCAGCAGGAACAACCTGGAACGCACATCATCTGGATGATGAGGTTAAATTTTTTTAAAAAGAGATACAACTAATATTACACATACAGAAAAGCATAGTAACCTATCTCCTTAAGTGTACTGAATGTTTATTGTGCGTAGAAATGCGTATTATTTCCTTACACATAACTATAACTTGCTGATATACCGTAATTGATATCGCTACATGCTGTATATTTGAAATGGGAACCGAATGTTCTAGAAGTGTATTGTACACCTCCGTAGACAAGCATATTATACCGTTGAAATGTACAGTACCGTTATACATGTATTATATTCATATACCATAAAGTAATATCACTTCATGTGTTCAAGACAAGGAATATTCTAGAAGCATACACCACAACAGGCACGATAATCATATAAAACGAGTTGCGCGACGCACGGTCGGTGCCCCGCCAAGACTTGTAGTGTCACTGATCACTTATTTGCTAATTACCTGGTTATAGAAGCTATGAGGTCGTGTGCAGCCAGTTTTGCCATCGGTTAAAATCGTTGTACTTCAATTTAGACGGCCAATACCTCAGCAGTTCTTGTTGATCCCCGGTAAAACACGAAAATATGTCCGCACAGGTCCGCAACGTCTCTCCGCCGCTACGAAAATTGCGCCAATTCTTCCTACCACACAAGTCAAATGAGACCCAATAGTTTTTCAGTAAAAAAGTTAGTAATAATTAAATAAAGAATTATTTTGGGGGGCATATCGGTGAAATCACCTAATAAATTAAAGAAATAAAAGTGAGAAAATGCTGACCAGTTTTAAAATAAACAAATGGTTATTTAATTCAGTTGCTTATTTGAGTGACGATTTTCGTGTTGCCATACGGCCCGATTTTTAAATTATTACCCTTATTATTATTATTACTATTATTATTATTGCTATTATTACATTAACGGTTGTCTTCTTGGCTTACATTCTATTTCTAAGCTGTCCACTGGTTTACGGAGGGGGATGCTGCTGCTAGTACTGTATGTGGTGTAGCCCCTGTAGACCCGGGTATTGAGCGGGAAGTACACATTCCTGCCGTCAATGACAAGGACACGGGGTGTTTTATGTCCACATAGAAATATGATGCTTGGCTTCCACTGAGCTTCTTATAGAGCCTACCTCAAACCTAGCTACAGTACACGAATTGTTCGGCATAGCAAAGGTGATAGCTCTGCTGAATCTTTCTTGTACAGTATTAATATATAATTACCCTCTGATTCATGTGTCAAAAATGGTTCAAAGAATGCTGCTCTCTCATCAAACCATTTAAATTTAGCACTGAGATTAGTGACGATTGAGATTTGAATGTTATTAAACCCATTCAGTCTGATGACCTATTCATTTCATTCTTGCTACCTTCATACGATTTTATTCAGCTTAAGAGAGGTTGTTCAATCTGGAAGGGTTAGGGATAGTCAGAATTACCCTCTTCACTCCTAAGACCGTCAGGATGCAACAAGGAAGAAAAATCATCTCATTGGCGTGAAGGGATTAACATCAAAACTTCGAAATCTCTTCACCAAATAAAATCGTCTAAATGTAGGAAAAACAAAGCAAAAAAAGAAAGTACGAAAGAAAGAAAGGGACACCGAACTGCAAAGGTTAATCTAAAGACCTGTACTGTACGTTGCTTACCATTTTAATCAGGTGTGTCAATAAACTTGCTATGTTTTCACTCCCAAATAAACAAATAAGATGATACGGCGCTTTTAATATCAACACACAAAGAATCATATGCGGCTTTCAAAACATCATCCCAATCCCTCCTTCCCAACACAATCCCTAATTTTACCCAAACTTCTATTCCAGTTAGCCTAATCTTACGGTGGAGACAATTATTCTAGTGTGATTTAACTTATAACTAAATCAACTAGCTAGAATTAAGTGTATATCGCTACGCGCATAAAATCAATTACTTCTGCCTCAAAAAGTGTCCTTCATTCACACACTAATCCCTCTCGATTCTAATCCAAACTCCCATCAAACTTAATCAAAAGATAATCAGTGAAGTTTTATGCCTCTCTCTCTCTCTCTCTCTCTCTCTCTCTCTCTCTCTCTCTCTCTCAGGGCTCGGGTAAATTGTGAAGGCGTGTAAAAAGCTGAATAGTGACCCAGCTTTTAACACCCAGGCTCCTATGACTCACCCCCAGCTGGATACTATCGTGTGGCGTGAACTGGGATAGAATACTAGAGTTATCCCGAGCATGAAGGGGTTAATGGAGACGGTATTGACACTCATAGGGTTAAATGATGACTAGTTTTTCTTCATTCTGTTTTATTTTTCATTTTATTTATTTATTTTCCTTTTTCTGAGGCTTTTATTCAGCTACAGGAGAGGGTTTTCGAGGGGGTGGACTGTTTTGTAACGTTGCATTAACCCTCCCTAAGCTGAATAAAACCGTCTGAATGTAGCAAGAATAGATTGTAAAAATAAAGACGTTATCGGAATGAATGCGAAGGCTGAGGGGGCGGGGGGAGCTAGGTTTATGATGGAAGAGTTAAGAGGAAGGATGGGACTGGCGTGTATTAGTGCTGTGGTGAGGAGAGGTAGACTGAGATGGTTTGGGTATGTGGGGAGGATGAGGGATGACAGTTGGGTGCAGAAGATGAGAGGTGTGAACGATGGGGGTGAGGTTGCGACAGGCAGACAGAAAAAGACCCGGTACGAGGTCATAGAGTGTGACCTCAGGGATAGGAGACTAAATAGGGAAGCTGTCAGAGATCGAGCAGCATGGAGAGCAGCCATTAGGTTACCAAGGCCGACGCATGCAAGCATGTTGGACTCTAAAAAAGAAGGCACTCCCTCACCAGCTGCCGTCCTGATAGGTTGTCTCCACGCCACGGCCTCCACCTTCATCAGGACCCCATCATCACAAAGCCAACTCGCTCTCTTGACACCCAGACTCAGTCCTCGCAGACCTTTACCTCCTCGACCACCATTAAGGGCGAAGGTCAAATTATTCAGTTACAGGGCGGGTTACGGTTTCCAGACTGGACACAACCCAGGATTCCTTCGTCCACCGCTCTGCCATCAAGAAGCAGGGGAAACTGGGAGGTCCCTGACGGATGGGGAGAAGGGGGAGTGTACCACCACACGGGGAGCGAAAGGACCAGAAGCCGCCTCTGCTACTGGCCCTTCCAACTGCCAAGTGGTTGGTGCCAGCCTTGCTCTAGCCCGACACTGCCATCGTCTTCGAGCTGCAGCTGGTAAGGAGACCACCCTTAAACCCGAGATCTTCGCCAGCATCCAAGCGGCGGTTGCCATCGCAAGATAAGACCAGGCAACTCCCTCAGGTTACTCCCTCTAGTGCTCCATCATTACAAACTGTCCTGCATTTCCAACCCTGTAGAGGTATTCATTGCCATCCCTTCTCCTTTGCCTTCCATCCCTCCACCACGGGACGACCACCCTTACTCCAGCCCGCCTGGGGGTCACCCTAAGCCCAGGCTAAACTACACTCCAGTCTTGCTTACCACCGACCTAAGTCAAGCCCAAACCCCAGCAACCGATACCGACATGGAAGAGTGTCCTGCCTCTCCCTCTGCTTCGCCATCAACTGTCCCCACACCTACAGAAGAGAGCCATGGAAGAGTGTCCTGCCTCCCTTGCTTCACCACCACCTGCTCCTCTGCCACCATCTACAAGGAACAAGAAGAAGAAAGGGGAAAGAAAACCAAACACGCAACACCTCCAGCTCCAGCAGACGCCAACCCTACACCCGAGCCACCCCCAGATCACCTGCCTGAGCCTCCCCAGCCTCCAGCGTCGTATTTCCACCATCATCCTACCCCCTAGACTCCACTGCCGCTGCTCACCTCGCCTCCCACACCGACAAAGACCGCAAGAAAACCCAGAATTACAACTAAAGCACCAATTTCTTCACCCTGATTGACGGACTCACACGATTTCACAACAACACTGACCACAAAGACTGCATCACGAAAATTTTAAACAGCAGCAATAACGATTCCAGCGGTTAAAGCACTTCACTATAATGGTGTCTTATTTTCAGTTTATATTTGCAACTTTCTGGCGGTTATCTTCAAAAGAGGAAAGACGTCTCGTTTTGAAAGTTTATTAATGAGTTTCTGACTCTCCTCCCTAGTTCGAAAAAAGAAAAAAATCCCCTTAGCAGAATAAAATCGTCTGATGTTAGCAAGAACTTAATATCAACGACGTTCCCGATCTGAACGGGTGGGAAAAACAATACTACATTACAGAGAGAGAGAGAGAGAGAGAGAGAGAGAGAGAGAGAGAGAGAGGGGGGAGAGGGAGGGAGGGAGAAAGAAAGAAAGCGACTATTGAAATTGCATCTTTCTGGAGGATGTGCAATTAATTAAGTGTATGATATGAGAAAAACGTAGCATTATGAAAAGTTGTATCGTTTCCAACACGGAATTAACAGCAATCAGGGGAGTATCATTGTTTCGCTTGATCTTTTATGGTCAGTGTTGTATTTACGTTGCTAACTGTTTCAGTGCTGTGAGGTCTACCTTTTCTTCCACCTTCAGATGCTTTTATTCGACATGGGAGCACCTTTTCGAAATAAAGGTTAAGATGAAGGCTTAGCTAACTCTTTTTGTACTAGGGGGCTCTCCTAACCCGTAAAAAACAGTCAGGCAGTAATAAGGATAAACAAAACTGCAATGAAAATGTTTAAAAAGATATTTGTCGTTAGTCAAGTAAGACAGTTTTTTCATCAAACCTAATGATAATAGTTAAACTTGCCAAGTGCATTTTAACCCCATAACTGTGTCTTTTCTGTTCTGTTCTTCATACTGCTAGATGATTGTATCCGTCTTTGGAACTCTTCCCCCCAACAAGGAAGAGGCTAACAGCACTCTCCATTAAGCACATCACTGCGAGAGGTCTTAACTATGGCGACAAAGTCATATGCCGGTAGCAAATGTATTAATAAAAAGTCATCGTGGTGGAGCATTGAATCTAGACCAATAGATGAGTGTCTTACTTAGAATAGTATCATAACTGTTTAAATTTGCATAACTATTTGCTGAACTTAGCCTCGTAAGAAAATTGCTTGATCTAGCTTAGTGAGGTCATTGCTATGCTAATCTATCCTAGTAGAGGATTAATCTGGCCTAGTTAGGATGCTTAGTTCTAGCCTAGTTTTATATTCAAGAAATGAACTGTCTTGTACGTCAGTTAAATTTCTAGACAAGTAAGAGAAGTGCATAATCCAGCATAGAAATACGATTGTTTATTCAAGCAAGTCAGTTGATTAATCTAGCCAAGTAAGGTACATGTTTATTCTACTCTTGTCAGACAGTTGAGGAAGCTAGAGTACTAAGACAATAATTCAATATAGCCCAGTAAAATAATTAATTAGAATAGTAAAATATTTGCTTAATCTAGCCTGTTCACTCAAAGAAGCATTTTTCATTTAATTCAGACCACAAACTTTACATTTACATTCAGGTTAGAAAGAGAATTAGTGAAGAGGTTAACGAAAGGCGGTATCTAAGCTCTTCACGCTTCGAAAAAATTTCTTGTAAACAGTACAATAGTCGGATGGATCGCAAAGTAAATTTAAATATACGGTATAACGTTCAAAGGCCTAATGTGTTTCGGAAATACCATGCAAGAACTATTATCCGTGAAGTAAATTGATCTATCACATAAAAAAAAAAGTCTTCTAGGATTATCATATACACACTTATTCTACTAAGATTATTCCTACTTTGTTTCTTGCGGAGAGGGAGAGAGAGAGAGAGGTTACATAATCCAAGCCACTTTTTTTGTTTTTTTGTTCCTTTGGTACTTGATTGTAAGTTATGGCTGTGTCCCTCCCCTTCACACCGCATAATAACTATCACTCAGACGGTGCGGGGAGGGTGGAGGATGTGTTGATAGGGCATGTGGTATATTATTGTGGGAATGGGATTTAAGCTGGTGGTGGTGGGGGTGGGGGTGGTGATGATGGTGATGATGGTGGTGGTGATGATGATGATGATGATGATAATGATGATGATGATGACCACTCCATACATAAGTGGGAAACTGGATTAGAGTGATAGACAAATAATTAATAATCTTGCACAACAATTATTATATACATTAGGCCACGTTTAGCGTACATATTGCTACTTTATGTTCATTTTGTTTAGCGGTCTTCTTTTGTTCATTTACCATTTTTTCGGCCACCGTCATTGTTTGGACGTGGCATAAATAATTGTTAGGCTGCTGTTTGTTTGTTTGGTTGGCTGTAATATCGTCATTTGCTGGAATGTGATAGTTCCATTTCTAAGGCTGTACCGTCTTATTTATTAGGCTGTAATATTTGCCCTTGTTAACCTATAAACATCTGTTAGGCTGTGATGTTTTTGTTAGTATTATGATATATGGGATGGTCCAAAAATTCGATGCATAGAGAACATTCTCTCTCTCTCTCTTTCTCTCTCTCTCTCTCTCTCTCTCTCTCTCTCTCTCTCTCTCTCTCGTTTAAAAAAACGTTCCCTATCAAAATTTCTTGTATATTTTACCCTCCGAGTTTCTTCCAAAACCTGGGGGGAAAATATTACTTTGTTTTAAAAATGCTACAATTTGTCAAGGAGTTATTTAGAGAATTTAACATTTATGCAGATGATAAATAAGATTAGGTGATCCACAACAAAGAAAGAAAGAAACAGGACATTCATTGTCTATTCTCCATCCACTTTTTTTTTTTTTGGGGGGGGGGAGGGTGAGCACCGTGTAGTAATTTTGCCTGGCCAGTCTGCCCAAGTTTCCATGAATGTCATTATAGAAGTTTGTCATCAGCGTTGCTCACTTTTGGAAATGTGAAAATAACCGGTCTGAGAAAAAAAATCGCAAAATTTTTCTTTTCAGCAATTATGAAAAACATATTGTTTATTATTGATCTTAACTTCGAAGGTGATGATATTTTATGCAGATTAAAAAGAAAAAGAGGGTAAGTAAGAAATGCTTAAGGCTTTTTTTTCTATGTTATTCGCTACTTCCTATTTCAATATCTCCTTCGTATAAATGAGAAATCATTTTTTTTCAGCAAGCTTTATCGTATTATTTCTAGATATATTTTCTTTGTTTTTTCAAAAATTTTCATTCCTGCAAACTATTATCCTTATTATTATTTTTATCATTTTCTGTATACACTGTAATCATTGTAATTACCTCCGCCAGCGAAGCTGGAGGTAGTTATATGCATTTACCCCTGTCTGTCTGTTTTTTTTATACTCTTATCTCCAAAAGATGTTGAAGGATTTCATTGAAATTTTGTGGAAATGTGGGTCATGGGCCAAGGAGGAGCTGATTACATTTCGGTGGTGATTTGAATTGTTTGGTATTGGCGTCGACGGAGGTATGTGCTCTCTGATCTCGCTTAACTTGTTTTTCCTGTCATCTTTGTCGTCATGTACATTACCTTTTTTGGGCAAATGAAACTTGATGCGCTCGAATTATTATTTTAACGCCTGTTTGATATTCACTTTTGCACTCCCATTCAACTGAGATATAGTTCTTATGTCATCAGGTTGTTATATAGAAAGGGTATTATGTTCGTTAAAACCCACAACACCATTGTCTGCTGACCTGTGGATGTTGAAAAATATGATCAGTTCTTATTTCGTGCTTCTGTGTTGTAGGTTATGGACACAGTAAGGTTACCACGATATACAAAGCACAATAAAGTTAAGAATGAGAGAGGAGTCACGGAGGTTCAAGGGTGTAATGGTCACCTTGAGTACGTGGAGAACTAAGTGAAATAATTTAAGAAAAGGGGAAGAAAAAAAAGAGAGAGGAAGAAAGAATGAGTGAAAGAAAGAAGGAATGAAAGAAAAAGAAAAGTGTGGCTGGTGAGTGAAAGCTGATAGAAGGAAGACAGAGACGGAAAGACAAGCAGGCAGAGCAGGCAGACAGAAAGACAAACAAGTGTGGTTGATGGACGAAAACTGATAGAAGCAAGTAAAAAGACGTCTCTCCCTCGTCCATGTTGGCCTTCAGAACTTTTCCTCTCAAAACTAGTTGGGTAAAACAAGTATTATGGAGTCTCCGAGAAAACAGGCATTTCCAGCGTCTTAACCAAAGTCTATGTAATAACTTTGGCCTTAACTACGCCTCTGTGCTGACGTGCTCTTCATTTCCATCAAGCCACCCCTCCAGACGATTTTAGGGAGGATTTCTAGACCCCCAGACGATTTTAGGGAGGATTTCTAGACCCCCAGACGATTTTTGGGAGGATTTCTAGACCCCAGACGATTTTAGGGAGGACTTCTAGTAGGGAAGAGGTTATTTAAGGATTCTAACCCCTCCACTTCGATTAACCACATAAGTACGTTGACATCTTTATCTATTTATCTATCTGTCTAACTATCTATCTATCTATCTCTCTATTTACTTATGCAAGCGTAATTCAGACGATCTCATAGTGAATGAGTTAAGAAACGATGAAGACGCTACATTTTCTTCACGATATTGCTGACTAGCTTCTTTCAGATTTCAGACCGAGAGAGAGAGAGAGAGAGAGAGAGAGAGAGAGAGAGAGTCCAAACAACCATGGGTAACTTTACTATTAGTGTTTGTCAGACGTATATTTCTGATCCTCTCTTGCAGCATTAAAAACAGGTAATATGGCCACTCTTAACTGCCGACAAGTGACGTGGCCATGGGAATCGGACAAAGGGAGGCCATTACACCCGGTTAACAACGGCGGGGAGACGCAGGGTTGTTGGAAAGCATGATTAAGGTGGCTGTCAGGTGCACAGGGGGAAAGGATATGAAAGCTGTACAAAGAAAGCGGATTGTGGCTTGTAAGAGAGAGGGAGAGAGAGAGAGAAAGAGAGAGATCCCGGAAGCTGTTTCATGAAAGAACGAAAGAAAATATGAGAAAGTTTTGAATACCGGCAAGAATAATGATGAGTATACTTGAGATGATGCTGTTTGATGCAGGGTGGAGATATTAAATAGAGGCGGAAAATAAACACATGATGATGAGTGATGATAATGATGCTTATGGTGGTAAAGATGCAGTGACGAGAGCCTAAATAAAAATAAGAATCATGATGATGGTGGTGATTGATGATGTTTGTGGTGGTGGTGAGGCTGTAATGACAAGATGCTAAATAATAATAAAACTAATGAATGATGAGGGTACTGAGTAATGGTGATGCTTGTGGTGGTGAAGATACAGTGACGAGATCCTGCATAAATAAAATAGTAGCAGAAGCAGCACAAGTATAGAAGTAGTAGTAGTAGTAATAGTAGTAGTAGTAGTAGTAGGTGTTGTTCCTGTTTTACTTACAGCAGTAGTAATAGTATGCAGAACACACTTAACTTCAAGGCCTTGCACTATCTAATTTTTTCTTGAGATCCAACCCATATCAGTCCACTTCTCGTAATCAGCACAGATGGACTAAAAACTAATCCCACTTTAATCCACAGACATTCTCAGACCCTGTTGTTGTTGTTGTTGTTGTTGCTGTTGTTGTTGTTGTTTGGAAGGACACAGAAGATTACCTGGGAAGTGTGACAGCATGACCAAGTTTTTTTTCGTTTTATCATTTAATCTGGGGAAAAGGTGTGTGTGTGTGTGTGTGTGTGTGTGTGTGTGTGTGTGTGTGTGTGTGTGTGTGTGTGTGTGTGTGTGTGTGTGTGTGTGTGTTACTCTGACTTAATCTTCTTACACTAGCCTCTCTCATTTTTTACCCTGAAATTTCTCTCAACATATTCTCTGTGCGTTTGCCTTTCTCCATCCCTGTGTGTGTGTGTGTGTGTGTGTGTGTGTGTGTGTACCTCTTTCCGTGTGTATGCCTCTATCTTTTTTACACGAAAAAGAAAAATGAAAGGCTCAGAGCTGTAAACACACACACACACACACACACACACACACACACACACACACACACACACACACACACACACACACACAAACACACACACAAATCTTGCCATTAAGTAAAACTGAAGAAATGAGAGCCAAGCAAGATCCTCTCATTTCAAGATGCCAGGACACATTGCTATTAAAAGACTGGAGGTCATAGCCGGAGGGAAATACAGGCTGAGGAGGACAATTCCATGGTTGACCTGATGCATACATGAAGCACTGAGAGTACTGCTTACCTCGTGAATTAGAGCGAAGGACTGGGGAGAAGTGAGAGTGTGTTGTTAGACAGGTGCCGCGCTCCCGTGTCAATCTGTGCCAATGTGTGTGTGTGTGTGTGTGTGTGTGTGTGTGTGTGTGTGTGTGAGAGAGAGAGAGAGAGAGAGAGAGAGAGAATCCAGCACTGATCTTTGTTTACCCTGTCCTCATGGACAGAAAGTAATCATCATTTTGTCGTTGTTTCCAATTTCGTCGTCACATGAGCGTGGCCCCTAATGAGAGAGAGAGAGAGGGAGGAAGTAAGGAAAGGGTAGAGGTGAGGGGATGTGGAGGTGAGGGGGAGAGGGATAGAGTTGGAGGGTACAGGTGAGGGGGAGGTTGGTGTGTAGAGGCGAGAAAAAAAAGCCTCTCAGAAGTACGCGTATGAACTGCACGAGGCACATGAAGGTAGATGATATGTTTCTGCTAAGTCCTAATCTTGCCCTAGAATACAACCTGCAATTATCGATGTTACACGCAGGTCCCCAGTGAGCAAGGTAGCATTTCTTTAACGGTGATGATGTTGATTATTCACACTGCACTCATACAGTTATATTCACATTCTCTCTCTCTCTCTCTCTCTCTCTCTCTCTCTCTCTCTCTCATTAAAAGTTTTTACATTTCATTTACTCATACCGTCCAGCAAAAGTTCATTCCTTTCACCCATTATTTTCTATTCCTCGCTGTGTGTGTGTGTGTGTGTGTGTGTGTGTGTGTGTGTGTGTGTGTGTGTGTGTGTGTGTGTGTGTGTGTGTGTGTGTGCTAATTTACGCTCGAGGAAAAATCAGCAAGGAGAAGGGTTAATAAAAAGGAGAAGTGAACATTTTAGAATTTTTTGTTATAATAAACATAACAAATATGAAAATAAGGAGAAGAATGGAATGATAAAGATCTAGAAATAAAAGATGCTGAATGGAAAAGAAAAGGGATACACGATAATGAAAACAACAGTGAAGAAAACTATATAAAAAGATCAAACTGGAAGGAATAAAAAGAAAAACATAAACAGTTGGACTATACAAACAGTTGGACAGAAAACTGCCAAAATTTATGAAGCAGAAGGGAATGGAATTAAAAAATATATAGCATGGGAAATATGTGTATGAAAAAAGAGAAACACATTTACTGCCAGAAGCCGCAAAAATGCCCTGCAAAATATATTATGAGGAAGAAAGCGGAGGAGCAAATAAGAAAGGGAGCCAAGGACGCAATAAGGAGAGAAGAATGGAGGCAGAGACGAGACAACCAGAGAATATGAGACCTGGAATAAAGACATAGGAAGAGAAAAAAACGCACACTCAACACACAAATACTGTATTCATATATATATATATATATATATATATATATATATATATATATATATATATATATATATACAAATTATAAATGTGTGTGTGTGTGTGTGTGTGTGTGTGTGTGTGTGTGTGTGTGCTACTAACACACGATTTCACTCAGCTTAGACCATTATAGTAGAAAGGAGATTATTGAAGCCAGGACTCTGCAGATTCGAGAAGACTCTCCCGACATGAATGAAATCTTTTGAAGGTATTAGTACTAAACAAAAATAATGAAAAAGTTGCTCCAAACTATGAAATACGTCACGTCATCCAAGGCGTCAAATGTATAATCCACCCATGAGCCAGAATTCCTACATTGTAACATGCAAATCGTAATGCCTTATATTACAGCGCCTATCTTTTGACTTCATAATAGATTACATTAATAAAACTGAATTCATTAAGCTTTCCTGTCAGTGATAAAATGAGTAATAATAATGAAAATAAAAATGCTTGTTCTCTCAGGTACACATGAAAGCTCTCGGCAGTTAAACTTTAACGCAAAACATGGAAAAAAAAAAAAAAAAAACTTTTCCAGTCTGCCTACTTCTTCCTTAACCTTTTATCATTCATTTTCTGTGTCTGCCCTCTTCTCCTCCTATTTCTTCCAACTTTCCTCTCACTTTTTGTAACTCTTCTTTTCTTTTCATGTGGCTTTACATTGAGTGACAAGCCTAATGGTTTCCTGTAAGGCAGAAAATCATTTACAACGCTGGGTGGTAACCATATAACCAACCCATACGTGTTACGCGTTCCTTACGTGTCAACAAGTGGGTTGGCGGAGGGTTAGTGCCTCTCCTCGTAAACCAAGTAACTCAAACGGTCACCCCTACGGGATTATGGCTACTGGATATAGTTAGATACTGTAGATCAACAGACAGTTTGCCAATGTACTTTTCTTTAATTTAACACTCTTTGATTCCTATAACTTACTCTCAGTTGCATAAAATCGTCTGCCTTAACTGAAATAAAATAAGGTACTAGAGTTGTGTCCTGTATGAGACGGTCAATTATGCCTGTGTGTAAAATATGAAAGAATGTTTAATGTTTCCAATTTGTCGTTTCGTTTTCTCAGTTATCGTATTTTTGCCCTGGTAACCATAGCGACGGGTAATGACGTCAAAGGTTCCCCGAGCACTTATTGACACCTAATGCCTCACATATATATATCCTGAGGGCTGATTATCTGGCTGCTCTAGAGCTGACTCCAACCCTTGACCCACCAAACCATTTCCACCATCACTAGCACACTGGTATTTACTGAGAAGATCTTGTACCACAGAGGGCTCACGACGATCTAATTTACGGTCTTCAATAATAAACTAATGGTATTATTAGTCTCTACTTATTACATTGGTGGAGACTATTGTTTTTGCTGGTATTATTATTATTCTGGCCTCAGAGTCTCACGACGATTCCAGGAGAATCGGAGACTGCACGAGGAATCTGAAGGGCCCAGGTTATGTCTCCTGGGATGGGCCATTGCTGACATGAAAAAAATCCAAATCCTTTATGCACAGTGGAAGGGCACGTCGGAAGGTGTCATATCAGTATTATTTTGTGGAAGAGATAAGTTGGTCGTGTCCACTGGATATTTCAGTGGGACCTATGCAAGAAATCTGAATTAC
>NC_137063.1:42877345-42899845 GCF_032717465.1 Coenobita brevimanus
ACACTTACTTCACACAAAAGGCCTAGGCAAACACTTCACATACCTGGACGGCCTGGCCAGCATCTTCAAAGGAAGACAAGGTACCACATGTTTTACAAAAACAAAATCCGAAAATGGGGAACATAACGCCGCCTTAAGTTATATCCTTCAGCAATTGTGTGAATGGATGTTACAGCTTGGCATGTCAGATAGTTTTGTAGGTCCTTTGGTGCAGGATTTAAATTTGATACAGGACAGAATACGAGATGTGACACAAAAGAGATGTGGCAGTGCCGTAGGGATGTGCTGGTGTAAGGGAGCGTCGAGCCCACCACCCAGCACGTGTGTTGCAAGCAGACTCATAACTCCTAAGGCTCAGGTGTGTCAGTGATATCAAAGAACTGTGCTAAACGAGAGAAAACTGAGGGTAGGATGATGATGATGACTATGATGATGATGAGGATGATGATAATGATGATGATGATGATGGTGGTGGTGATGATGGTGATGATGATGGTGATGATGATGATGATGATGATGATGATGGTGGTGGTGGTGGTGGTGATGATGATGATGATGATGATGATGATGATGATGATAATGATGATGATGATGATGATGATGATGATGGTGTGTTGTATTTTATGTGGTGTATTTCATAGGAGCCATATAATTAACTGGGTAATAACAACATCCGAGTTAATATTCCCGGGTGTATTTTATGTAACGACACGTATCAAATGACAAAGGGCCCCCCCTCTCTCTTCCCCTCTCTCTCTCTCTCTCTCTCTCTCATTAACAACCTCCTCTTTAACCATTTCAGCCCGAGAACGTCATTTATATTTTACTCTTGGTATCTATTGCCTATTAAGCTTAGTAGTGACTCTTCTTACTAAAATGGTCAGATATAGTTTAGGCAATTTCTTTCACTACTAATGTAGAATTTAAAAAAAAAAAAAAACATAATATATACAGTCGTTCCCGCGGTAACTTGATTAAAATGAAAAAAAAAAAAAATAAATAAAACCCAATCTTAGTGAACAAATTACATGTTTTTCCCTCTATTCTCACATGGGTTGAGGCCATAATAACTACATCATTATAAACAATTCACCACCTCACATCTTACCACCACACACCTATCATCACCACTCACTCCTCAAAATCACACACCCCTCACCACCACACATCCCTCACCATAACAAACCCCTCAGCACAACCACACACCCCTCATCATCACCACAGACCCCTCATCATCACCACACACCCTTCATTGCCACACACCCCTCACCACCATACACTCCGCACTGCCACTTTTCCTTCACCACAACATACTCTTCACCACCACCACTCACCACTCACCAACACATACACTTCACCACCAGATCATTCATCACCACACCCCTCATCACCATACCCATCATCACCACACATCCATCACCACCACACCCATCACCACCACACACCTCACCACCATACATTCCTCACCACAACACACTCATCACCACCACACACCCATTACCACCACACACCCATTATGACCACATACCCATCACCACCACACTCCCATTACCACTAAGCACCCATCACCATAACACATCTATCACCAGCACACACCCATCACCAGCACACACCCATCACCACAATACACCCATCATCACCACACCCATCAACACCACACATCCATCACCACCACACACCCCTCATCACCATTTTTCACCACCACACACCCCTCATCACCGCCACATACCCATCACCACCATGACGCTCATCACCACATACCTCACTATCACAGCTCTCTCACTCCATATCACACTACCACAAGAACCCCAGTCAGCACCCATTACACACACACACACACACACACACACACACACACACACACACCTGTACAAGAAAGAGTACAGTTCATTACTTACCTGTTGCGCTTTCGTCCAGACACCATTAGTTCACTCCTTCTTTCTCTTATTTTTTCACTTCACCGTTTTTTTTTTTTTAATTTTCATCCACAATCTTCTTATTCACTTTTTTTTTTCATTTAATCACCACAAGTAGACTAATTAAGTACTATATTATGTCAAAAGTCATATTTTTTCCGTACTGATCTTCACTGGACAAAGTTGAAATCGGATTAGTATTTTTTCGTAATTTCTGACAGGTTCTTAGTTGAAAAGAATTATTTTGGGGGGATATTTTGAGTGTGTGTGTGTGTGTGTGTGTGTGTGTGTGTGTGTGTGTGTGTGTGTGTGTGTTTAGGAATATAATTATGTGTGTTTGTTTGTGTTATATATTTTGCCTGTGTGCGATACAGGATTTGTTTACTGTATCCATGACTTACCTAGTAGAAATGTGTCTTGTGTGTTGCCTTCGTGTATTGGCTGTGATGTGTGTGTGTGTGTGTGTGTGTGTGTGTGTGTGTGTAATCCCATCATGTGTGTTCTGCCGCAGTGTTTTGTATGTGTGTTTTGTGTGCTTGAAATTAGTCGTGTCTTTTATTTATGCCTGTGTTCCCCCTGTGCTCTATCTTAATCCTGTATGTGTGTGTGTGTGTGTGTGTGTGTGTGTGTGTGTGTGTGTGTGTGTGTGTGTGTGTGTGTGTGTGTGATGGGGTATTATTGTTTTTCGGATGCTGTGTTTGTATGTTTTATATATTTGTGTGTGATGTGCGGTGTTGGGGTTGTGTGTAAAATAAAGTATCGTATGGTGTGTGGTGCATGATGTGTGCTGTGTTGTGTAAGGTATGGTGTGATATGGTGTGGTGTGACATGGTTTGTGATATGTATTGAGAATGGTGTGGGGTGGTGTGATGTAATACCTGCGTTGCGTGGTGTTGGTGCGGTGGTTCGCGTGGTGTGAGGGGAGATGTGGAGCAGAGCGAGGGGACACTCCGCTACCTCCCCTCTAGCCCACTGACTGAGCCACACTGACGGCCCTACGCTCTTACCACACTCTCACTCACTCACACGCACTCTCTCTCTCTCTCTCTCTCTCTCTCTCTCCCCGTCTGTCTCCACTTGTAGGATATCAGGATACTCAGACAAATGCAGTAAAGCATTTCTTGAATTATCTATCTGTCCATCTGTCTATCCATATATATATATATATATATATATATATATATATATATATATATATATATATATATATATATATATATATATATATATATATATATATATATATATATGCTTTAGTAGTAATAAGTGTGTTCGTCCATCGTTCTGCATATACCCCGATTATAAGCACTGGAACCCAAGCCGTGGCGGACGTGTAAATTAGGTATTAGTAAAACGTTTTTCACACTCCAGTTTATTTTTGCACCGTTTTAGCGCATATCGATGACATATAGACACTGAGACAACCGTAGCTATTATACTGTATGGTCTGACATTTACATGCATCACTCGAACTTTATAGAAATCCCTTTCCCTCCTTCGTACTTCGCCAGCATGGGCAAGAGTTAATTCTTGCTACCTTACTACTTCCATGGAGAAGGTCCTGTCCTGCAGTGGATTTCAGATGGACTGTTAAAATTACAGTACATTATTCTCATGACAAGCACTTGAGCTAGATTGATGTGCGTTCTATCGACCTTTACGCATGGTTAATTACAGTATAATATTTTAGACTATCTTTACGCCATTACTTTGTACCAGTTATAAAAGATAATATCATTATCCCATTTCCAGATGCAGATAACGAAAGAACCCCCCCCCCCAAAAAAAAAAAAAGTATACATGACATCTATCATTATTAACAAGTGCTCGTGGGCCCTTCGGGCCCCTCGTACTTGTTCCTGCGGAGGGCTCTCGCGCTGCTACAGTTTATTTTAGTTGTACCTATGGGCAAAAAATTCTACGGAGATCCTATGCCGGGCGCCTGGAGTGGTGTTTTTTGGTCAAACTTTGATACCTCATTAAATATAGTAAAAGTTTTTCAATCGTGATGGGACCAAGTTTTTTCACATCAGCGAATTTTTTGCAATTTTTGTGCCAATTGTGGTACGATTTGAATGTGTAGTTTCGGCTGCCCAAAATACACACACGCACACACACACACACACGGCTAGTGCTATAGTATATTAGATACAACACATTCTTTAGGCATTTAATCCAACACAACACAACCACTTCATTCACTTTCCTGTGCCGTGACTGACACACAAAATGACGATCAGTTCCCATTCGTAACTAGTTTGGTTAGTACAGGAAGAATTAGACAGGAAGATTCTGCACCCGCCCTTCCTTCTCCTTCCTGTCAATGTTAGTACGACCATCTCTCTCTCTCTCTCTCTCTCTCTCCGTTTACCTCCGTTTTCTATGACGCGGCCCTTAACTCGACGCTAAGGGGAAACTATCCACTTTCACCGCTGCCGCTAAATCCTAATTCTCTTGCACGCCATCATAATTTCGGTGATAAGATTGAGCCATGAACCAGCGCCGTCCTAGTTACCGAGACAACAGGCTCCTGTGGTGTGGTGGAAGGTGTTTAGGGCCGAAGGCGGTCCACAAATTAATTAGCTTGTTTTTCGGCTGGACCCTGCAACTTGATTCTCTCTCTCTCTCTCTCTCTCTCTCTCTTATTTTAAGCTTTTAAAATAGTGACGCCAATAAGAAACTTTGTTTAGTGGGCGTGGGTTTTTTTCAAAGATTACGTGGACGAGCATCACTAAGTTAAATATACATTGGTACATTTCCCCCCCTCGAAATTAATGATTTTCGCGAGGAACTTACCAAGAGCTTCACTCCCTAAACGGCAGCTGACGTCTATATGTATTTTGTATTCCAACGACAGGAAATACAGGAATCCGTAGGAGTCTAGGTAAGAAAGAAACAAGGGGGGTCCTGTATGAAGTGAGAGGGAAGTAAGAAATAAAAAGTGGACGAAACAGCCACCAAAATTGATGAAAAAGTCATTATGAGGGTAATATAAAAGAATTGGAAGGAAAGGATGGAGAAAAGGAGAGAGAGGGTACTGGAGAGAGAGGGAAGTGAAGTATGAAAATGAATAAGAGAAAAGCAACACATAAAGAAAAGCCAGAGATAATTATAAACGAAAGAAAAAATAATAGATATAAAATCGATTGTAATGCAGCTTAAGATAATCAGTTAGAATCCGTGAGTGAATCTGTATTGTTAACGTAAGGTAGTGATGAGTCCTGAGGCTGTTAGGTAAGACAGGAGTGCTGGGGAAGGCTGAGAAGGGACTGATAAAGGTCCAGCTGTGTGTGTGTGTGTGTGTGTGTGTGTGTGTGTGTGTGTGTGTGTGTGATAGAGAGAGAGAGAGAGAGAGAGAGAGAGAGAGAGAGAATTAGGGATGTGGACAGAGAAGAGGACTGAGGGGAAGGGTGGAGGAAGTAGGAAGATAGGAAAGGGGCGGGGGGGACTGAGAACGACAGAAGAGAGAATGGGGAGGGGGAGAAAGAGAAAACATCGGGAAGGGGAACGGAGGGAGTGAGAGAGAAGAGACGATGGGGAAACAGAGCGACAGGGTGAAGAGAGGGAGAGGGAGAGGGAGAGAACTGGAGAGAGGGAGGTGTAGAGAGAATAGTGGTGATTATGGTGATGAAGTGGTGGAGGCGAAGAGAGATGGTGGAAGAAGGAGTGGATAGAGGAGAGAAGGTAATGGGCGATGAGACGGGAGGAGTGAGAGGGATCGATAGTGGTAGGGGAAGGGGAAGATGGAGAGAAGGAGAGGAGAGATGTGGCGGAGGGAGGAGGGAAGTGATGGTAATAAGTCAATGTGATGGAAGGGAAGTAAGGTGAAGAGAGGGAGGGGTGAAGGAAGTGTAGAGGGAAGAAGGAAACTGGAGGAAGAGAAAGAATGGGGGATATAGAGGGAGAGAGACAAGGAGGGATAGTGGTGAAGGAGGGAGAGAAGGGATGGAGGAAGAGAGAGAGAGAAGATAGAAGAAGGACGGAAATGGAAGGAGGGGAAGGATGGGGGAGGAAATGATGGGACTGAAGGAGAGAGAAGATAAGATAGCATAGGGGATGGAAGACGGGAGAAAGATTTGCAGAAGAGGAGGGAGAAGATGAAGGAGAGACTGAAAGGCAAGATAAGATGAAGGAAAAGGGAAGAAATGGAGGAAGATATGTAGGAATGGAAGAAAAGGAATAAGAGAGAGAGAGAGAGAGAGAGAGAGAGAATGATGAAGAAAAAAAAGAGATAGAGGGATGAATATGAGAGTACTGGTGACGAATTACAAGAATGAAGTCTACAGTTGAAAGGATAAGTAAAGATGATGTGAATAGAAACGGAGAGGAGAGAGAGAGAGAGAGAGAGAGAGAGAGAGAGAGAGAGAGAGAGAGAGGAAGGGAGGGAGGGAGGGAGGAAAAACGTAGAGAGAAAGAGAAGAAAGACGGAAGAGAAGTAATAGATAAGAAAGAGGAAGGGAACAAGAGAAAAGTTAAGGGAGAAAGAAAGTTTAACAAAGGAGACAGACAGACAGACGGACAGACGGATAAACCGGTCGATAAATAGATGGATGGATGGATCGATAGTTTTATTTAAGTATAAATATGTATTGTATAATTATATGCATATACATTACACAGATAGATAGATAGAAAGATATAGATTTAGATAGATAGATAGATAGATAGATATAGATAGATAGATAGAGTGATTGATAGATAGATGTATAAAGAGAATGTGGAGAAGGGAAAATCAAAGCACAGAAGAAATACGAAAAAACAGGAAGAATAAAAAAAAAGAGAAGGGAGTAGGAGAATGAGGAAGAGAAAAGTAGGAGAGAAGGAGAGATAAGAAGGTGCTGGAGAGTGTGGCGGGGATGAGGAGGAAACTTTTGACGGAGAGGAAAGGAGGAGAAGGAGGAGGAGGAGGAGGAGGAGGAGGAGGAGGAAGGGAGGGAGGGAGGATCGTTATTAGAGGAGGGAGGAAGTTTGTGAAGGAGGGAAAGAAACGAGAGACAGAGAAAGAGAGAGAGAGAGAGAGCACTACATACACACAGATACACAGAGCACATAAACATGGCGATGTTCATTAAGTAGTCCGGATTTAATCTCACGAGAAAGAATTCGTCTGTAATTAAAGAAGTTGAGGAAGAAAAGGATAGTTAAACGAAGGCTCTCCCCCACCCTCCAGTCTCTCCGGTCATTGAAGCTGTAGTAAAGAAGATGGAGACAGAGATAGAAAGATAGATAGATAGATAGGTCATTAGATAAGATACGTAGATAGATTGATAGACAGACAGACATATAGATAGATAGATGGATGGGCGGAAAGATGGACCTGTTAATTTGTCATTCTATCTACCTTATATCTATCTTTCTATCTATCTATCTATCCATCCATCCATCCATCCATCTATCTATCGAGTTATTGAACAGAATGGAGGAGAAAACTTTAGAAAGAGAAAGATGGAAAAGCAAGATTGTGATGGATAAGATAAGGGGAGGATGCGGAAGGAGTTGAGAAGGGAGGAGTGGAAAGGGGAAAAGGGAGAGGAAGGGGAGGGGAAGGGACAGAGAAGGTAAATGGAGGAAAGGAGAAGAAAGAAAGGGGAAAAGAGAGGAGGAGGAGGAGGAGGAGGAGGGGTCGGGAAGGTGGAGGGAAGAGGGGGGGATTTCTTTTCCCAACATACTACCCTTTTTTCTTTACTAAACCCTTTCCCCAGCATACTTTTTTTTTTTTTTTTCCCAGGTCAGCCATTTTCCTTTCCCCAAGCCTTTTTGTTTTTCCCTTTTCACATGATATCTGTCCTCGCTTAAGTTATCTTTTCTGTACGCTGGATTTTCTCTCAAAGTTTTTTTTTTAAATACTTTTCTTTATTTTGTTTTGTTTTTACCTCAGCTCAACCCTTAAACATTTTTAACTGATTATTTTGACTACATAAATAGTTTCTTATTTTTCTAAGCTCTCTTTTCCTAACCTCAGCTCTATCTGTATACATTTTTTGCTGATTATTTTCACTACTGCTATATTTCCATCTTCTTCTCAGCCATCTTTTCCTAATCTCAGCTCTATCTGTATACATTTTTTTGCTGATTATTTTCATTACTTCTATATTTTCATCTTCTTCTCAGCTATCTTTTCCTAAGCTCAACTCTATCTGTATACATTTTTATCTGATTATTTTCACTACTTCTGTATTTCCATCTTTTTTTCATCCATCTTTTCCTGACCTCAGCTGTACCTCTATATATTCATTACCTCTATATTTCCATCTTTTTCTCAGCTATCTTTCCTAGCCTCAGCTTTACCTCCATATATTTTCCCCTACCAATCCACCCAGGCAATCACCACAGTTGTTCCGGTAAGGCTGCAGTTTTAACAGGAACGAAATTGGCTTTCACTGCAGATGGAAAAGAATAAATGTACCGTGAGTGAATAACCTAATAACTGACTGAACAGGGACGACTGAACTAAAGTCTGGGTGTATAAACGAACGAGTAATTAACCCACTTATGATATAGACAACTATAGTACTGTATTTTACCATTACTAACGCTAAATATTTGTACTATGTCAAATAAATGACAGATGGAAGGATAGACGCAAATGAGTTTGGAGAGAGAGAGAGAGAGAGAGAGAGAGAGAGAGAGAGAGAGAGAGAGAGAGAGAGAGAGAGAGAGAGAGCAGGTGTTACAAGACAGAAACTTAACTGTTTTTTGCATACAGTTGCAACGTCCTGATGATTACGATTATAATAATGACCAACAACATCAAGAACCACAACGGCAACAACAACAACAACACTGCTGTTACTACTACTACTGCTGCTACTATTACTACTAGCCTACTTCTACTACCACTACTACTACTAATGGTGGTAGTAGTTGTACAGGAGCAGTAATTGTAATAACAGAAGTTGTTGTAGTAGTAGTAGTAGTAGTGCTCAATCGGCAGAGAGGTGGCTTGCGGTCCTACCGGACCCAGGTTCAAATCCCCGCTGGTGCAGGGAACAGTTTAAGGATTTGAATTTCATTACGGCAGACTTTACCGATCTACCAGAAGACCCGCCGACATGTCTTAAAAATACCCCCGCTAATACCAATACACCAGTCCTGTATGAGACAGACCTAGCATGTATTCAATATGGACGGTGGGTGTTAGCGCCGAAGTGGTGACATGTAGAGCTGTACGATATGTAGGAGAACTACTGGGCCTTGGGAGCAGGCTGAGAAGCCTATGCCCAGAGTCGAGCACATAAAAAAAAAAAAAGTAATAGTTGTAGTATTATTAACAATAATAATAATAATAATAATAATAATAATAATAATAATAATAATAATTAATAATAACATACATTTCCATCTTTATTAATCTTTTATAATGTCTTTTCTTTCTTTTCTTTTTTACACATCTCTCCTTCCACTCCTTCCAACAACCTCTATTTCTGTTCTTTTTTTCTCACTTCTTTATCTTGCCCTCTTTAGTTTCGTTTCCGAACTCCTCTTTTCCATTAATCTCCCTCCTCTTTTCCTCTTTTGCTCTCCCTTTTCTTCATATTCAACTTTCATACAAATTTCTTCTCTTTCTCCAACATCTTCCTCTCTCTCTCTCTCTCTCTCTCTCTCTCTCTCTCTCTCTCTCTCTCTCTCTCTCTCTTTCTCAAGGTTTATGTTAATTGTATGTACGTAACAATTTAATCTCTCTCTCTCTCTCTCTCTCTCTCTCTCTCTCTCTCTTTCTCTCTCAAGGTTTATGTTAATTGTATGTACGTAACAGTTTAATCTCTCTCTCTCTCTCTCTCTCTCTCTCTCTCTTTCTCAAGGTTTATGTTAATTGTATGTACGTAACAGTTTAATCTCTCTCTCTCTCTCTCTCTCTCTCTCTCTCTCTCTCTCTCTCTCTCTCTCTCTCTCTCTCCTTCATCCTTCCTTACCATCTCCTTTTCTCCTTGTTCCCTCCTTTCCTCCATCTTTTTCTCCTTCCTTCCACTACCCTCCTCCCCCCTCCCCCGTCTTGGTCCCTTCCTTTTCAGTATCATCCCCTTTAACTTTGCTGGCCCGGTGGCACAGTTTGAGAGAGAGAGAGAGAGAGAGAGAGAGAGAGAGAGAGAGAGAGAGAGAGAGAGAGAGAGAGAGAGGCAAGCAGACTATAAAGGAAAGGGGTGAGATTATGGTTTGGAATGAAAATTAGGAGAGAGAGAGAGAGAGAGAGAGAGAGAGAGAGAGAGAGAGAGAGAGAGAGAGAGAGAGAGAGAACAATAACTGCAAAGAGGTCAACACACACTTCTTAGCCCCAGCGAGGTTACGTGGCCCGACATTGGTAGTTTAATTGAAAAATGTCCTCCTTAGGCACGGAATGGATGATGGGAGGAGTCACTGTTTTATTTTTTGAGGAATTTGGTGTCTTTGGTGGCTAATAGTTTTATTGTGTGTGCTTAGAGTAATGCGCCTTTGATGTTTGTGATGTTTAATGTGTATGTGTATGTGTGTGTGTGTGTGTGTGTGTGTGTGTGTGTGTGTGTGTTTTAGTAGGTTCTTGATATACGCTGCCAGGATCATGTAATATAATGTTAGTCAACCCGTAGTGATATGGATCCCCGAAGTGCAGTCATTTTTCGGGGAGAGATATAGTAAACCTCTAAAAGTGCTCTTACTTTTTCTTCTTAGTCCATACCTTCGTTTTGGTGTTTGCCTGCCTCTGCTTTTTTTTTTTTTTTTTTTTTTTTCTAATCTGTGTGATGATGTAACTCCCAGACCGTCAAACTGTCAGCCTCCTCACCACAATGAAGTTATATATCAGCTTCAGTTTTTGCTTCCTCCAGGTGATTCTATAAAATTTAGGAATGAAATCTTGTACATAATGGGTTAAGGATGGCTGTATCTAACCTCTCTGTTTCGAAAAGTCACCCCGTGGCTGAATAAAATTGCCTGGTTGTAACAAGAATAAACTACAAAATACGCCATCTGGTTGAAGGAGTTATTGTTTGTTCATATGTCACCCTTTTCCTTATACTTGATTTTCTTGCCTAAATCTTTCTTCGAAAGACATTTTAACCAATCATCTTCCACTAGGACACACGAATGTCTTCGTATCATATACAGATTCTGAATGAGAGATTAGGTAGCGAAAGAGGAAGGATGAGAGGAGATATGAGAAGATGGGAGAAGAAAATAAGATGGGTTAATAGGAGACTTCTTTTCCTTCTTGAACTCAGCCCCAAAGATATATTCTGTGTTTTATTCAGGTAGATGCCAAATCCCTCGGAGTGCAGTGATTAGAACTTCAAAGAAAACATTAAAAAAATCAATTTGGCTAACCCCAAACATAATTTTTAACTGAGGAGAAACCCTCGGCGTGAAGGGATTAGTGGATAAATGATACTTTTTAGATCAACTCAAGAAACTTGAGTTTATTAACAAGTCCCATTTGCGTTTGGAGCAGCGTCCTATGTACAGTAGGTGTCCTCCGTTAAGTGAGAGCAAGATCTTTATGCTAGAATACCATAAAATAAAATCGGTCCGTTTTCTGGTGAGGCCATAAGTTGTACAGAAAACGTAAAATTCTACCTTTGAGAAAAACAAATATGATTATATAATTCTTGTAAAACTACCTTCTAGTTTATTGGACTGTGTTTAATTTCTTTGTATAGCGAGGTGTAATAATACCCACGTAACTGACTGAGCCAAGAGCAGTACTTTTTATGTAATTTGTGTGTATTTCCCTAATTAAACCAATTCTCTACATTCACTTAATTAGTTTCATTAAATTAATATGTTAAGGATACTTTGTGAATTTCTGGTTCAAGAGACTTAATTTCGTAAACCAATAGAGAGAGACGGCGAGGCGACAGGACTATGGTTGCCGATAGTTCTTGTGTGTGTGTGTGTGTGTGTGTGTGTGTGTATAACGACGTAATGAACGTAAAAATGGCAGAATCCACACCCACCACTTATCTGTTCGAAATCTTAGCTCCTAACAAGACTTTTCTCTCCTAGTGCTAAGGTCGCTGATGGCAATGATATCCTACCTGTGTTTATATTGGACAGATTCAAGAGATAACTGGTGTGGTGAACGCTGTCTTATTGAAGTTATTTATGTCCACCTAAAGTCAAACATGCCAGGCTTAACCCATTCAGCGTGAAAAGTCTCACCTAACCTGAACACAACCGTCTGCCAAAATAAAACCATAATAAAACAGTCTAAATAAATCAGAGAAAAATTTTATTGAAGGTATTACTCTTCAGTTAAAAAGTGCAATAGTACCATGGAACCGATAAACAGGTACAAATTATAATTTAGAATACTATTTTAAGGGAAGAAATGCTCTGCATTTAAAATATACAGCTTAAGATCGTAACTGCTAAGAAAAAGCAACATCAGCGTCAGCAACAATTAGGAAAATCATTCTTAGTTATTTAGTTTCTGCTGAGGGCCAAAATAATATCATCGCATTAATTTTTATACTCTCAATAATATTTAGTATAATGTATGATGGATACTTTCACTTCCGACCCCCACAATAATTATAAATATCACTGACTCAAAGAACGTCTTGTCTATATACACAGGCTTTACCATTATCATAACCCTTGCAGACACAATGAGAACTCCCTAAATGACCCTCTCTCTAATTACCATCATTAAAAGCTAAGTCAACGGCGGTCACCTTCAGCCACCCACAATGCTGGGTAGGTAATGAGTTGTCCGACAGCAGCAATATATATATATATATATATATATATATATATATATATATATATATATATATATATATATATATATATATATATATATATAGTGGTAATCTGGATGATTGCTCGTATTCTCTGTATGTTTCATTGCGCTGTCAGTCATGAATGTGCTGTAAATATGCATCGTTCCTATTCTGTTCTGTATGTGCTATTGCCTCCAAAAGTTGTTTCCTCCTCGTGCCATTCAGCAACTCGGAACATTTTATTAGTTGGGTAAAGAGCTTATAATTACTCCAATCTTTTTGGTTACTTATTAAAATAATTTTAATCAGCTTATAGTTTTAATCATCCTAACTAATATATTGTTATGAGCTAAGAAAGGAAATGAAGAGGAACTGAAGTTTTGGAAGCAGTAATCCACAGTATGAGAAGACCTAAAGGAACGTTCCTTCGTATTTTTCGGAACATGAATCAGAGAAGAAAATTTCTATTACAGTCTCCCTCTTTTCCTGTGAGGTAGGAACATCGAGTTCTTACACCACAACTGGCAGGTGGTGAGATGATTAAGAGGTAATATATGAAGATGGTAATTGTGATTTATGGATGTTCTTGGTACTTGCAACAATTTCCATTTATCATTGGAAAAACTATCCATTTACCTCTTGACTCCGGGTATGTATTTTCTATTTATTCTGTGTACCGCCAGCGTATGATAAACCTCTGTAGTTGAAAGGGATTAACTCAGCTCTACGACTGTCCTTCATTCCATCCCATGCAGTATTAAAGCCTACCCTCTTCCATTGCAACCCTCCACCTAATACTTTGTCTGTACCTCTTTTTCTCACACCCACTTCACTCTTCTCCGTGTAATATTATAAGTAGTATTGCAAGATGTGGGTGAACAAAGCATTTTTATTTTGGAGCGTGTGGAGTAAAGGAGGGGTGGGGTGAGGTGGGGTGGGATGGGGCGGAGGGGAAGGAAAGTAAGAGGAGATGGAGAAACTACGGAGGGGGAGTGAAGGGGTGAGAGTGAGGGAGGGGGGGAGAAGAGTAAAGGGGAGGGGATAATGTGAAGGGTAGTGAGAATGAGAGGGAGGGGTGAGAGAGAGTGCGGGATAGGATGTGGATAAAAGGGAGACTTTGGGGGAGAATGAGGGAGAGGATTATAATGAGGAAGGGACTGAAAGATAGTAATGCAGGAGGAGAAGGAGAGACATGAGGATAAGACTGAGAGAGAAAGAGACAGTGGGTGAGGGAGTGCTTGAGAATGAGGGAGATGACAGAGAGGGGAAGATACGGCATTGATGAGAGTAAAAGGGTGGATAGGGAGAAAGAGTAAGAATGGAAGGGGATGAGAGGTGAGTGCAAGAATGGAGGAAAGATATATGAGGCTAGGTGAAGCTAAAGAATATACTTATCCAGACAGTATAATAAGATAACATTTGAACGACACATCGAGTGAGCTTTTGGGGAGTTAACTAAAAGTGGCTGTAATATGCAAACTTAATGCTCTTCCGCATATAGATGATCACATAATTATATTTATGCATAATTTAAGTGTACCTAGCTAGTATACTACCACATTCACAATATCATCATCATTATCATCATCATCATTATCATCATCATCATCATCATCATCGTCATAGCTGGTTTACTGTACTGACAGGAAGTGAGGGACAGTGAAAAGGTGTTGGTGTGGGGGAGAATTTACGAGTATATGGGGGAGAGGAAGAAAAGAAGGGAGGTGGGGAGGGGGAAATTAGGAGGAAATGCTGGAGGGTGTGTATAGGGGAAGGGCCCGGGGGAGTGAATGGGGGTGTGGAGAGTGAATGTGGAGAGTATGGAATGGTGGGAGAGAGTGAGCGCAGGGATGAGTAAGGGCTGTAAGGGTGAGTGTGGTCGTGGTGGTGGTGGAGAGTGACAGGAGGGGGAAAAGTGACAACTGTGAGGGAGAGTGCGTGGTGGGAGGGGAGGGGAAGGGGGGAGAGTGAGTGTGCGTGTATGAGTAGTTTTGCAGAGTCAGGGTGCGGCAGATGGTAAGCGAGAAGTGGGAGGGTGGGGTGAGAGTGAGGCAACAAGGCCTCTCAAAGACACTCCACATCAACACAATTACTGCACTACCGAAGTTATTTATGAACAACGCGTGAAGACTGCCGCGCCGCAAGGTGTATGTGAGCAGGTGATGGAGGAAAATGACTCACTAGTATTTGCCTGAGTAATTAGGTGCTCTAATGAAAACATGTATATTTACGTGTGGGCTTAATTTATCAAGCTAATTAATCCTGAGACGAAGCGAGGTTTCGTGTGGCGATATTAGCTGTAAATAAAATACACAAGTCGCCTGCCGCTGCTTAAGAGATACTTGTCATAGAGATAGTTCTCTCTGACTATTCGTGTTATACATCCAACTCTGAAAAGTACCAATTGCGGGAATCTAGTAGTCTACCCATGCACCAGATTATGGACACACCCACCTACCACCCACACTCAAACACACACACACGCGCGCGCGCATACATACATACATGCATACACCGTCAGATTCTTAGCAGCCTAACATGTAGAAGAACTTTCTCTTAATCAAGGAGTTTGAGGCTGGTCCCTGGATTAAGTAGCTGACCTGGGAGATTTGCTTTTCCTCGTGTATATGCCAGTTCTTTACCAAGCCGCCCTAAGCTGAAGTGGTTAGGAATAGCTTACACTTTCAAGCTACGAAACCTCTGTAGTGGACTAGTTATGGATCGGCGGTGATGACTTGCAGCCTGTGATGTAAGATGCTGGAGTTGCTTAATTTACCATTAGTGTAACAGTGTCACCGGGGGCTTTGGAAGTGCCACGCCGGCCTTTGTGGAGAATGAGTGAAATCGTTCTAACAATATTCAGTTAATAGATTTCGACTGGTAGCCTCAAGGCTGTCAATCATTTTTTCATCGTAAGGTCACAATCCCGCAGTATATTAATCGTCTGTTGTCCATAATAATATCAGGCACTGAAAATGGGACCATTTTCTTGCTCTTATAATATAGTAGAAGTAGGATACTGCGAACATAATGTTATTATCTAATGATGTTTATTAATATTTCCAAAATTTTACGTAATTTTCTAATCGTACGTAATTTTAAGTATTACTAACATTGTTTTATGACCTAAGCATGCTTCTTAAAACTTTCTTGCTTTTGTGTAATATCTTTCACCTATCCACATTGATTAAAAGTTTTTCAGTAGCTACTTAAATACAGATTAACCCATCCTCTACGACAGGTTGTCATTGTACGACAAATGTTCATCAGAGACAGCTGAATAATTATTCATCTTTCCTGTGTACAGGCTTTATCAGTCTCTTAAAATAATAAGGTCTCAGTAGCTTTGGTGGAAGAGAAAAAGACAATCTTTTAGCCTTCAGCTAGACCGGAGGGGCAAAACAAGCAGCGGAAATGACATCACATGTAGCCCAAGGGTAGAAGAAAATAGGGATATTTCCTGTGATTGATTTGTTAATTTTTAAAGTAAAAGTATAACTGAATCAGCCAACGAATATGAGGAGATACCATGCTAGACAAGCTAATTACAGGTGTGTGTTTACTAACGAGTCTCAGTGACCGCCAAGACCAGCGTGTGGGAGGCTGAGGGTCACTGGGGATGCTGTGGTGGATGAGGTTAAGTGGTTATGTCAGCATAGTTACATGATCTCATATACAGTGTGATTAGGTGGAAGTAGATCAGGGTAATTTAGAGAAGGTTGGTTATGTTATTGTGGGCTGTTAGGCTAGGTTAGTAGATCCAGGTGCGGCAAGGAAAATGAAGGTTGGGATAAGTTTGGTGGGCTGGGTAAGGCAAGGATAAGTTATGATATATTGGGTTGGTTATTGATAAGGTAGGAGAGACGAAAGATTATTTAACGCCATGGCTGCGCGAGATGTATGTATACTGAACACTCTACATTTGCAAGGGAATGATCTGAAGCATGAAAGCAGCGTGTGGGAAGTCTCTACTCTTACCTTTACGGATGATGCTTTGCGGCTAGAAAATGATGTGAGAGGGGGAATCTAGATGTGAATGTAGGTCAGAACAAAGTGATGGTTTCTGAAAGTGACAGAATGTTGGATTAGAGTATGAAAATAATTAAAATGGAAGTAGAAGATGTGTATTCGTATATTTAGGTTGTGTAGCGAATAATTATGGTAGCAAGGAGGATGAAACGTGTGCAAAGGGAGAGTAAGAAAGTAAAACAATGGAAGCAGTAAGGGCGAACGACAAGGAATAGTAAGTTAAGTGCAAAAGTACTAAATAATTACATAAAAGTGTGTGGTAATATTATGTCGGTGATGTGTTTTAAATATTGCAAATTTATCCATGCACGTGTGAATTGGAGGAAAATGCTAATCAGTTTTATAGGAAACACTGGAACTTCAGTAGGCAAGTTTTCTGTATATTTCAGTGGACTTCATGGTAAAAAAAAAGTTATAAAGGCAACACATAATAAGGACTTAATATACTAGGTTCAACAACGACACGGAGTTATGGAACGTGGACGACGCTTAAGGAACGCAAGTAGAGACTGTGGGGAGTGGACAAACGCTACATTAGTAAGGCCTGCGGCGGGACCTGATGAGATAGATAGACAAATATACAGGCTGGTGAGAAATGTGGTGTGGAGGATGATGCAGTGGGAAAATATCATGGTCCAAATGAAGAGTACGAGACTGAGCTGACTTAGATAGGAACGTAGGGTCGCTGGGGGAAGAGCAACGTGGAAAGATACTGTAGGAATATATTGACGTAGAGAGTGAGATGGGGTCATTGCTGAATTAAAAGAAAAAATAAAAAGAAAATAAATCCCTGAAGATCTATTTGTTCAAGCTGTTTCCCACAGGATACAGAGTCAACTGTCAGATGGATTTTTTTTTTTTTCATAACCTGGGACGGGTATCGGTCCATTAATTGCTGAGAATTTGTGTAATGGTAACATCTCGCCTAGGCTTACTCGTTTACGGCATTTGTAGAATGAGATTACTTTCTGCAACAAGGATTGTGTGTGTGTGTGTGTGTGTGTGTCTGTGTACACCCCCTATATTCGACAGACGTATGATTACCTATAATAAGAGAACACCGTTACGTACCAAAATATACACAGTAAATATTTTATATAAATTTTCTCACAGAATCACCAGTGAAAAAATGAGATTTGGTAACAAATTCTTAAAAACTTGGTAATAAGTACAAATACAAGCTTGTGATAATTCCGCCAAGAATCACGCCCCTCCTCCATTTTTGAGAGCGCTTGATTCAGCCGTGTGTGCGTACGTGTTCGCACGTGTGGCCATGCATGCTCTGAAACACGTCTGGTCCGTCAGTATTGCACATTCCCGGTAGAGGAGGTGAATGGTGATTGAGTGAAGGTGGTGGCACCCGTCCTTGCCTCACACTAACGCTGTTCCCACCTTCTGATTGATGAACCTTGTCCTGCACGCCCCTCCTCTCAGCACCAAATTACTATACTCTTTTTACCCTCACTTGGCCCAGATTTTTGTCTTTTTGTAGCTTATATCGCGTAGTTCAGTGGCATAAGAAGACAATGCCACAGCTCTACAACCTTGCCACTGCACTTATATGTGATTAGTACCATATTCTAGTATTAAGCTGTTGTTACAAATCAGTATTCAAGACAGAAAAGGAAAATGCTGGATCTGCAAAACAGAGATGTGGGAAAGATTAGGTAGTGGGGATGAAAGGAGGAGAGAAAGGATAGTTAGGAAAGAGAATAAGAGAAGGAGACAGCGGTAGTTCTTTACCTGGGAGTGTGTGTCCTGCCTGGGTGAGCGAAACGTCTTTCCTGGAGTGAGAAACATGCCAGGAGGGTCAATTATAATGTAACTATACTTAGAAAGCTTAACCACTAAGTATGCCTCAGTTTTTAGTTTTATTTTATTTATTTTTTGGTCAAAGCTACTTCCGATGTAATTGTGGCTTTGCTGTACTATGAAAAAGTGCTGAAATACTAAGAATAATTTGTCAGAGGGTGCGAGAAAACATTTTTAGACCCAAAGGACTGCTAGCACTGAAGAGCCAAGAACCACAAGACAAGGAGGAAAGGGGTAGAGGTAGGAGGGAGAAGGGGTAAAGAAGGGAAAAGGTGAGGAAGACAAAGAAAAGAAAGAAGAAGGAGCCTTAGTTAAGAGATGATTAGGGGAGAAAGAGAAGAGAGGAAGGGAAAGAGAAGGAGAAAGGAAAGGAGTAGTGTGATTGGTGAGAGAAGGAGGAAGAAGAGTATGGGAGGTTAATGAGTTGGGAAAGGACAGAGGGGATAGGAGCAAGAGGTGAAAAAGGAGGTAAGTAGTCAGAACAGAAACAGGAGAGAGGGAAGGAGATGGTGACTGGACAGAGGCGAGCGGGGAGATAGAGAGAGGAAAGAGGAGGAATAAAGAGACAATGGAGAGAGGAGAAAAGGGAAAGACAGAGAAGAATACTAGAGGGGAACAGTATGAAGCCTGCTTTGGAGTGGGGTTAGGGGAGAGGAAGGAAAGCTGCCCATTTTCCGCATTACCAACATGCATCCACCCATCCATCCATCTATCTATCCACTAACCTTTCTTGTCTAGAGGTCTTGTCTCATACTATCGTCCATATATTTTAGCGTTGCCCAGTTAAAAAGTAAAGTGCATCCATTCATCTATCCGTTTCATCCACTTCTTTATCTATGTCATATGTCTAAGTTGTTATCAGTTTCGTATGTTATTGTTCCCTAATTAACCCTTTAACAATCAAATATTATTTCCATTGCTGCCTCCAGACGATTAAATTCAGTTTGGAAGTTTCTTAGAACTGCACGGGTTATGTATTGATTTCACTGGCTGTTTCCTTAATAGACGTTCTTCCAAAGGTGAATAAAATCGTATGGAGGAGGCAAGAACAAATTTAGAAAGACATCCTCTGGCTACAGTAAATTAGATGATGAGATTTGTTTATTGTATTGTTGTTGTTTCTGTGTTGCTATTGTCGTTGTTGTTGTCTTGTGTGGTTACGGTTCTGTTGTCTTGTTTTTGTTATTGTTCTTCAGTTTTGTTGTTTTCTGTTTTGTTATAGTACTGTTATCTAATTGCTGCTGTTATAGTTGTGATGGTGCTGGGCCCCTTCAGTGTCCCAGCTCATGGCGTGTCGTAGCACCCCTGCCTTCATGTATATAAGGCTAGGGTGTGGACGGGGGGCCTCAGTGTGCTGACGAGGCTACTCAGGTGAGGTGCTGCTGCAGGGGATGGGAGCGTGTGTGGTTACAGGAGGAGAGTGTGGGGGGTGGAGGATGATGAGAGGGGGTGTATTACTGGAGTAGTATTGATAGTTGCAGCCCCAAGCTGATCTGGATGGGAACCCAGTCGACTATTGGATTCCTCCTGCAGTCCACCATCCTCCTTTCATGGGATTGGGAGGAGGGGGAGTGAAGGACGCGTGTATAATCGGGCAGCAGGGCAATTTGGTTATATTGGTGCCACCACATGAAAGCGCCCCTGTCCAGCACCATGACTGGAGTACATAAACAGGATCAGTGACATAAGATGCAGTTCATTCTTACTGGTGGCTAAAAAACCATCACTGCCCAGGGCTGCTGTGCGTCTGTGATTTTGCTGAAGAGGTACTTTGTGTACCGCTCTCTGCGTACCAGCTTTTAGTCGCAAATCTTCCGGGTCCAAACTTTTGCCTCCCCCCTCCCGATTAGATATTTGAAAATACACGAGTCCGCCCTTGAAGAAGGGAGGTGGGGCCCTAATGAAGTACTTTTATGGATGAAACAAATCTAAAAAAAACTTTCCCTTCCTCATTAACGTAGCCTTCTCAGAACTTCGTGTCTTTCCTAGGCTACATTTAATCATCCAGTTGACATAACACGATAATAACGCCTTTATCAAAAAATACAAAACATACACTCATAACCATTCTTCGTGTGTGTGTGTGTGTGTGTGTGTGTGTGTGTGCGTAACCGGTTATATATAAAGGATACACATTTTAGACCGCTGATTGAATTGTAAAACAGACGAACTTTTTGAAAGCTGAAATGAATGGTAATTTTTAAGTTGTTCACATCGCTCTTCTGTGCAGACCGGTGAAGTGTCCCGCTGCTCACTAACCTGACTCTGTTACATACTATCATACCCAATATCTCCACCTCGTTCTCTGTCACATCTCTTCCTAATGGACTGCCACCGACACTGTCATAGTGTCACTGTAAACTGACATTGCTGGTACTTAAACAGTTTACCACATGATGATTATCTGCTTTGCGGTGACCGGTGATGCACTTTTGCAGAAAAAGGGGTGGTACAATAAACAGAGGGTTCACATTTTTTAGGTAATCCTTTCCCTCATAAAGGTTTCTCTAAGCTCAGTAAAGTCATCTGGCTCTAGCAAGAATACGATAGAAGGCGCGTCCTTTTACTGAAGCAGGTAACGGAGATCGTGTATGTCCCCATTTGCTTCGATGGGTCCCTCTTTAGTTGACTGAATACTTCTCGTCATAGAAAGAATTTTCAAAAAATGTCAGAGAGGTGAGTGATGGACAGGGTGACGGAGAGATATTCGTGGGTTATGGAAGGTTCCCTAGGACACCATCTTCATCCATTATTAAGGAAGGTTGTACCTTACCCTTTTGATATAAAAAATATATCCATATCTGAATTACATCTTTATTTATATCTTAATATTCTTTGGAAAGGATAAGTTACACTACATCTCAGACATGACCTCTCTCTTTATTGCATAACAAAGGATACAACATGAATTAAATAAGTGACATCCTCGAGCTGAAGTGGTTAGCCGTCAATGGAGAGGTACTGTGGAGCTTCACAGTTTGACGAGAAAATGGGCTTGCGTGGGGGTGGGGGGATGACCAAAGGGTGTGGCTTATACTGGACGTACTAATGTCCCCTCTTGTCTGTCATGATTCTCTCTCTCTCTCTCTCTCTCTCTCTCTCTCTCTCTCTCTCTCTTGTGCTTTCTTCTACTTTCACCTTCACTTGAGTGTCTAGTTAGCAACATTTCACACCTTGGTTGCTTAATGGTTGTGGTTTTGAGGGGGGAGGGGAGCAGGGGTTGGGGAAGGAAGGGATGGGAGAGAAAGGAAAGAAGGAAGAAGGTAAGGAGGGTAGTTTGAAGGAGGAAGGGAGGGAATACGCGACGAGGGAGAGGGAAGAGAGATGATAGACAACGGAGAGAGTGGAGGAAGATAGAAGGGGGAGAGAGATGGGAGAGGGTAGGAAGAAGAGAAAGAAAGGGGAGTGGGTGGGTGAAGAAGGGGGTAGGGAGGGAGTGGATAGATGGGGAGAAGATGAAGACTAAGAGTAAGTGGGGAAGTGGATAGATGGGGAGAAAGATGAAGACTAAGAGGAAGTGGGGAAGTGGATAGATGGGGAGAAAACAAAGAGGGTAGATAGAGATAAGGGGGTAAAAGAGTAGCCTAGGTGGGGATGAGGATGGGTTACAACACATCTATCCTTGGCCACTCCACCGAAGTGCAGCTCCTCTGGTCAGGGGTGTACAGTTAGCCGACTCTTCCACTTCATTTGCTTCACCCTTAGGACATGTCCGTCAGTGTCTTCTATGACACTTTATATCAACCCCGAAGTGTCTGGCCGAGCAGACCCAACAATCGCAGGAAAGCAACCGTCCCTGCAGGGTCGTTTCGTACAATGAACCGATGTTCCCTTGCGGTTGACAGCTTCATGCAACAACGAGGTGTGGGGGAAAAGTGAGGAGGTTTGGTTCTTTGATGAATGTCGCATTTGAGTCTCCACCAAATTAACAGGGACACAATAGCAGGCTCCATATCACTCCGTTATCTAGTTATATGGTTACCACCCAACGTAGTCAATAGTTTCCTGTGTTGCAGGAAAACATTAAGCTTGTCACTAAGCCTAGAGCC